>NW_022145610.1:33420806-33813306 GCF_000002235.5 Strongylocentrotus purpuratus
CTTTCTTTCTTTTTTTTCTCTTTCGTATCTCATATTCCTTTCTATCTTTTGTTTGGCCGTCGAACTTGAAGTTGAGGGGTGTAGTAGCCCCCCAAGCACCTCCACCAGTATCCCTGTGGTACAACTTCTCATTGTGCCTTAGAGAATCAAGAAGAATACGAGATTGATTCTTTGATTCTTGCCGTCAGGTAGAGAACGAAAGCAATGGTAGACCTTGAAATGTATAGATTCATAGACTTAAATCTATAGATTTGAAGACTTTAAAGAATAAGCGTCTTTATGACACTGCCCTTGAGATTCAAACTGACTCATTTCTTGCCGATTTTGTTACAGGTTGTACAGCTTGTTATCCAGCGTCCCGCTAAGTTCGGGTTCCACGCTGGAGAATACATCCATGTTAATATTCCATTCATAGCATCTCATGAGTGGCATCCTTTCACTATTAGCAGCGCACCAGAACAACAAGGTACGGATCTTCGTCTCTCTCTCTCTCTCTCTCTCTCTCTCTCTCTCTCTCTCTCTCTCTCTCTCTTTATTTATTTCACTTCTTTATTCAGGTACGTATAGTCTGTTCAGTATACAAAATATAAAAACCCGTATAAAAATCTGGTCTTCCACAGAGCCCTGATTATAAAAACAGCACATGAAAAAAAAAATTACAATTAGAACTGTACAATATCGGATTATTAAACATTTAACACAATGTATGCATGGTTTCGATAATGATAAAAAAATTAACTACAAAAATAAGTTAAACAAAAACATGGGAATACATTAACTGAGTATAAGATTACACAAAAGAAAAACAGTTAATTAATGATAATTGTAGGCATTGTATGGTAATGGAGTCAAGTAACATGACAAAAACTGAATAGATAATGATAAAATCAACTATGAAAATAAATTAAACCAAATTCTCTCTCTCTCTCTCTCTCTCTCTCTCTCTCATTAGATTTCTTTCTCTCCTTTAATATATAAATATACATAATACAGTGCATCCCAGAAAAAAACGAAACCGAGAATTATCGATGATTTATCACAACTTAATCACAATTATAATTAATAAATTAAACATAATTATTTGTAAAGCTTAGATCCTCCTCTTTCTTTCGTTGACAATCAGCCATGCACAAAGAAGAAGAAAGACTTGCTGCATGGCTGACCGTTAACGAAACGGAGTTAAGTCTTTTGTCAACTCATTTTGGTGCAACGACAGACAGCCAGTGAAAACAAATGTGTTTAATCAAATTATGGAAATGCAAGCATTACTTTAAACAAACATAACTTTGTTATTCCTGGCTCATTTTTCCTGATTGAGGTGTCATATGAAAGGGCA
Organism: Strongylocentrotus purpuratus; assembly: GCF_000002235.5. Classification (NCBI taxonomy): domain Eukaryota; kingdom Metazoa; phylum Echinodermata; class Echinoidea; order Camarodonta; family Strongylocentrotidae; genus Strongylocentrotus; species Strongylocentrotus purpuratus. Next base: position 33,422,143 of record NW_022145610.1, read on the forward strand.
GAAAATGAACCTTCTAGATATGTGATTTCTCTTTGAAATTTAGAAACCGACCGCCAAATGACATTTTGGTTTCCTCTCTTCAAATTGTTTTCAATCACTCATGCATGAAATATGCATCATAATTTGCATCGGATGAAAGATAAGCTTAACAAATATGTGTCATTTATCAATTATAATTGTGATTAAGTTATGATAAAACATCGATAATTCTCGGTTTCGTTTTTTCTAGGACGCACTGTATATATTTGTATATATATATTTGTTATTAATTCCTTTCTTGTTTTTTTTCTTTCTCTTCTTTTTCCCCGTTTCTTTTTTTTTTGGTTTGTTTTCCTTTTTCTTGTTTTCTTTTTCTTGTTTACGTTTGGTACGTTGCCATGGTAGAGCCACTGAATGATGTTTATTGCATTTAGTAGTATTAAAGGCTTTGTACCAATCCATCGGACCATTTTAGCTATTTTGTATTCTTCCGTCATGTCTTTTTGTCTAAAATTTAAACTTGAAGACATTGTCTAATTCACATACGAATTTCATGTGTACTTGGGTTGTTTCAATCAACTGAACGAAGCTTGGCGTACAGGCACATCTAATATTTCCATGTATGGCATTGTTTATAACGCAGAATACTTGACTCTTCACATAAGATGTGTGGGACATTGGACAAAGCGACTCTACGATGTCGTCGGAGAACGTGAGCTTACTCTTCTTGAAGACGAAGCACGCTTCGGCGAGATCAACAAAGATCACGACACACCTTTAGAGGTCATCGTTGATGTTAGTTCTACCAAGAGTACACCCGCCGTCGAGCCTAACAGCCAGCAGAGCACCACCTCGGATATACCTGTTAATAATAATGGACGTAGATCTTCAAAAACATACAGCAAAAGAAGGAGAGCCGCAAGTGGTGCAACCAACTTAGGCTTCGAGCCAGGATTACCAGATGGTTTGTTTTTGTTTACTTGTTTATCATTGTAATCATATTTCAAATGAATTTTATCAACAATTCGTATTTTTTATCTTGTGGATGGACCCCTTTGAAGACCAGCTTTTAGCTGAAAAGGGTGATCCTTCCCATATTTGGAAAATAAATAAATTTTAAAAAAAATGGTGTCAAAGATGGCACCAAGACCGTAACAGAGGGCAAACCATGTAACACTAGTCAGAACGATGATGAATCACTTAGAAAGAAAGTGAATGCAACACAATTAAGTCTTCCAAGTACTGCTGATCCCCCATCTATTGCAGATGTAGCTTCTCAAGGTGATTCGCAGCCTCACGCAGAGCCGGGCGAAATATCTATGACTTTAGCGGTCAAAGGCAACAGTTTCAAAATGAAATCGTTGAACCCTCGCCGAAGCATTGATATTCAGAAAGGGAGAAGCGTCGATGGGAAGCCGAACGACAATGTTAACAGGAAGACGAGTTTAGTGACGTTAAGAAGGAAAGGTGCCCGACATTTGTTGGATCTTTCAAAGGATTTAGGCGGTAGACCTCACACTGGATTGGAAGTAAGTGCGGGCCTCCCAACAAATTCACTGTTAAAATCGAAGAATCATCAATAATAAATTTTGACGCTTGATTAAACTAGTAAATGGTAAATGCGTGTTACGACGCGATGTTAACTGTAGATCGATGCAAATGTTAACAGCAATGGGTGATGTCATCATCAAAATCAACGGATACTTGCAAAAGGTATTCAACCTTACTTGATTATTTTGAAATTCAATCATTCCACTTCCGCTTTTTGACATTAAAAAAAAAACTTATCAAGGGTGAAAAGATATACAAGGGCATCAAATCACAACAGACAATATACAAACTTATTATGATAATTATCACAAAATTTGAAAGTACCTTGAAGCTTCGTCTCAACACTCGATGCCACATTGGATGTACTACAAAAACGTAAGAATGGCATAATCATGATTTTGTGTGTATATTACCCTGTTCCATCCAGGTTATATTAGATGGTCCGTATGGGGCACCTGCGCAGCATATCATGGAGGCTGAGCATGCCGTACTCATCGGGGCAGGAATAGGCATCACACCCTTTGCCTCTATCCTACAGAGCATACACGAGAGATATAAGGCGGCCAGGAAGCAATGTCCAAACTGCAACCATACTTTGGTGACCGATTCATCATCTATCCTGAAATCCAAGAAGGTATAGAAAAGCACAATTTACATTCATATCATTATATGAAATTATTTTATTTAACACTATTAAACAAAAGACGGGGTTTGAATCTGACAGCGAAGTGGAAGGTGTTTGATGACCATAATCATAAAAGATTCGGCGTAGGCCTACTACTAATTTGTTTTAAAGTGTGTTCACTTTATATTTTAATCCGATTCTGAAAGGAGTGATACGGGTTAAGATTTATTTATCAATATTCCAACAGAATTTGGAAACTTATTTCGACAATACTGCGCTTTCTTTATTCTTCAGTGAGTGTCAAGTCTCACCAACAGGTTAGACATAAACTGATTGGAAATAAAGGAGGGAAACGATACAAAAAGAGGAAAGTTCAGTGATGTTCTGATGAGATGCTTAATGGCGAGGATGATTACGATATTAAGGTAATAAATATGCCTGAAATACTCATTAATAGTAAGGTATATTTTTAATATCAGTGACAATCGAGATGACCGAATGACTATCTTCCACTCCCTTCTCAATTTCTTTTTGTTTCTAAGGTGGACTTTGTTTGGATCAATCGTGATCAACGTTCCTTCGAGTGGTTTATCAGCCTCATCAGCGCCATCGAGTTGGAACAGGCTGAGATACCCGTAGCAGGTCGCTTTCTCGACATCCATCTCTACATGACATCAGCTCTCTCACCCAGTGACATGAAGGCCATCGGACTCCACGTCGCTCTTGATCTCATCCATAAGAAGAAAAAGCAAGATACGATCACGGGCTTGATGACGAGGACCAAGACTGGAAGGCCGAATTGGGACGAGGTAGGCCTTGGAATCTCCCTTTCTGTCGTCCTCCTTTCACATTTTCCTGATAAATGATATTGAAACAATGTCTATTCCTCTCTCTCCTTCCACCCACATTCTCTCTTTCTATTTTCGTCCCTGCCCTCTTTTTTTTCCCTACCTGGGCACCATCCTGTTAGAATTATATTGTTCTTAATTTGCTCTTGATTCAATTATCCTTCTTTTAAGGTTCCATAATTATCAGCATGTAATCTTGAATTCATATCACTGGTTTAGCTCGGCATCCCTTTTCTGTCTCTACCGGCAAGAGGTTGCAATGATTTAATGATTTCAATACTGTTGTATGGCTTTAATCAGGAACATAATGGAACACAGCTTTGCTGATCGTGTTTTTATCTTGTATACATAAATTTATGGAAGGTTAAGTATAACCGGGAAACAAACATAATGAATGTCTTTCGCTCCTTTCTCATTTACGTCATCACATTAGGTTTTCCAAAACCTGCAACAGCAGCACAAAGGCAAGATCACTGTGTTCTTCTGTGGCTCTCCTGCTCTAGGAGAGATCCTCTCAACCAAATGCTTACAGAACCAAATGGAATTCAGACAGGAAAACTTCTAAGACCATGAAGACATCTTGTTTTCAAGAATTGACCGAACACAAAGTAGTCTAACTGTTTAACATATGAAATGGAAAGCGCAGCAGTTATAGGATTTTCCGGCCAAATTCGCGAGCTTGTCATTTAAATTAATTTTTCTTGCGTTCAAAGTCGACAGTTTAAGTGCTGTCAGAAATATCTTGGGTTTATATTCCTTTTTCTAGTTTTCAAATCTATGAAGTTTTCGTTAGAATCTATGTATGTTTCATTAAAATTAATGAATAATGTGCTTCTTTCGCTATTTTGGTCATTCGATTTGGCGCAACACGATTTCTGACATCGCGAAGGTGTACTTTTAGCATTCGAATTCATTTGTAGCATTCAAATTAGCACTTTGTGCACTTAAATGGATGGTCAATATACATTTCTCGTTTATTAAACACTTTTTATAGCTCATTCTTTTTCTTTCAAGATTGAATTTGTTTTCATGTGTATTTCATCATATTTTGTTTTCTTGCATTTATACACTTTAATAATATACTTTTAGATTTACCTGATATTCATCATCCTTTAAGTTTGATTGTTAAGAAGGAAATTTTTTTTTACATCTACGGACTTGATGGTCTCAATATGTTTGTAAATGTTCATGTAAGTAAGTTGTTTGTCTTGTGTTTCATCATAAATTTATCACAATTTCATTATGGATGAATGGTACAATATTGTGACTGGGGTAGGTAGTTTTGTATCCCCATTCTCCGGGGTATATGAACATGTCCGTGCTGAAATGCCATATCCCTTGATTTTGCCCCTTCTTTACCCAATATCTGACTACACCCATATGCATTGTCCTCAACATTAATAAATGGAATAACAGAAAAGACTCTAATAGTAAATCATGCATTTAATTGTATTTTTTTAATAAGCCAGTTCACGGTTGCAGTCTGAGCATGAGCAGATCAAGGTCATTGCAGAACAAATTGTGAAATACACGGAGATGGAATACTGGATACGTGCTCATGAAAGTAATGTAATCATTATTCATTTATGCACAAGCAGAGCACTCCATGATACACAGGTGGAAGTATTCTTTGAAAAGGGGAAACAAAGGCTAAGTATGCAGCATCTCCATCGCTGTAGGAGTGATAATTTCAAAATGTACAAAGTGGGACCTCTTCATGTTTTGATGATCTGTGGATATTCGGGGTCATTGCAGCCATGTGCTAACCGTGAACTGGTCTATTCTGTAAACGTGTGTTGCATTTCCCCCCCCTAACATTCCTAACTTGAATAAACATAATTCGAATACGAATGACAGGCGTTAATTTGAATGATAAAAATGACGCCTCGACAAGTGACGATTAATTTGAATGCTAGTTGAGCAGTTTCTAAATTAAATGACAGATCTATGAAACCCTTCGACCAAAATCCTAAATTAAATACCAAAACGGGAAAATTGAATGATAATTGGCATGGCAAAGCCGATCTGCGTTAACTTAAATGCAAAGTAAATGAATTCTAATGACAAACTCGCGAATTTCGCCGGGAAATCCTATACTAAAATGGAAAAAATGAAAAAAATTCCACACACCGTGTCCCATTGGGCATAAGACTTTCATTCATTCATTTCATCCAAGAGTGAACATAATCTATATGACAATAGACTAATTATTCTTTATGTTAATCACTGATATTAGTGCAGACACTTGAACTCAAATTCATATGAACATTTTGACATAATTATGAACAGGCCCGTAGCCAGAGTTTGATGTTGTTTTGTTTTGTTTTTGTTTTTTTGTTTTTTTTTTTTTGTTTTTTTGGGGGGGCACATACATTTTTTTTTTTTATGGTCAGTTTTTATTCTTTTCTCTCTTGAAACAAATTATAATCATAGTACAAATTGCAATCATCATAACTCTCACTGCAAATGTGATGACATTATAAATCAGTATAATTTTTTGTCTTACAAACGGCTTCAAAAGAAACTTACATAGTTAGTTCCTATACATCATATTTGAAACAAAAATTCATATTTTCAAAGAAAACATATGCAGTTGTATAATCCAATTTTTTTTTTGTTTTATACATGATACATGTAATCGATCGAGATAAAAAAAGGGGTCTAAAAAAGTTCAACCGATCTTGGAAATTTTGGGAGACACGTGCCCCCCTCCCCCCCCCCCCCCCCCCCCCGTGGCTACGTGCATTCATATGAAAACACTATTTATTTCTTGTGTTATAGTCAGATGGTTGTGAAAGCTCAGTTAAGTTGTTCTCAAACAATCAAATTTCTAGGAGTAACCTTAGACGACCAACTATTTCTCAACTGCCATCGTTCCACCATAACTAGCAAGATCTCAAAAACTGTAATACACAGTTTTTATTTGACTCATTAAGACACAGTGGTCCACGCGTGCGGAATAATCTCTCAGAGGAAATAAAGAGTTCAACAAATATAACTTCATTTAAAGGAAAGTTAAAAAGGGTATAATATTGATGATTATTCATTTTTTTTCTGCATTAGATTTACAATTACCATTACCCCCCCCCCCCCTCCACCCTCCCTGTATGATTACTGGTGTTTGTTGGTGTAGTGTGTTACTGATTAATCTGCATAGTTTTGTATTTTGTTATTGTAATTGTTTATACCATGTATTTTTCCTTTTACTGGGAACTACTCCATACAAGTTTTTTAAACTTTTTTGTAGTTTCCGTTTTTTCTCTTACTATGTATATTTGCCATTTTTGTATAATAGATTTCTCGGTCAATTTCGTAAGCTTTTCATTCATTTTGATACAAAGTTCATTCAAATTCGCGAAATAAAGCTGCCGGCGTGTAAGTTTCATTCAAAATAACACTTTTTTTTCATTTGATTTACTTATTCGGTCAATGGATTTAGCACTTGTTTCATTCAATTTAACAACCGCTTACAAATGCGCAGTTTGCATTCATTTTCGCCAACAATGGCAAGTCGGACGTCCGTATCATTCAATTTCACTTTGGGTCATACTAAATAACAAAGTTTTCATTCATATTCGCATATCTTTACAAACCTATGGTATACATGGTATATGCACATGTTTCTCATCTAAATTAAACAAATGAGTTATATAACATGTATTTTCATTCTTGGTCGATATCCGGTGATGTGTTTTTAGAAAGAGGGTTAAACAACTCTAGATATAAGATTGGTCATAATCTTACTGATGTTCTCATCACGGACTTTATAGTATATACTCGGTCATCTTTTGAAAGTGATATTACGTAGACGAACATGATAATGTCATGCATGGTGTAATTATGATCATTAAAATATAACCTCAACAAGATTTCAGATTGTATACGTGTATTCTTTAGTTTATGTCCACATGACATGAATTATTGAGATGTGCGCGCAGATTGTGAATAGCGTGATTGTGCTTGTTATACTGTATGTGATCGTGATTGTAATTGAGATGGTGATTACGATTGTGACTGAGATGGTAATTGTGACTGTGATCATGATCGTGATTGTGATTCAGTGTGATGGTGATTCAGATTTTGATGACGGAGATTATGATTGTGATTGAACTGATACTCATAGATTGTTCTTAACATGTTCAATACAGACTAAATATAATTTAAACAAATATAAATGGCTTCAAAGAGATTACGAACATCGAATAAACTTTCAAAAACAAAACAAAACAAAACATAAAAATAAATCAATGTATAGAGTATTGATACCCCCACCATTATGGTACGACACTCCAATAAATAACATCTGTAGGCCTAGTCTTTAACACACACTTTGCATGCACTTAAATCATTGCATATTCATAAAAAGACACTCTTGCTTAGTTCCATGCTAATTCTATATTGATGTGGCTAGGTTATATCTACTTAACACAGTCATGATCGTTCAGTTGCTAAATAGTGATGATTTAGTGGGTATACACCCCTAGTGAGAACAAATAACATGTTTGTTGCTTACCAACCCATACAATTTGAAATGGATTTAGCATGGAACTATAAGCTTGCGGGGTTCTATATACTGAGTAAGAATTACATGTTTAATTTGTCTGCAAAACGTGTGAAATTGTATGCAAAGAAACAAATTTGAATTCACGGAAGACGCTAATACGTAATCGCGAATCGTCTCGCTTTAAATTGTATTAAACCCGTATTAAAACTTTACGAACAAGAAACACGTATTAATTCGAATGAAAATAAAATGTTTTTGAATGATCGTTTTATGAATTTAAATGCTAAAAAACAAAATTGAACGAAAAATAACAGTTGCGGTGACAGAATCGGCGAAATTGAATGAACTTAAAATGAATTTGTGTGGCCAACTTACGAAATTGACCGAGAAATCCTATATTATAATATTGTTTTTATGCTTGCGAAAAAATAATAAACTGAACTGAACTGATATGTGTAGATTTCTGTGAATAACATGAAGTTTCCATTTTAGAAATAAATTAGATTCCTGTAATTAAAACGTGCTACAGACATGTAGAATAATTAGATTTATTTACACTGATTCACTTGTCAATATAGACATTTTGACTGAACGCCAGATGGTTCAAATCACATACAAGGCTTATATACAATAAATCATTGTATACATCGCATACATGCATAATATTATGGTAGAGACGAGATCGCCTCCACAAATTGCTACACCACAGTATTTGTCTGCCCCTCTATCCACCTGTCTCTCTCTCTCTCTCTCTCTCTCTTTCTTTCACCCTCTCTTCATCTTTCTCTCCCTGTTACCATATCTATCCCTTCTCTCTGCCTATTTCTCTCTTCCCCACCTTTTCTCTCTCTCCCTTTCTCTCTCTCACTGTCGCCGTCGTCGGCTTCCAGGCAAAATATCAATTCATTACACCTGTTTATAGAGATACAGCTGTAGATAAAATGCTTGAACCCCAAACCATCACCATGCCAACGTTATTTATTAGTACCTCCCCTTTCCGTATTAAGGCGTATGTCTATTCTACAGCACGACTGAACGGGATTCCATTTAGGCATCACAAGTGGGGGGGGGGGGGGGGGAGGGGGTTGCCCCTTCAAAATTCAAAAATTCTGTTGGCAGTTATGATTGATGTCGGTAAAGTCGTAAATTTGATGAAATCGACTACGAATTAAAAAGAAAGTGAAGATATGATTTCGTCTTTTCTTCGCTTGTTGGTCCAACGTTAGCAAATCTGGTCTGACACTACCCCCCCCCCCCCCCCCTCCCTAGTTCAAAACCTTCCAGCGATGCTCTGGATACACATACCCTCGGATGGAATGATAGTGACAGATGCTCGAGTGTATTTGAACGACAGATTTTGCCTTGACAACCCCTGTATTCAATTACATTTTGTTTGATATACTGGTAGATTTTTTAGTATAATGAAAATTTATCTCATTATAATCAGATCGCTCTTCAATTTGACACAAGTGTTTTTCTCATTTTCTAACCAAATCGCGTACGTAATAATAAAAATCTAAACCGAAGGTTCATTATTCCTCCCATCTCCCTGCTTATACTGTTGCAGCAAAATGGTCGTATGAAAATCTGTAGAAGTGACTTTTAAAACATTACGCATACAGATTGATTTATGACATAATTGCTGATTTTGATTGAGTTTAATTGATGGCTGACGACGTGGCAAGCACTTCTACTGGAGAAGGAACCTCGCTTTTACCACCAGAAGAACCGACAGGGCAGCACGGTGATTATGGTAAGAATATTGGGCCAAATTATCCCTTTTTATGAATAGCTGGAAAAGAGACAATGAAGCGTGAAAATCCAAATGATAAGGAACCATTCTCGACAATAACATTACTTTACTTTATTCCATTTATCTGGTGTTGGGGTGTCATGGTATAGTGGTTCATTCACGTGACTCTCAATCCATGAATTGGGGGTTCGAATCCCAGCCAGGGTACCTGTCAATATTAGCGCTATATAATAATGATAAGTGCAGCGTACGCAGGAAGGGCAGTATCAATACTGATGTGTCCAAGAATTGTTTAACCATTTATTCCGAAGTTCTGTATTCCTGTATACAGATAAGACGATTGCAACTATACTTTCTAAAAACCAACCTAAGGTAATTTTTCAATAGCCTTGTGCGTCACATATTGAAATGTGCGAACATGGCAATGACGTTTCATCTAATCTGAACATGATTTTTATGGGATGCCCTTATTTCAGTTCAATTCAATTCAGTTTATTCAATTCCAATAAAATATACAAAACAGAATACAAACATGACAGAATAAGAGTATAAGTCCATCAAGGGTACAAAATAAGGTAAAATGATAGAAACAACAAAGCGATACATCAGATAACAGCACAAGATAGAGCATTATTGGAATTGGCTGGCCATAAAAACAAAACATAAGGATTTGTCTTCCTTGCTTTTAAACATGTGAATTGTCATGTACCGGATACCTGATTCTAATGATATGTAATTTATAGAAGTATAAATTTACTCATAAGGGGCTAATCTTCTTAAATTCACCAAACCTGATGAAAATAAGATTTGACAATAACTGTGAAAGTACACGACATTGTTATTCATTAGAGCTGAATATATTATGTGGTCCAATCAGCTAACGGCATTTTTAAATATATTATTTAAATAACGTCATCACAATCGCCATCACCATTATCATTATCATCGTCACCATCGCCATCACCACCACCACCACCACCACCACCACCACCATCATTATCAGCATGTTCCAAAGTATTAGCTGCTTGGACCATGGATGGGATATTATTGACCTTCTCCCCGCCTCTGGAAACAAGACAATTAAATGCGTGATACTGTGCAAGGAAGACCTTCAACCGTACAAACTCTTAAAAACTTGGACAAAGACAGAGAAATAACTCAAGATTCTAGTGGTAGTAGCTCGATCTATCAGTGCAACGACTGATTCCAAGATTCATACATATTCGATGTATTATATTCCTTAAGCATTGTGAAAAATGCGTCATATGACACACATAAACCTAGGTTTGTCGACAAACCTCCTTTGTGAATTCGGGCCAATACGTCACAGATAACTGGTATCAAGCCATTGACGAGGGTCTATACATTATTTGGTGCTGTTTTCATCGACTTAAGAAAAGCTTTTGATACAGTGGATCCAAAAAATACTTTTTAAAATGCTTGCTCAGATAGGAGTAACACATGACAGTATAAAGGGGTTTCAAGATTAATACGAGTGACCGTCTAATTTGTACTTGTTTCAATACTGCAATAATCTTCATAGGGCGTTTTCGGCATTATTATCTATTATGTCACGAATTTGAAAATAATTTATAAAACCCTTATTTTGCCATTGCTTGACTATGCGGATATTGTATGCGGTTCCTCTTCTCTGAAATATACCAATCAATTACAGAAGCTGCAAAATAGGGCAATTCGAATTATTCTTAGAGTAAATCCCTATCGACATCACGAAATTCATCAAGTGATTGGCTTTGATACAATGACGAAGAAAAAAACACGTGACTCTCGCCCACGTCCTATATAGAAAGACACATTGATTAACCTAAATTTTACATGTTTTCTGGTGGGATTATCCTCGAATAAGAAATACACTGTGTGCTAAAATATAGGTTAGCATAGCCAAAGAGTCATTATCAAGCTGGTCTAATTCCATTGAAGCTTTTCACAGGCGCATAAATGGAACGTATAATGATGCTTATGCTCTATACAAGAACAAGATGTTATAATAATAATAATGGGAGGGGGGGGGGGCGCAAATACCATTCCAAAGGAAGTTTTCCATTAATCATAGTACTAGTAGACACATAGTATCAATTGATATAATTTACCATTACGAATGGTAATATTGTTATTACTGGGGTGGGCCAACTTTATATGAAGGGACATTAACCATATCCAAATATTTTACAATGATAATGTGGGATATAGGGCCATGATAGATGGCCATTTCGATGGGTATTATAAAAGTGTGGAAAGAAAATGAAAGAAACAAAGATAAAAAAAAAAATGGGTGGTGGAACTATGAGTGGGCTTGTAAACAAAACGAATTACATCACCTTATGTTATGTTTGATAGGAAATATCAGAAAATGATAATGGTCATTTCAATCGTTCTTTTCTTGTGAGTATCATTTTGTTTTGTGGCCAATTTGTATAAAATAATTCATGGTATAGGTATTATGATCCTATTCATGAAGCCTCCTTATCATGCGTATCGATGTATGGATTGATGTGAAGAAGATCGAATGATCAATCGCTACAAGCTAAATTTTAACTTCTTCTTCTTCTTTATTTTTGTTTTGAATGTTTCCCTTTCTCGGCAATTCGTTGTTGTTGCGTCGCAATGTCATTGTGTTTCTTCTCCTCTTCTTTTCATCTTCGTTGTCTCCGTTTTTTCTTCCTATATTCGACCGCGTCCTTTTCTTTATTTTCTACTAACCATGACTCAGACGCTGAAATTAGTGGTCATATATATATTTCCTGCATCTTCAAAAGTGTATAATTCCGAGTTGCAATCTAAACCAAGAAAGATTGCTATCTGATTTAAACCTCGATCGCTCGTGTTATCGCTGAAACATCTATTCACTCTTTCGGGGTTAGGCATCAACGTCATCAGGGACCACCCCCCCCCCCCACAAACACACACACACACACACACGCAACTTTCCCCTCCCTAGCTGCCCCTTCTCTCTCTCTCTCTCTCTCTCTCTCTCTCTCTCCCCTCCTTCTGCGTGTTCTTTTCTCTCTTTCCCTATTCACTTTGTCTCTCCCCTCTCTCCCTTCTCCTCTCTCTTCCCCCTCTCTCTCTCTCTCTCTCTCTGTCTCTCGCCCTTTCTCTGTCGCTATCTTCTCATCTCTTTACCTGCCCGTTTCCTTTCCCTTTTCCCACTCCCTTTTTGTCTCCTTCTCTCCTTCTCTACCCCCTCTCTCTCCCTCCCTGTCTCCCCCCCCCCCTTTCCCCCATCGCTCTCCTCATTCCCCCCTTTCTAGCTACCCTCTACTCTCCCGTGTCACTATCTTCCCATCTCTTTCTCTCAACAGACTTACCCCCATTTCATATCGTTTGTATTAATTCATTTCTCCTCGTCTTGAAGAGGAAATGGGAAAGTGTCAAGAAAAGTTTTGCTTGCGCACAGGACAAAGAATGGTGTCATGATTATATCTATAGGCGATTTTGGTTGTACAGTGCTAGTTTTCGGGAAAGGAGTGAATGAGGGTAAAACAAACGAAATATAACTTTTATCGGATATCAACAGACCAACCACTGAGAGCTGATGGGGAACTTTTTTTAAGGTGCACCATGGAATCTTTTGTGTAAAAACTACATTATCACAACCTCAACCAGGATTATAACGTTTGAAGTTAATACTTTCTCGGAGTCGTATACTTTGTGATGCAAATGCACAAAATGAAATTTGTGTTTGTGTACTTTTGTGTAGTTTGTGCCATGATACCTTGGAAATCGGAGTGTGATGTTCGTTGTGACTGATTATTGATGGGATGAATGTTCACGGAAAACTAAACATCGATTTCAAGCAGGGGAAGATTATTTCAAACAGCCGTTCTTATATTAAAGTTATGCAAATCATAAAAGTGACGTTTCTGTTGGTTCGCTTCATTGTGGTTTCGCCATAAAATCGAGGGAATATAGGAGTGAGATGCTTTGTGTGGCTGATTGCCAATCGAATGGTCTTCAGGAGAATAAGCATCTATTGTTATCACTTCTCTAATAGCACGGGAAGACTAACATTTTATTCAGATGTTGAAATTCTGCAAATCATAAAATGACATTGGGGTTGGTGTGATTATTGCGGTTTTGCCCTATAACACTCTACACAAATCAGATTGTGACATTCAGTGACTATCACTGGATTAGATCATCATCGAAAGGTGGACATCTAGCTTGATCACTAATCGAAAACTCAGGAAGATGACAGCATTTTAACACTCTGACATTAAGATTATGCAAGTGATTTGACCCCCATTGTTGGTATAGTATGGGGAAGAGGTCGAGAACAAGTACCGGGTCTACATGTAAATGGACCGCTCTGTATGAAGTCAATAGCTTCAATACATATTATGAAAATTGCGATGAATCCACGGCTAGTACAGAGAGGACCGATGAGGAATATGAAGCCAATCCTGAGTTTGGTATGACGTCTAAGCATGACATGTTGCCAGGCGCGGATCCACGTAGCGATTTCTCTGGCCCGCCCCCCCTAGCCCCCCAAACGGTTAAAAAAAATAGGATAATAACGTAAATTTAACCTTTTGTTAAAAAATAAAGAACAAAAGCGGGACCCCCTGACCCCCCCCATACAAAAAAGAAGAAGTAAAAAAAGAAGAAAATTATATTTTCACCCCCTCAAAAAAAAAGTGGTTCTCCTCTCCATCACCTCCACCCCCCCCCCCCCCGCTTATTCACCGGCTTAAAGAATCGCTGCTAAATATTTTCTCACGAATTGGGGGGGGGGGGGGGAATATGTGCTCTTACCCCCCCCCCCCCTCCCGCTTATTCACCGGTCGGCTGAGTCGGCGTTGAATTTTTTCTCAAGATTTGGCCCCCTCCTGTCGCCGGCTGGATCCGCCCCTGCATGTTGCAGTGGTGGATCCGGGAATTTTATTTTAATGAGGGTTGAGGCCGTGCATGAGGGGCATGAACTATAAAGGCCAATCGCCCCCAAAAAATATTCACAAAAGACAAAAGACAATGTTTCATAAATATTGGCCGATATGCACACGAGTACATTTTGAACTCACCTTTGTTCAGATTAGTTTGACCGGGGGAGTGGGGGCCGGGGGTGGGATGCTCGCTGCGGCCTCCTGACTTCCTGAGCACCATGTGCCCCTGGATTTCATAATCATTATGAATTAGATAAACATGACATAAAAGGGCTAGAAATTATCCTTTGTTTTTGTTTGTTTTTCAAACCGCTTTGAATAGTACTTCTCCTACTTGACTTTTCACTTGAATATCAAATAGGCTCCATACTCTTTGATTAAAATATCGCTTGCTTGACAAATAAATTGTTTGTTTTCACTCACTCTATTATTTCGTGTATAGAATGTTTCCATGTCATTCCTCTAAGTAGTTGATGAAAGACTCTATGGCCCGAATTCACAAAGCAAGGTTTGAGCTCAGACCAAGGTTTGTCGTCAAACCTCCTTTTGTTTCGCCAAACCTCCTTTTGTTATTTACAAACCTGGTTTGAAAAGAGCAAATGGAGGTTTGGCGAAACAAAAGGAGGTTTGACGAAAAACCTTGGTCTGAGCTCAAACCTTGCTTTGTGAATTCGGGCCAATATGTTTCGTATCATTCTGTAAATCGCATGCAAATCGGATTTGTAACACACCTTAAGTTTCTGATAAAAACATTGGGAGAGTTCCAACTCTATAATCAGAGCCATCGATCAGTAGAGTTTGCCCAACCCAGATAGAATCGGACACAATAATAACCGCTGCTTTGTTGGGCAAGCACAAAACTGAAACCAGTTGACAAAACTCAGTGCAGATGGCTCTGAATCTAATAGTGGCAGGAGTCAGGACGCCATCTCCAGAAAGAGGGAAAATATTCATTTGTAAAAATGGCATAATAAGGGAATGAAGGTATTTTTTTCTTGTTTGGCGTTATGGTTCAGGTAAGGACAAATAAAAAGTGTAAAATTAATAAAGTCAAACTTGGAAAATGCATAGACAAATTTGAGAGTATGACACCGATGTTGATTTCTCTTGTATCTGTAGTGTCCACCTACACTGTTGGTCATAATGGTGGAATAGTTATTTTTACCCCAATTTATTGAATGATTTTGACGATGATTTATTCCTAATAGATCTAGATAATAGTATACATTCTCAGATTTTATTGAATGACAACTGGGGAGTGTTTGTTTTGCAAGACTGCTAAAGCTGTGCTACTATGCTAATCAACGAGGGGACCTATGATATAACATCCACGATTCGGCTATAGATGCATGTAAACACTCAATGCGAATCTTGCCCTTGATTAATAGGAAAAGTCATTGCCATTAAATTGATCCCGTGAGAATATTTTTGTATGTTACAGTCTGACAGTCGTCCAGGATCAAAATTATTGATCGGTCGGGGTTCCCTTTTGTACCCGCAGAGAAAGCAACAGGTCCAAAAGTTTCCCCATTGACGTCATACAGTTCTTTGTTATTATGCAAGCCCTCGTTGCATGCGCTATGCGTTGCGCATGCATAAAAAAGATCCTGAAAACAATATGCACGCAGCGAAAGTAAAGTAGACAGAGATTGCGAGAGATAGATCTACAATCTTCAGAATATTGGAATAAACATTTTGATTCCGGATCGCAACAAGAAATATTGGATAATAAGAAATAGTTTTGAGTTTTAGAAATGGGCAAGAAGAACAAGGTGGGTGATGGAGAAAATCTAACAGACGAAGAGGATTCTAAATATGGTGAGTTTTGTTCGTAAAGTCGAGTACGAAATGAGGGTTTTCACTTTCATGCGCCCTTCTTGTGTGCGGTTGCTAGTACCATAGCGTCCTACGCTACACCGGAGGGTTGGGCTTATATTGCTCGCAGCGTTCCGTTGTGTGGTTTAGCAGCGGCAATAGGCTAAATAGATTCGCTTGCACTTTGACTTGCAGACGCGTTTGCTTGTGGTTGTACTTTAAATCATAGTGATGCGATTTCAATTAGAGTCGAGATGTCTCTGTCTATAGAATATAATTGGGTTTAAAGGTAAAGGCCAGTTATGGTCATGCGATTGCATTGTGAAAGAGGAGGCGAGTTGGCTCAGTCGGTAAAGCGGCTGCCTGTCGAACCAAAGATCCCGGGTTCGACTCCCATCCAGGCGGATGACTGAAGTCTGCGTTGTGTGTTAACGTGCCCCTTCCCTTGTTCATAGACGCAGGTTATGTCAAGTGGAAAACACTCCGTCCCTCGGATAGGACGTTAAATGGAGGCCCCGTGTACAGGAGAGTCACCACCCTTGCACGTTAAGAACCTATTGCACTATTCGTATAAGAGAAGGGGGAAACCCCGGTGTAATGGTCCACCTGCACACCCCAATCAGGCCGAGTATACGGCATCTGCAAGAATCTTCAGTATTGAAGGAGGCAGATTATCTTGAAGAAGAAGAAGAAGAAGAAGAAGAAGAAACGTTGTGGAATTGATCAGAAAAGGTTGATCATCTAGCATCTGCAAGGTTCTGGAATCATCAAAATGATAAGAAATTTGGCCCATTCTTCGTAAAGTTACAAGCACTATACACAGAAAGATGAATATGGGACTACCCTATATCTCTCACAGACCATGAGAGAAACAAATTTACCAAATATATGAATTAGTAGGCGGTTTCCCGGCAAATTTTTTATCATCATGTATTAGTCGAAACATATTCTTTCACATGATTGGTAATGAGAGCTTCCATTTCATTTTTTGAAATTGGGGCGTTTCCAATACTGGTCTTTACCTTTAATAGCACAAATTAGTCTTTGGAACTTTATTATTAACCAACCACTTCTGAAGAAGTATCCAAGGATTACAGGATCTATACCTCTCCTCGTAATCGTATCATGAATGATGATGATGATGATGATGATGATGATTAATAAATTAATAGGGAATGTATTCTATGATTTTCTTTTTTCTTTTTTTTTGGAGGGGTTGGGGGGGTTGGGAGGGGATGTCATTTAACAAAAATAAACTGTCACTTTTGCCTTTGGATTTAGCGAAAAATATTCATTCAAAAGCATGTGATCAAAGTTGTCTTTGATAATAATTAATAGGTCTACATCATGTACATGTACAGTATATAGAGGTCTAGTCTATGACTTGAAATATTGATTAAGTTTTTTTTTTGTGGAATTCAAGATCATTCTCTACTCGCTGACTCAAAATGAAATTTGATATATTTTTCTTATGCTTACATCATCTCCTTTCTAATGCGCATTTCTCTTTCCTCATCTTCTTAATCTTAATCCCACATGCAGCTCATCATTTTGTATTATTTTCTGTACCCCCGATCTCTCACTTCTCTTTTGGCAGTATCTACTATTTGTATCATGACTGTGTTTTCCTATCTTTGTCATGAAAAGTACTGCCTTGTCCAGTTCTCGTCTCTGTTATTCCTAAGTATCATTTGAGGTGTCCGCACTTGTACAAGCATTGCTTTTTAGTGAACCCTCTGCTTCCAAAACGTTTTCCAAAATTGTTGTTAGTGTAAATAATTGATTTGTAATGTTTTGTTGGAAACATAAATAAATAGAAATTGAAATTGAAGTTTTGCACATAAACTTCTTCAAATTACTGTTTGGAATAAACTGTCTGGATAAACAACAGGTCCAGACTCCAGACACACACCGTGTGGGCATGATAAATAACAGAATTTAGAACAAGTTAGAACTACAAGTAGGTCAAAGGTTCCTTCACCTTCATGCATGCTAGGGTTTTGAATGGACTTCTAGATCTATAAACTATATTTAATGTCAGTAAATCAAATTACACAATTAGACGAATGAGCAAGGCCAAGGCAAGGGTGACTGCACTCAACTACAAAGTAGACCTGCAGACGACTGGGCAAGGGAAGGCAAAAAAAAAAAAAAAAAGCTACAAAAGACAGACACAACTTTCAATTTGTATCACTTTTTATAGTTATGCTTCATATAAATCTATTGTCATAGTTCACAAAATATGACCTCATGTACATGTATTTTAATAATTTGAATAAAGTTAATTTGATATCAGAGCCCCACAAAATGGTAAATACAATACCCTCAATATGGATAAAAGTAAATTCATTGCATATATTTTTTTAAACAAAAGAAAATGTAATAAAACAAGATATGTGTGATTGTGTGTAATACATTTAACCCTGCACAATTTTAAATAGTACCTTTAATGGGATTATAACCAATTAAATGTAGCCCCCCCCCCCCCACCCACCCAAGAGACAAATGTCCAGCAGTACATTTCAGTTGGCTTTAATTCACTGATGTAATATCATAACTCCAAATATTGAATAGTCCCTATTATCTCAATTTACAATGTAGGTACAGTAATTTATATCTTGAGCCCCAAAAGATTAAAGCCCCTCGAAAGTGTTGGGAGCCCAACAAATTTGATGGGAATATTTTACTTAAATTGTATCATAATGTGATAGAGGATGTCATTTAAGACACATTTCTGCAAGGATTTTCAAAACAAATTTAGGTTATCTGCATACAACAGAAAATTCAAATTATATATTCCTTTATCTATATTTGTCTTCAAACACATTCTTTTGGGAAAATCTTTGCACAAGTGTGTCTTAAATTACATCCACTGTCACATTATAATATTATATAATAATTCAAGGGAGATTTTGCCATCAAATTGTTGGTGAATTTGGGGCTCCCAATTAATACTTTAGACAGGTTTTAAATACATGTAATGCCTTTAATGGGTAAACAGGCATTTTTTTATCACCACAAAGTCCAACAGTTATGTGCCTTTAATCTGGATATGAATTTGATATCACCTTTGAAGGAGTGACTATTGACCGTGTATAACCAGAAAATAATAATTATTGATCAGCTTCTGAAGAGATGTGTGGAGGCCAACCTGAAGTGCAAGCAATAGAGTTATCTGATGTTTATATGCACTGTATGGATCGTACTATGGTCTGGAGCTGAGATGGAAAGTGCAAGGATATATTTATATGATCTATTTAAAGATTTACATTTACAGATGTACATGTACATGTAGATTGGTTCATCACCTTAAAAGAAACCTCACCCCAAGAAATAACTTTAGTTATTCTGAGATATTTCATTGTATTTCTCCCCACCAAAGTGTTTGGGAGAGGTACATGTATAAAGCAACAATAATCACAGTTTCTCAGCATGACATGGCCATCACCATTTTCTTGATAATGTGACATCCGAAGTATGTGAAGTAGTTTATCAAGTAAATGTAAAGAAGTTTATGGATGCTTTCTTCCCAGGTGTGTGTGGTGATGAAGCATTTCATTCACCTGCTATTATCCTTTGTAAAGTATTACTATTGCCAGAACCCAAATTGCATGAATAAGTTGGTGCTCTTCTGGTGTGAAGGTTTCGCATTAGTAATTTTAAATAAATGAACTCCAATTGTTCCCATGTTAGATTTGACCTCCTCAGCGATTTTCCCTCATTGAAAAATAAACATTGAAAAATAAATGCTTTGTTATTGAATTAAAAAGTCTTTCCACCTAAAGATTGGTGTACATGTATGTACAAATTTGCCTGGTACGTCACATAAAATGGCTGCACCCATGTCATGCTAAAAGGCATTACATCATGCCAAGAATATCTTCATTTTTTGTACTTTCCCTTGAGGAATATTGTACATCAAAGGGCAGAAATACATCTCATTTTTGAGCATACCTACACTGTACATTTTTGGGATGAGGTTTCCTTTTATACTCTATTTATCAAATTTAAGATATATTCCACATTGTGATGTAGCAATCATCCTTTCTCTTTATCCATGGTAGTCATTATAACGTTGTCTAAAGTGGAATGGATGAAATGTTTTCTCTTCCTAGTATTCTTGAGAATGAAGGCTATATAAATCTTAAATATTATTATTATTATTATTATTATTACAATGTATGTTTTTAGTTTATTTGAAAATGATTCTCAAAAATATTTGAATGGGTACATGTACATGAATGTAATATACAACTGTAGCAGGAATTGAAACATTGAGAATGATGCTAAATTCCTACAATATTCTCCATTATTTTCCATTGATTTTTAATAAATTTAGGATTACAAGGAATTGTTACATTTTATCTATCATTGCACTGAAATATTACATCGTGACATTGCATATGAAGCTCAAAGAATATTTGTAAAAAAATAGAAATAAAAGGATTGCTCCAATTTTCTTTTTTGTATTATTTTTGTTTCAAGTTTTAATCCAAAATTCTATGTTCGATAAAGTAAAAATCTATGTAGAATTCGATAATGAACACTTTTGAGGCTCTTTAATAGGAAAGATTCTCCTAGAATTCTGTCAAAGCCTGTCAACAAAAATGTATGTGTACACTGTAATTTGATTTTCTTTCAACTGCATAGTAAAAAGCGAGACATAGGCGCCATAAGCGTTTCCCTTGTTTTGATTTTGATTCTGATTTTTTTTTTTTTTTGGGGGGGGGGGGGGGCCTTAAAATTATTAATTTTCTAATTTTCGTCGATTTAAAATGAATGAGATCTAATGGAAGGAATGCACTGAAAAGGATTTTAAAAATCCCCCATTTCATTTCAGTACAAAAAAACACATTAGATTCACTCATGATCATACTGTACACGTACATTGTATTTTTATTACAGAATATGATTTCATAATCACCTGTCTTATATTTTCTCATTAGGTGTTCTCATTTGTCAATCTCTTTATTTGCCTCCATTTTTTATTCTTTCACTTTCACCTGTCCCTGTCTTATCATCCACAATTGCCAATTAATTGGCTTTCTCGCTTTTTCATTTTGTAATTAGCCATCATTGTGTGTGTACTAATGATTGTGCAGCCTTAATGCGTGCAAAGCACTTTCACCTCACTACACTGTAGTCTTAAATATCAGACCCTGTGTCATCAAAATAATTGTGATTTTCAATGTGAAATGTAACTTTCTATTTTTTTGGTACAGTAATACCAGTATGGTAGGAATTTTCATTCCAATATTTTGGATTATTTATTTTTGACATTATTTACACTGAAGCACAAGTGTTAGCCCAGTCACTGTACTTCTTTGAAAATGTTGTTAATTATTAATCCCATTGAAAGAAAACATGATCTGATATATGGCATCAATATGTTTTTTAAAATCATAATGATCTTGATGTGCATGAGTAAAGATGGCATTACGGATGCATTCGATCCCCATACACTGCCCCCTTTTCTTGAGCCTAATCATTATCCATTGCCAAGCACAGACTACCACCATAGAATTGAATCCATACAAGGATCATGCGTTGCGACTACCACAACCTGTTACTGCGTTGCTTAGCAACGTACAGCTACTCTCACAATGGATTCCTCCACGTACACAATGGGACAGGGTAGCTGAGCTCTTGTGGTGCTGGCGTGTATGTGTGGCTGCTTAGGCCTGAACAAAGTAGAGCCATGGGTTACACTGTAATATGTATCTGTTTGGTGCTGGTTTGGTGATTAGGAATAATAGATGGATATAGAGCAGCAGAGAGTAATGGAAAATGAGAAAAGGTTGGATGACTCTAATGTACATGACATAGCCATAAACAAGATCACATACTACTATGAATTATGAGAGAGAGAGGGAGGGTGGGAGAGTGAGAGAGAGAGAGAGAGTGTGTGTGAGAGAGAGAGAGAGAGAGAGAGAGAGAGAGAGAGAGAGAGAGAGGGAGAGAGAGGGGGAAAAAGAAGAAGATCTGAACATTACACTGTACCTATATAAAATTGTGGGATTAGGGAAAAAGGATGATTCTATATAAAGGAAAGTGACATTATCTCTCTATTATTTAAAGAACAGTTCTGGGTTTACTTATCATTCATAGACATAATTAAGGGGTTAAGGCGGGGGTCTTAGCCCCACCTATACATGTAGTACGGGATTAAGCCTATTCCACTTTCTGTTCAGACTGGCTTTTACCAAAGTGGGCTAAAGTTGGCTAACCCCACCTATAGTACGGGGTTAACTAACCCTGCAAAATAGCAGGACTAACTCCGCAATTGTGGTGCTCACTCCTGCTAACCCCGCAATTGCGGTGCCAAGCAAATGAGAACATGAAGAAACAAAAAATAGTCCGGTACTACGCAATGGAGCGTATCGCAGCTGGCCAGATGCGAAGTATGTCCAATCATAATATTCACGATATCCGGGGTTAACGAATTGCAGTGAGAACAGCGTGAATTTTCTTATTCCGGAATAGGCGCTAGTACGGGACTAAAAGCAGCGTGTGTGAAAAGCCAAAAAAATAGTCCGGGGTTAAGGATAGTACAGGGCTAAGCAAAGTACGGGGTTAAGCAAAACCAGTGTGAAAAGAGTATCAAACACTTCTAATACATGTAGATTATTACATAAATGGGTGGCAGGCCTATCCTATATTCTACAAATGCATGTACAAAATGTTACAGTTGTACTTAGGGAGCCATAATTACAGCAGCACAAGCTACATGTACATGTACAAGAAGCAGCTTTAAAAAAAAAATCTGGTTTTAATAATATATTGCCTATTTTTAGTGACACTGTAATATGTACATGTATGCACTATAAGTGACCATGTAGCGTCATGTTTGCTCATCAAATATAAATTAAGTGAAAGTCAATACACATGAGTCGACATGACAGTGTGCCTTGTACTGCCTAGTACTGTCTAGCATCATAAATTAAAGATTTTACCCTGTATATGCAGCTCAGGTGGCTCATTTTCATCAGCAAAATTGGTAAACTTTGTTCTTCTAGGAAGATTTTTTTTTCTTTTTTTCTTTCAAATTAGAATACAATTAATGCAAGAGAAACCATATTAAAGAATATACCGGTAATGAAAATTTTGAAACATTACATAATACATGAACAGATGTACATGTACAGTGCTGTATGAAGAATATTTCATTGACAACCTATAATTTGAATGGGGATGGCCTTTAATAAAGGGATCCAGTAACTTTGTCTCGGATTCTGTGAAACAAAATTATTTTTTAGGGCTTCAATACTACACCATATCACCGACACTGATAACAAGTAGGGCCGTGTATCTCAGATTTAACATTGTTAGACGATCCCTTTAAAGAACCAAACTTATCTTTTGTTTGACCTGCAGGAATATTAAAATCATTTAATTTGAAAGCAACTGTGAAATTACATTTTCTTAAAGTATATATAATTTATGTAGCAATATTCAATTCATATAAATGTGTCAGCTACACAATCTACATGTATATGTTTTATTAACTCAAAATCATAAAGGCACAATGGGGCATGACGTTAATCTGGCAATGTTCATGCATACAGTGTACAATTTAATATGAAATCTACATGTAGGGCATATGACAGATTCAGTATCAATTACACTGAGAAAATGAAATACATCCTAAAGCACAGATCTCCTTAAAGATAAGCTAATTTGTGTAATCTTATATATGTTCAGATTATATTCTAATCCTGCCTAATTAATTGACTCTTCCAGTGTACTTTGTAATTATTCTGTCTTACAGCTGTAGATGCAATACAATGTAGTTACTTGTATCAATGTTGCATTGAGAATAATCAGTATTAATGTGTTAAAATTCACGCTTGAGTTAGCGAATTGACTTCAGTACTTGTTGCTAAAAAATATGTATCATGTAGTTCTGCAGCTACATGTACAGTTGTACACTTACCTGTATATGTATATTAGCGTAGAACATCCAAGCATAATTCAACCATGTACATGTACATGTACTGTATGTTGTGGATCTTACAATTGGAACATAATTCAGATGTTTTACAATGGTTTTTAGTATTAAAGCTATAAATCTATTTGAAGGTTAATATCCATCACTTTACGAGCTTTATCGATTGTGTTAACTTTATCTCTTTTTCCCATCTTTTTTCTCAGTTTCTCACAGTATGCTCTCTCTCTCTCTCATTTTCTTTCCATCTTTTTTTCTTTCTCTTTCTATCTTTTTTTCTTTTTTTCTTTCTCTTTCCATCTTTTTTTTTCTATCTTTTTTTCTTTCTCTTTCTATCTTTTTTTTCTATCTTTTTTTCTTTTTTTCTTTCTCTTTCTATCTTTTTTTTTCTATCTTTTTTTCTTTTTTTCTTTCTCTTTCTATCTCTTTTCTTTCTCTTTCTATCTTTTTTTTTTCTATCTTTTTTTTCTTTTTTTCTTTTTTCTTTCTCTTTCTATCTCTTTTCTTTCTCTTTCTATCTTTTTTTTTCTATCTTTTTTTCTTTTTTTCTTTCTCTTTCCATCTTTTTTTCTTTCTCTTTCTATCTTTTTTTTCTATCTTTTTTTCTTTTTTTCTTTCTCTTTCTATCTTTTTTTTTTCTATCTTTTTTTCTTTTTTTCTTTCTCTTTCTATCTCTTTTCTTTCTCTTTCTATCTTTTTTTTTCTATCTTTTTTTCTTTTTTTCTTTCTCTTTCTATCTTTTTTTTCTATCTTTTTTTCTTTTTTTCTTTCTCTTTCTATCTTTTTTTTTTCTATCTTTTTTTCTTTTTTTCTTTCTCTTTCTATCTCTTTTCTTTCTCTTTCTATCTTTTTTTTTCTATCTTTTTTTCTTTTTTTCTTTCTCTTTCTATCATTATTTCTTTCTCTTTCTATCTCTTTTCTTTCTCTTTGTATCTCCCCCTGTATATACATGTATAAATTATCTCTCTCATGTTTTTATGATCCAATTTTGTACCACTTTCCTCTTTAACATGTTAACTTCTCTGTAATAAAATTCTTCAAAAATAAATGTCTGTGTTTATAATACACACACATGTATATATGACACATACATATCCATGTTAACATACTTGAACTTCATGAAGTTGAATCTACCTTTCTTGTTTTCTTTGCAGGCCACCCATCCAAATATGACCCAACATTTAAAGGACCCATAGAAAACAGGTAAGCAATACACGTGTTTTTATACAGTGTGTTCAAAGTGTTTGTGGCCCCTTGTACCACATCTCCTTATAATATGGTAACAATTATGTTCCTTAGCATATACAGTACCCCCTTCAAAATTATGCTAGTATTATCTGTTGACCTACATTTAGCTGTTTTCTATATTCCTTTACACAACATTACATGTACAATGTACATGTACATGTACATGTACCGGTATATAACTGCTCCCACCCCTCCCCCAAAAAAGTAAGAAAAAAGGAGTTTTTATTTCCCCTGCATCATAACTTGCTTTACATTTGAAAATTGAATCAATATTTCTAAATTTAGACAATAATTCAGTGTCTTAATATGAATTCTATTGTGGACAAAGGTCATTTGGGCCGAGATATTGATCAGCATTTATGGCCCACTTTGGAGTTAAATTATTATTCAAACCCAAATTATTAGTGGAGGAGATTGTCATTTCCTGTGATTTAGAACTGTAGAATCATGCTGTGTTTGCTTACATATAGGGTTATAAATATTAAAGCCATCGGATAGTTTGTTGGCCTTTGCTGACCTGTATGCATTATTCATTCATAAAGTTGGTCCTATAGTAAACTTGCTTTTTAGACTTGGTTTTAAGAAATTGTATTTGTTGATTTTTTAAGACTTTTAGTACATTGTGGATATTGAAAAGGGACTTTAAACAACATCATGTAGTCAGGTGGCTTATATAGTGAAACTACCCTTACATGCCGTTATGTGCTACCTTATAGTACAAATCTTGTAGGATATTGCTTACTATAATTTGTTGTAAAATTATTTTCTATTTGACTATATTTGAGTGCACAGTGGATATTGAGAAAAGACTTTAACAAATTTTACAAAATGTACACTGTACATGTACAGTACATGTACATGTAAATGGCATTTGATATGATGAAGAACTTTGATTTAATTTAAACATTACATAATTGTAAACAATGAATTCTAAGCAGTTAAACTCTTTTTAAAAGTGCCTTTTTTATTTTCTCTTTCTTGCAGGGGCTGTACAGATGTGATCTGTTGTCTTCTTTTCATAATATGCATTGGTGGTCTGGGTGTAGTGGGCTACCTTGGTAAGTGCATGTACAGTACACCCTGAACATTATTCAGTTTTAAAAAAAATGATGTTAAAAGATTAGAAGCGCTGTACAATCTGCATCATATGGTTTGGGAATATTTGTGACTTCAAAAGATCATGGCAACTGAACAACTAAACCTAACATCCTTAAATGTAGTACTTACAGTGTAGTAAAAGAAGAATTAGCATAAGATAAAGAAGAAGTAGCAATAGTACATGTAGTTGTAATAGTAGTAGAATTTGTAGTAGTAAAAGCAGCAGTAGTAGTGGTGGGGGTAGTAGTGGTGGTAGATGTAGATACCCAGGGAGAGACTAAGATAGAGATAAATAAATACATATATATATATATATAGAGAGAGAGAGAGAGAGAGAGAGAGAGAGAGAGAGAAAGAAAGAAAAAGAGAGAAAGGAAAGAATTATGTGGAAATTGGGAAAGAAAGAGAGAGAGAGAGAAAGAGATGAAAAATATATCAGAGGAGTCAGCACATGATCAATGGACTGTCATAGTAGCCTTGTGACCTCAGAAAAAACTCCAGACAACTCTCTGCCCTTATTTCCACCAGCTACATCTTTGTCAATTTTCAAATTTTTTTCAAATTGAGTTGAAACTGAATAGATACAGTGTTTGTTAAAAAATGATTGAATCAACCTCTTGTTCTTTCAGCCTGGACCCAGGGTAATCCCATTAGTCTCATCAAACCAACTGACAGTGTGGGGAATATCTGTGGCTACTCAGATACAGTCACGTAAGTCATTTGTATGATTTGTGGAGTACCACAGGGCACTTTTTTTGGACAATATTTTCCTACATTGAACACACTTTATACACAAACAATTTCAGGGTGGAATCAGTATGTTTGATTGATTGAAGAATTTTTTTCATTGAATTTTAAATTTCATTCTTGCAGTCTGAAGACTGTATTTTGATGGGTACAATACGATGTACATGATTAAAAAAATGCTAATAGAATATTCAAACAGTTCTGAAAATTTTTATCAATATCCAAAAATAATGGCATTAATGATAAGTGTTATCATTAGAGTAGCTTATAAGTGAATAGATTGCAATTGTACCTACAGCCTGTACAAATACAACTTTTCATTGATGAAAGATTTTTCTTTTTTTAGTACTAGAGAAATTGTTATCTTCACGTAAAAAATAATTATCATAAGAGTAGAATTAATACAAGTTCATTGAGATAGAGAAGATTTGATGAATTAGCGGACCATTACATTATAAAGAATAAACACTTTATATATATATATATATATATATATATATATATCAATAATGTATATTCATCTAATTTATCAACAGATATAACATCCCGAGTCTTTCATCTCAATTAGACATATTTTTGTTTTCTATTTAAAACCCATTGTATTTAGATCTTGTAGGTATTTTTATTATCTGTTTTAAACTGTAATATGATAAAAGAGCTTCATACTTTAACACCGAAATTGATGCTTTTCTAGCTATCTGCAGATGATTTATTATTCATAATCGGAAAGATATATATGTTTATGCTTGTATTTTCATTTTTTTAACTAAATGTTTCTATCACACAGAGACAAGCCGTATTTGTACTTCTTCAATTTCCTTGATTGCCTGAGCTACTCAACACTCCTCAACATCAAATGTGCCACCACACAGGTATCTATTGTTTCTTAATTACCCTACATGTTCTATACCATGTTTATACTCAGGTCAAGAATGGCTGCTTGGCTACTGAGAGATAAAATTGTTTTACTTTTTATTCTTCGGTTGTTTTATACATGCTTTGATGATACTTGTCCATGGTCAGTTTCTTCAACCAAATTCCTTACTCCATTCCTGGATCAAACACTTTACCTAACCCTAATCATCACCCTTAATCTAAACTAAAATCTAATCTTGACCCTAGTCCAGACTCTATATGTTTGATGAAATATAGCCATGAGCTATTGTCACCTTAGCTAATGTTGAATCACCCTTTCGTTATTAAAGCTGTTTATAGAAATGCCCTGATATTTACATTATTCCTCTGTTATTTTGCTAGTGATACCATGAATAAATATTTTTTTCTTTCTTGAAGCCACTAATTGATACAATTCTTTCCTCTTGAAGCTAATTTATGATTGATATCGGTTACTCTGACAACTGATAATTTTTTATTAATTTTTGTATCTTGGAGCTCATAAATGTGTACACTGTATGTTGAGTTTTTCAGTGGAGCAACTTTCTATAAAGTAATTTTCTAATCTTTTTTTATTTATTTTGTAAGAAAATAAAAGAAAGATGTTGGATACACTGTAGTAGATATGTATACATTTCTGTAGATTCTTATTAATAATACTAATAGTCCATTGGTAGTTTAGAAATAAAATAGACTAATATAGATACATTTGCGGGTATCATTTAACACTTTGATGTATTGTAAATTAATCCTACCTATATTTAAATTTCCTCTTGCAGATATGCGTGTCGTCCTGTCCAAACTACACTGCAGCCCCGTATACATCGGTAGCTCTGAGCCTGGCTGACAACCTCCCTCTGGACATATCTCTCATCAACTGGGATAACTTCATCTGTGACTATGACTTTGACCCTCAATCAGAGTACTTGACCTCAGGTGGAACCTACGTAAGTCTTTAGAAGTGGCCTCTTCAGGGGAGTGTTTCACAAAGACTAAGATCGACTTTAAGTTGGACTTAACTATGGCAGGCGGTTCACTGTTTGCTCTAACCATTTACTGGCATTGGTCTCTCAAGGGACGTACAAATCATGGTCAGAAATCTACAGAACTTTCATCTTTTGATAGTTTTTTATTGAAGGAAAACATATTATTCATATCATAATTGAGAGACCAATGGTGAGAGCAAACAATGGCATGAATGGCCTACCATAGTTAAGTCCAACTTAAAGTCGATCTAAGTCTTTGTGAAACACCCCCCTGATCCCTCTTTCATAAAAACTGTTATCAACGACAAAGTTCTTTGCTTTTAGCCAATCAAATGCAACAACTGCAGTAGTTGTGGATATTGACAGCAAAATTTATGAAACTTGTGCCACCAAGTTCTTATACAAGTGTGATTTTAACTTTCAGTGTTAGAGGGCAATCCAACCCTTGTAATAAGTTCAGTTGTATGAAAGCTGAAAAGTAAGCAAAACAGATTGGCAAAAATATACTCCATGGGAGCTGGTATACATGTACCTTACAATATCTGTGTTTGAGTCCGTAATAGAAAGAGTTGCCACTTATAGTCCAAACACATTGTATTTCTATAATCATGGTCACATGTGTCATTTTGATGTTTGCAAAGACAATATATGTGATGCATTTTGTTATTGAAATTGCTGAAGTCGATATAACACATTACATACTAAATTATCTATTCTTTCAAAAACGTTTGAGAATGTCATCTTATATTTTGAAAGTCATCCATGTATTACTTAGTACAAATTGAAGATGTTTTCCTATTGATTATCATTACAGGAAGGTACTGATGGTCTGGAGAAGATGTTTGAAGATGACAAGTGTGCATC
This sequence comes from Strongylocentrotus purpuratus, assembly GCF_000002235.5. Taxonomy (NCBI): domain Eukaryota; kingdom Metazoa; phylum Echinodermata; class Echinoidea; order Camarodonta; family Strongylocentrotidae; genus Strongylocentrotus; species Strongylocentrotus purpuratus. The sequence continues at coordinate 33,451,904 of NW_022145610.1, forward strand.
ATATGTGATAGCTCAATCTCCATGTAAGTTTTTAGCATCTCCAAACCAGCTCAATGTATGGAATTTACAAAGGAGGTTTAAACCTCCAAGTAGTGAGAAGGTTAAAACCTCATATATTGGAGGTACATTTTGCATCAATGACCAAAAAACAATGTCAAAGATATTTCAATGCTCATTTCTGTTATATCATTATGTTTATTATTGTCTGTTATTGTTTATATTATGTTTATATTATGTGCAAAAAAATAATTTTTTTGTTTCCCTTGAAAATGGATTTTCATTGAAACATGTACTAGGCACCGGTACATAAAAATCGACCACCACCTGTTTCACTGTTTTATTTAGTGAAAATGAAATATACTCATCAAATTTTAAATGTTACATTCCTTGTTTGACTCATAGATCTGGATCGCTGTATCCCGTCTTTCCTTGTTAACTCTCTGAGCTCCGTGACAGAAGTTTTCTCTGAAGACGAGTACATTCTTACCGGTCCTGGAGACTCTAACAATATCACATCAAGCAATGCTGGAGAGCTCTTTGAAACGTAAGTGTCTTGTTAAAGGCATCGTTTATAAATCTGAGATGCACTGCCCTACGTGTTATCAGTGTCTGTGATATGGTGTAATATTGAAGCCCTAAACAAATTGCGCTCCAAAATGATCAAGAAGTGCCTCAAAAAAGTAAAAATCTTTGAGTGACCGTTTATACCTTACTCGTTTTCCCCAATAGACTATAGTGTTATGAAAACTGTTAGCAAAACGCAATATTTGGTTCGATTTCCAATCATAAATATCTTGATAATCAGACAGACGTTGTTGGCTTGTAAAAGTCATGGGGTTCCTGACTGACCTAAAGATTTATAATTATCATTGCAGCATTAGCTAAATCCAGAATTTTGTTTCAGAATCTGAGACAAAGTTACCGGATCCCTTTAAAGCCCTTTATACAATCTGAATCTGCTGAAAAAAGGAAATTGTCTTTTGTCAATATCCAAGTTATTGTGCTTGATGATTAATGATTATGATACATGTTGCTACATATCATGCGTGTCTCCATATCCCAGGGGATGCTCAAAGGTCATACAAAGTATTGATATTACACTGCCTTAAGCCTAGCTGCACCAAGATGTTGGGACTATCCGAAGAATGACTTCCAACTAAATACCTACTGTGTATACTACACCTGGGTCAAGAGTGGCAAATGTACATTAATGTCTTGCCAAAGGACTACATTGCTACGGCTGTGATACAGCCGTTCTATTGGTTTCCTTTAAAGCCTGTTTGCACTACTTGTAGCTACTTGCGCCCTCTATATAGCAAACAATGCCTAAGCGTTACCAGTTGGTTCCCCATAATCCCCTTTTTCTTTTGTTAATTGAGAGCTGATTTGATGAGAAAACCACCTGTCAGTGACCATGCAGGGAGGTCTAATCCCTCCCGGCCAAACAAGTGCAGACAGGCTTTAGAATAGGTGTAAAGAATGTTAGTAAAATATGTTCCAACAACTAAGGTTGACTCTTCCCTTTTAACGCTTCTAATTTCTACATGACCATCTTCTCTGTATTCTTCCTCTGTATTCCACAGATCTGTCAATCTCATCCTGGATGTCTTTAACCTGATAGAGGTTATCTATCAAGATGTTGCAACATCCTGGTACCTCATCTTGGCGTAAGTATATGCAGATTTTAATTCCTGAAAGGAGCTAAATCCATTTTTGTAACTTTAGAGAAAAAAGAGTTTTGTTTACCACATTTTGTACAGGCATCTATGCAAAAGTGATATTAGAAGGTGCATTTGTTCATAATTGCTCCCAAAATTAAGGTAAATACTTTTGTTGAAAGACAGGTACTTAAAGAGAAGGTTGAGTTCTGGGAAGAGGTGAAAAATAAATTTGTGAGCGTTACTCATTCTTATTATGCAAGTGTGGAAGAACATCAGATAAGACATGTTCCCTGAAAAACATGGCTCTTCAAATGCCTTCATATTTTAAATATACATGTAACATTGTAAAAATCGGGGGGGGGGGGGGGGGGGGGCCGGCTTCTTACGCCACGTGTTCGTGTAGTCCCATATACATCATTCTGTGTACAATGTTTGTAAATTTACCAAGACTTGGCCAAATTTATTATCATTTTGATGATTCCAGAGCCTTGCAATACACACAAATTCTTATATGCTAGATGATCAACCTTTTCTGGTCGGTTCCACACCGTTTCTTTCACAATGCAATCGCATGACCAGAACTCAACTTTATCTTTAAGTGACAATGTTGTGATATCAATTACTAAATTTTCATCAAAAGTGGATTTAGCTCCTTTTGGAATTAAACTGTACATGTGTATCACATTATCATAGTAAAGAATAATCAAAAACATATCTGTTTTTATAACTGAGTATACAATTTTCAACCGATGTAAACCATATCAATTCAAATAGAATTAAAGTATTTATAAGATAATATCTCGTAGTACTGAAATTCAAATCTGCAGGTTAAAAACAAAATTCTAATAAGAGGGACCAAAATCTTTTTCCTGATTGTGAGTTCCTTGACACTTCTGGGCCCTGTTGCTTAAAACTAACCATTGATGGTAAGTTTGCCATCGATAGGAACTACCATGGTAACAGGGCTCAACAGCCAATCAAAATCAAGGTTTCCATGGTAGTTACCATTGATGGCAAAGTTACCATCAATTGTAAGTTTTGTGCAACGGCGCACTGTATTTCTTAAGCTGATTATAATGTTTTATTTCTTAATCCACTGATTTGCTTTTATGCTCCCTGAACCCAAAGAAAGACCAATATTGTCTTTCATGGGGTCAAGAAACTTTGTCACTTCATCCAGATACTTTGTTAATATTTCGTTTTGTTATTTCACAAACCATGAAAACTATGAGTACTATATTTATCACTCCCGCCACTCATCCTCTCCAAGCGCTATAGTTCTCCTTAGAACTATAAGCTAAGAAAGATAACCAACAGTCTTTTTCAAAGACTGTACCAACCAGTCCTTTTTCAGGACTACAAACCCTCAAGAAAGATTACCGAGAGTCCTTTTCAGGACTCTTCAATCCTCCCTCTCTCTCACATGGTGCACCCGCAAGCCTACTGTATATATTTATCATATGGTAGATTATCTAATAAAATGTACACATCTTCCTTAGATTGCAAGATCAATTAAAACTTTTCTATTATTATCTAATTCCAGTGGCATGGGTATCGGTATGTTGATTTCTTTCATCTTCATCATCATTATGCGTTGGTTGGCCGGTGTGATCGTCTGGTTCTCCATCTTTGGCTTGTACGCCGTCCTAGGAGTGGGTGAGTAACACACAGTCAAACCTGGGGGGTGTTTCACAAAGATTTTAAATCAAACTTAACTCAAGTTGGACTTAAAAATTATGAAGAGCCATTTGTAGCCTTATAATGAAATATGTTTTTAAAAAAAATTATTTTAGACTTTTCATAAATTCCACATCAAGAACATGAAATCTCCCACGATAATAGAAAATATGAATGACTTGAATCAACATTATATGCCTTTTAAAATAACTTTTACAAAATATTTTCAGAGATGCTAACGGCTTTCCCTAATTATTAAGTCCAACTTAGAGATAAGTTCAACTAAGGATCTTTGTGAAACACCCCCCTGTTAGTAATGACCACTCAAATGCTGCAAGAAAAGTGTGATTTATTGCGTTATAAGTGAGTTTATTTTACAATGCCCTTTTAAGGCTCCATTGAAAGATTTGGCATGCATGGTGACATAGTTTCAATAAAAGTTTTAAGGACAGTGAGATAACCAAGAAAAATATAATGGAAAGGTTCCTCAATAAAATGAAATAAAATGATAATTCAGGGTATTTCCCTAAAATTTGCTTAAGAATGTAAAAATAAAATAAACAGAGAAGATAGTGAATGGTAACCTTTTAAAGCTGCACTGTACTACTTATAGCAACATGCGCCCTCTAGTAATAAACAATGCCTAATCGGTGCCTGTTGATCCCCCATGATCCTCTTTTTCTTATGTTAATTGAGAGCTGATTTGATGAGATAACCACCTTTCAGTGACCTTGCAGGGAGGTCTAATCCCCCTGCCCAAACTAGTGCAGACAGTCTTTAATTAGAAGTTTCCAGTGTACAGGTATCTATGTAATACATTGAAAGGTAGATTTATACCGGTATCTCTTCCAACCGCTTCCATGTCTGTGTCCTCTTTTCTTCTCTCATCAGGTATCTACTACTCCTACTACATGTATAAGAGCCTTGAGGGGGTAGATGGAGCGGACGCTGCTCTCACATTCACCTCAAACCTGTCTAGTTATCTCAGGCTTCAGACAACATGGCTTGTCATCGGTAATTTCAACAGAACGTCTTCATCATCAAATCTTAATATGTTGAGAGAATATTATGTTGGGGGGTTTTGTTGGGGCTTTTCTAGGTCGTTTGATTGGATTAAAATATACCGCAAATACCTCAAGTTGGACATATATTTACAAAGAGTTGATATCAATCGCAACTTAGCAACTATGTATATAAGAGAAAGGAGACTGCAACTTGCGATTGATTTGGATCAATTGCCACTCTTTGTAAGACGTGACCCTGGCACAACAAATTCACCCAAAATTCACCAAATATGATTTTCTTTTGTTTATAAAGGTCGATTCTGAAAGAAGAGCTTCTCATCTTTATAATTATAAGTAATTCATCACATTTGGTTGTTCCTAGCCAGATTTTTGTTTAAAGAGAAAATGTCCTGTCCTTGAGACAGTTACTGTGGATGGAAAACAAAAGGGGTTTAAAGTCTGTAGTCTATAAATCACTCTGATACTCAAGGTGTCATGTGTGAATACAAACATCTATTTTTTTAAATATTTTTTTTGTTGGTGGGGGGGGGGGATGTTGCATGAATTTTTGTATAACAGTCAAACCTGCTTTAGTGACCACCTGTCTACAAAGACCACATTTTTTTGTTTCCCTTGAAAATGGTTTCTCATTGAAACATGTACTAAAAAACCTGTACATATAAAGACCACGTTTCTTGTCTCCCTTGGATAGTCTTTATAGACAGGTTTCACTGTAGTAGTAAACTACTCTCACATTAAATCATTCCTATTTGATTTCAATTCAAGTAAGAAGATTGTTCTTTATTTCTTTTTTTCCAGGTATCATCCTGTCTGTGGTGCTAGCCATCCTCCTCCTCATGACACTGTGTCTCTGCACTCGCATACGTATTGCTATCTCACTCATCAAAGAAGCAAGCAGGTAAGATATATAATCTTCACTTTGATACTTAAAGATAAAGTTGAGTTGATCAGAAAAGGTTGATCATCTAGCATATCAGTATTGGTGTGTACTGCAAGGTTATGGAATCATCAAAATGATAAGAAATTTTGCCCAGTCTTGATAAAGTTACAAGCACTGTACACAGAAAGATGTATATAGGACTACACGAACACGTGGCGTAAAAATCCGTCCCGATTTTCACGATGTTACATGACATATTTAGAATATGAGGGCATTTGAAGAGCCATGCTTTTCAGGGAACATGTTTTATCTGATGTTCTTCCACACTTGCATAATAACAATGATAACGCTCACAAATTATTTTTCACCTCTTCCCAGAAATCAACCTTCTATTTAAGTGAAATATGATATGTACAGTCAAACCTGCTTTAGCGACCACCTGTATAGAATGACCACCTGTCTGTAGAAACCACATTTTTTGTTTCCCTTGAAAATGGTTTTACTATAAAGACCATCTGCCTGTAAAAAACACTTTTCTTGTCTAGCTCCCTTGGGTGGTCTTTATAGACAGGATCCACTGTATTGTTTAGTTCTAGAAGGAATTAAACCCTTATCAATTGATTATGAATCATTACCCTTGCTTCTCTGCTGACAAAATGAAACTAATAAGTACGAGCTAAGAAGGCTGTCTTAGATATGATTTATGCCCCCCCCCCCCTCCCCCATTTGGAAATGTATAAAAAGTGTATCAGGATAGAAGCTGATCATAATGCATTGCCGTGAAGATTTATAAGATATATTTGTTTTCTTTTTCTCCCAGGGCAATTGGGCACATGATATCGACGCTCTTCTGGCCCATCCTACCATTCCTGCTGGAGTTGATCGTAGTGGCGCTGTGGGCTTGCATTGCAGTGTATCCTTCACATATATGATGCTATACTTATAGGGGTGATACAAACTGGAGAAAAAAAATTGTAATGGAAGTTTCATAACAAAATCTTGTTCATTAAATGAGTGGTACAGTAAATAAATTAAACCTAATGTGTGAACTCAATATAGAAGGTGTTTTTTCATAAATTTAGTTGTGACATTGTAGAGATCGTGAACTGTTTTGTACAAACCCACAAAGTGTCATGTTGCTGGGGTCCACTGCTCACTCAGGGCTCAAGGATATGCTCTCTGTTGCAATCTGAGCTATATTTTGGTGAATTTTCAAACAAATTTTTAGACTAATGTTTCAAAAATAGTCTTGGCTGAGAATGAATTTAAAACTGTCACTAATTTTCTAAACTGTAATTTTGAAACTCAACCCTGTAGCTGATTTTCAAACATTATTTCAAAGTTCAAACCTGTCTCTGGTACCTGTTATTACCCGTGACTACCCTGCTCTGTTTTGAACCAGTATCTGTCAGAGTTAGGGTGTATATACAGAGGTAAACTCACATTTCCCTGTTTGATCAGCCATGTTTGAAAGCCTTAATTCCAGTCCCTTGACACAGTTATCTGGCCACGTCACATCAAGCCATGTACGCAGTGTACAACGCCCCGTCAGACTTTGGGCTTGAAAACGGCACCTCCTGCGAGATAGCTGTAAGTATCTTAAGCCTGCTTCAGAATCTTTTGTTATACATTGTTTTCATGATTTTGTGATTCATAGATGAAAAATGGCATATTTTCTTTAAAAACATGCCCATTTTGTGTTAAATAGTTCTAAAAGGATTTGATTTACCATATTTTGTTGATAATACAAATTTATACTTACTTATATGTAATCATACTTTTTATGCTGAAAATAATAGAAATACCCTTTGTGGTCGAGTGGTTTAAGGCGCTTGACTGGAGATGCGAAGGTCGAGGGTTCAAATTCCGACATGGCACTAATATCCTTTGGCAAGATATTTACCTGCACTTGCTACTCTCCACCCAGGTGTTAAATGGGTACCCTGTAGGATGCGAAAGTTCATGTGGTTGGACAAGCAAGTGTGCGCTTGTAAAATGGCGACTGGCTGGAATGCTCCCCAGGGAGTGGAAAATGTGCATACATTATGTGTGAGTAAGCCTGAATCTGATGACCGGGGTAATAATGTATCTGTAAAGCACTTACCGGTAGGCACATCGTTGGATCGATGTATTGAGCGCTATATAAACAAGAAATATCATTATTATTATTATTATTAATAAGTTTTATGAAGGAGGATCTTGATCACTCACTTATATTCTTTGATTGTATTTTGATATCTATGCAGACCTTTGCGTCCAACAACACAACTGCCACCTGTGGGTTCCAGGAGTACGCTCTCCCTTCCTACACCATCTACCTACAGTTCTACAACCTCTTCATGTTCTTCTGGTTGGTCAACTTCATGATAGCCCTTGGTCAGATCACCCTGGCCGGAGCCTTTGCCTCCTACTACTGGGCCTATACCAAGCCACAGGACATCCCTGCATTCCCTCTCTTCAAGTCCTTCTATAGGTCCATCAGGTAAATGCTTTTGAGAGAAGAGGGTTGTTGTAACGATCAATATACTGCTTTGGTTTCTGAGGAAAATTCAATCTTTGTGAAGTTTAAGGGCATATTCCTAGTCAAGAATGTTTTTTCCTTCATAATAACCCAGAACTCTTGTTTTTGCTTGATTATTTGACACAGAAGTAGACCATAATACTCTGTATGATAGAATTATAGGGCTTGTATTATTTACAGCAATTATTCATGCACATACTGCAGTGGAATACTGCCTGTTAATATTTACATGACTTTATTTATTTACAATCTGTGAGATCTCATATATTCAACAGAGACAACAAAGATTACGTGATCAGTGTTGTAAAGTTGTATCCAATTAGTCATTTAATAATTGCTTGTACTGTCATTTTGACTGGAGAGAGGAAGCCATGGCACAGGACTACTGTCCTTTGGCTAGACATTGATATACATTTGCCACTCTCCACCCAGGTGTTAAATGGGTACCGGTAGGAAGAAATTCCTTGAATGCTGTGATCGAGCACCACAATCAGTAGCCTAATCAGGGTAATATTGGATAGCCTGATCACCTTGCATGGTGGATATGTGTGCTTTAAAAATATCCAATATTATTATTATTACGAATATTGTTATTCCACCATCAGGTACCATCTTGGATCCATTGCGTTTGGATCTCTCATCATCGCTATCATCCAGATCATCAGAGTCTTACTGGAGTACGTAGAGCAGAAACTCAAAGGTGAGTTCCTAATGCACACATTTTAAAGTTTGATTTGATGTTTCTGTATTTCCTACACATCAGATACATTAAACATTATTTGGAAATATGATATGTGGCAATGATATACATGTACTTCTACGAGGAGCTAGAAAATCTCATGATTTCATTCTCAAAAAAAAATAATGGCCGTAACAGGTATTTTCATCGGTGACTTATACATTTATTTCTCCAATCGATACACATGTATTGTATCAAAATAAAATCTTACATTGAGCAACATTCATATTGGGACTTTCACAAACACTTTGCTTTATCTTTAGAGATATTTACCAACATATTTGATTTCATAGATGACAAAAAGAAAAGAAAAATTGCTTGTATGTTAACCCTAATGCCAGGTTATGTTTATTTTGGTAGCCTCTGGGCTGGGCATGGATAGATTTAGCTCCCCTGGGCTCTATTAGGACTAACTGAATCACCACTGATGTATTGTATTTATATTTTACTTCATGTAGGCAAAACTGACAATGCCGTAGTGAAGTACATTATCAAATGTCTCAAGTGTTGTTTCTGGTGTCTGGAGAAGATCATGAAATTCCTCAACAAGAATGCATACATCCTGGTAAGTCAGAATTTATTCCTACTAACAAAATGTTGTTTTTATCTTCACATAGGTTTAAAAAACTTAAAACTTTTCAATTAGTTGGCAGGTACAAAATGAACTTCTTGTGCACAACATTTGTTTAAAAAATTGTGTACATTTTTTTTCTCATCACAGACCGGCTTTGAATCCCTTCAGTCTGTTGCCTAACTCCTCTGGAGCAATTTCCTTCTATTTCTCGGAAATAATAATTCACTTGACCACTTAAAAACATCTGAACCATATGTTAACCCTTTTCCATTGGTTGTATAACATCTATCCCTTGGAAAAGCTGCTAGATGTATATAGATTCAGATTCAACTGTTATTTTCATTATCCTGATTGTGACGAGGAGTCAATAATTTTCATTTGTTAACTTAATGTATCAAATGTAAAAGGAAGCATTATAGAAATCATAATATCACTCCGCCCTGAAAATAATCTAGCAAACTCATTTATTTACCATACATGCCTTTTTTATATTTTTTTCCCCCTTCAGATTGCAATCTATGGGAAGAACTTCTGTACGTCAGCAAAGAATGCTTTCTTCCTTCTCATGAGGAATATTGTCAGGTAAGACAAATGATGGCTTGAAGTTTCCTGTTGTTCAAATAATTGTATTTTGATGTTGTGCTTTGATTGATGTGTGTAACCTTCTCCATATATGAGAGAGAAAGAGACAGACAGAGGGTGAGATAGAGAAAGAGAGAGAGAGAGAGAGAGAGAAGGCGGGAGAGAAAGCGGGAGAGAAGAAAGAGAGAGAGAGAGAGAGACAGACAGACAGGGTGAGGGTGAGATAGAGAAAGAGAGAGAGACAGAGAGACAGACAGGATGAGAGGAAGATAGAGAAAGAGAGAGAGGGGGGGGGGGGGGTATCGGTACAATTTACAAACAGATAATTTGTGGTGCATATGCAACTTCTCTAGATTTGTCTACATGATCCAGATTTGGGAAAGTTTCATGCATGCAAAGTATCCTGCATTTTAGCAATTTGCAAAAAGTTTCCTGATTAAACAATGGCTTCTGGTTTTGGTTGGGCAAAAACAATGTTTTAATATCCCCTACACTTTTTTTATTTTTGCATTTCTTGTCAATGTTCTGAGATTTTAAAGAGTGATCTTTGAATCAGTATCAAACTGATTGCCTAATATGGGTTTTGATAAGAATTCAAATTCCGGACGACAATCATGTCCAGATTTCAATGCGTTATTAAACCATCGGATTGTTTCATACAGGGTTGCAGTAGTCAACAAACTGACGGACTTTGTGCTCTTCATGGGCGAGTTGCTGGTGGTAGGATCTGTGGGCGTGGCTTCATTCTTCTACTTCACCAATCAGATCACCTTCATCTCTAACGTAGTGACTGTACCAGACCTCACCTACTACTGGATACCCATCATAGTAAGTAGTTTGGTTTGATCGTTACCTTACTTTCCATGAAAGCATGTGTATGTTTGTGAGTAAGCAACCAGAGGACCGATGGCTTTAAGTCCTATCCGAGGGACTTGGTAATGAGGATTCATGCCTAATACAAAAGGGCACTAGCGCATCGGCTTGGTTTCGAACCCAGGAACCCTGGTTATGTGACCACTGCTCTACCACTGAGCTGTTGCGTCTCCTTCAGAAGAGGGTAGAGGAGTAGAGAAATAGCTGCCAACCATTCCTATTTTGGGAGGAATGATTTATATTTATTGGCCTTGAAGCTAATGTTTTGACCCCTAGATTCCTCTCTCTCTTTCTGAAACATTATGTGTGAAAAGTATACAAAGTGGACTGTATTCCACATATGCCTTGAGAGATTCCTAATTTTTGCTGTGAAAGGTTGGCAGGTATTTGACAGGCTTTACTTTTCAAAGAAATAGGGTTAGGGCTAGGATTGCGATTGAGCTGTAAGTTACGTTGAGGGTTAGGGTTATGGGGTTATATATAATGTTTGGTCCATAGTTGAGATTAAGAGTTTGGTCAGTGTAGGGAATTCAATGTGGAACAGTTGTTGTTGGAGCATTTATCATATAACCATTCTGGGCCCCGTCTTACAAAGACTTGCAATTGATCAAAATCAATCGCAAGTCCTCTAATCAATCGCAAGTTTGCAGTCTCCTATCTCTCTTGTACATAGTTGCGATTAATTGATATCAATTGAAAATAAGTTGCAATTGATCCAAATCAATCGCAAGTCCTCCAATCAATCGCAAGTTTGCAGTCTCCTATCTCTCTTGTACATAGTTGCGATTGATATCAATTGAAAATAAGTTGCAATTGATCCAAATCAATTGCAAGTCCTCCAATCAATCGCAAGTTTGCAGTCTCTTATCTCTCTTGTACATAGTTGCGATTGATATCAATTGAAAATAAGTTGCAATTGATATCAACTCTTTGTAAGATTGGGCCCTCATATGGTTTGCTAACTTTGTTAAATCTAGCTCTTACCTGGGGGGCGTTTCACAAAACTTGTCAACAGTGACAAATGACAGTTTTTGTTATAAGCTACTGAAATTCTTGCTTCTGATTGGTTATCAGCAGATTTGTCACTGGTTTTTGTCATTTTTCATTCAAAAAAGGCTTTGTGAAACAGGTCCCTGGTTCTTGACCAGGCTGATCACTTTTAAAGGGACCAAGCCGAACCATGTTGACACTTCTAATATTTTCAGACCCTATCTTTAATTGACTTACATGTAAGTTAGCGAGCCATAATCTTTATCGTCTGCAATCAAGATGTCTCGCCTCTAAAGTAAGATGTATCCTGATATGTATACTAAAACCCATGACTTGTTCAGCGGTGTTCTCCCATGTATTAGTAGAGGTCTGGGCAATCTGATCCTCAGAATGATTTGTTCATAACAATGTTTGTCTGTTATTTTTTTACTACCAGATTATTGTGATCGGGACATACTTCATATCTGTCTGCTTCTTTGGAGTCTATGACATGGCTGTAGATACCCTCTTCCTCTGCTTCTGTAAGTAACTTTGTGGCGTAAGATGAAATGGTGGTGGTGGTGGTGATGATGATGATGATGATGATGATGATGATGATGATGATGATGATGATGATGATGATGATGAGGATGATGATGATGTAGATGATAAGGAAGATGATGATGATGATGATGGTGGTGGTGGTGGTGACGACGACGACGACGACGACGACGACGACGACGACGATGATGATGATGATGATGATGTAGATGATAATGAAGATGATGATGATGATGATGATGGTGGTGGTGGTGGTGGTGGTGGCGACGACGATGATGATGATGATATGCTGTTGGTATTGATGTTGGTGATTGGTAGTATGACGATGATGATGAAAGTGAGTACATAGACAATACAAATATTGGCAATGATAATAATTGAAGAAGAAAAAAAAAAAAATCATATTTCCTAAAGAACTTCCAAATTTGATGGTGTAGTTCATTCATTCATCATAAATAAATGCTAGAAGTAGTCTTATCAATAAACCCTTGTTATTTTGTTGCTCTTCCTCCATCGCACAGTGGAAGATCTTGAGAGGCATGATGGCTCAGCGGAGAAACCTTACTACATGTCCAAAGAACTCATGAACATCGTCGGCAAGAAGAACAAGTTTGGCAAAGGCAAAGATGACGGCGACGATGATTAGACAGTTCCAACAATGCTCTTCAAAAAGATTATGCAACAAGCAATTCACGTATTGAATGGAAGAAGATTGATGATTATACATTCCTGGCAAATCATTGTCCCTTGATAGAACAACTAGCAATTGTTAAAATAAATGGATGTACTTAGTTATTACTTGGCTATATAAGTGAAATCAGCTCATTTGCTGTAAGTACCCATGAAATTTGTTTTAAAATAAACATATTAAGGTCATTCTAATTAATTTTCAGTCTGGTCACTGACGTGAAAAGTTTGACCTGTTGTTTTCCAATGACCCTCTAGATAAATTTTCCATCATCTTTATTGAAATAAACTCTATTCGAGACTGAGAGAGGAAAACTTTCAAATCCTTTTCATTAATGAAAAGAACAAAGAAGCATTTTATTCAAGGTGAAATGCTCTTGCTATCAAGTATTAAAGACAGATTTTGTGCTAAAATGGCTGAAGAAAAAAAAAAAAATCAATTAAAAGATAGTGCTAAGATGACTTGGCATATGCATCTTTAAATTTCTTTAAAGAAGAAAAACAACATATAATTCTTATTATGGTTATGCATATATGGCTAATATGTACAATGTGTTCATTATATAAGGAAATAAAATGGATTCAAGGTTAACATTTATTGGTGAAATATTTTTATTGGCAATTTTTGTGCTTTTGAATAATTTTCAGGGTGAGGATAACACTGGCTGATATGATGTGCTTATACACATATATTTAGATGAGGCTTTTGAACTTATGGCAATTTTATTGAATATAAAGTAATGTGAAATAGGTTTACAGTAGGTTACAGTACTGTGTGTTTATGATATTGAAAGTTGACTAGGCATTTGTATATTTGTAAGATCTCTTTTAAATTTGCGCTGATAACATTTCCCAAAAAAATCTTCCAAAATACATAAATATCCATATGTATTCCAGAATCTATGTACATGTTTATATTCGGAATATTTAATGAAGACAATTTAGTGAATTGATTGATCAAGCGATCACAAGCTCACAATAGAGTTTCCATGACAATGTGATGCATATTGATCCAGGGGGGTGTTTCACAAAGATCCTAAGTTGAACTTATCTCTAAGTTGGACGTAACACTTATGGAGAGCTGTTAACATCTTTGAACATATTTTTTGAAAGTTATTTTAAGAGGCATAAAATGTTGATTCAAATCATTCATATTTTCTATTATCAAGGACATTTCATGTTTTTGATGCCGAATTTATGAAAAGTCTAAAATCTTGAAGTTTTGCTTTTGAATATATTTTATTTTAAGGCTACAAATGGCTCTCCATAATGTTTAAGTCCGTCTTAGAGTTAAGTTTGACTTAGGATCTTTGTGAAACACCCCCCAAGGATTGATTTCTTATATAAATTATAAGCTGTATTTGATAAAAATTTGATTAATTATTTCAGAAGGTTGCCTGGCAAAGGTGAAGGGTCACAATCAGTTTTTGATCTACAGAGAAGTCAACTCTAAAATGTATATGTGTGATATTTTTGTATATTTGTATTATTCTATTTCAAAACACATGGAGAAACCTGTGTACAGTAAGACTACTATTGGATCAATTAATAATGTAACATTTAGAAAGTAAAATTGTTGTCAAGTTACTTTTATTTAGGAGACACAATGTTCTTCATTAATACTTGTACCTTGAACAAATTTTTACTCTCAAAATTATCTGTAAATAGAAATGAAGGTCTAGACAAATCGTCCCAGACTTCAAAATATATTTGTATGTACAGTTAATATAATTGAATTAATAATTTGTGTGTGTGCTGTACAGAATATATGTAACTTAACATTATCATGAAATTAGAAGTGTGTACGTGTAAGTCTAGCGACGGGAATCGTTTTCAAAAGTTCTGTTTTCTCTTTATTAATGTAAGTATTAACCACTCTGATAGGGAAAGAAGTTTTTAGTTCTGCTACGATCTTCCACCGATAAAAATCATCAGGAATATTCTCTTTCCAATCCATCTTTCATCCACCGTTAGTTCTTACTGTCTTACTATTGTTTGTTTCCATCAATACTTTATATCAATACCAACCCATTAATGACCTGCAACGAGGAAAACAAATTCTTGGTATATCCTCCCGGTAGTTTGTGGATTCTGATCTGAATACAGCACAAGTTAACATCTTTTTATGAAATTTTGAATTGAGGTTGATCATTTATTGACTGCAGTAGAGCTTGAAGGGAGCTAACTCATATAATTCAAAATAGAGTTAACACCCTTTTGGCTCAAAACAGATAAGATATAATGTAACATATGCATCTATCATGTAAGTTGATCATTTTAATATCGTAATACATCATTGTGCTATAAAACATGCATGCACTGCCACTAATATTCTACTATTGTCTCTTTTGGAGCCCAAGTTTCAAATAGTCTGAAAAAATGGTAGTGCTCTTGTATGTTAATGCTTGACATAATGCAATTTGTGGATAATAAAGTTGGAGACATGGGAGCAAGAAAGGCCCAACTTCATCAACACAATTTTTGAATTTTTACTAAAAGTTTGAATTTTGAGAAGATTTCTTTTCCTTTCTCTCACTATTCAATTTATATTATCCATGTCAGTATCACCTTGAGGTTATAGCCTATACAATTATGCCATGATGACACTATTTCTTATTTTGATGCAATATTTAGAAAATATTTTTTGAATACATTGTTGTCATCTTATCACCTTTATCATTTTATGATGCCTTATCATCCACCTACATGCCTTCTGCTTCTTAGAAGTCTTTCAACTTTTGAGAGCGAATATGGCATAAGTTTGTTAAGTTCTCATTCTAAACTTTATATGTGATTGCTATAGTTTATATTAGGACTGTATGCTATGTAAACATATTATACTGTAGTATATAAGATTAGGATCAGTGATTGTAAATTAGAAACACTGTCCCATCAAATTGTTCACCAATGGTTCGGTCATAGATCATCATTGAAGTGTAAGGAAAATCATTCTCTTCTGAAGAATAAAAACATGAGGCTTTGTTGTCGCCATGTTCACTTTAAACATGAAGGGCACAAAAGAGAACACAAACAATGATTTTCAAGTATATACATCAAGCATATACATCAAGTATATACATGTAATATACATGTGTATATATATTTCTTGTTGTGTCATTATATGCAATATATCATCTTTTGAGAGCCAGAATGGCATTAACTCCTATACTTTTAAACAAAATAAGGCGTGTCGGGCTCTGAGCAGAAGATATATACCACATCATGCTATACATATATATATACATATATATATATATATATATATATATATATATATACAGTAATACTGCAGCACTATATTTGCATTTCGTATATGTCCCACCTGATATTCATCTGTACCTCACTTTTCATATTTTACATATATCCGGTTTTGGAGTGTCCTTGTATATGCACCACCGTCTTTCACATTTCATTCCTGGTTGAGGTGTCTTATTCATCATCATCATATTTGCTGTCTAAATTTATTATATCATATAAAATGTATTATATTATATATCGAAGGGCTGAAGAACATTTATCAACTTTCTTTTCAGAATTTGATATGAATATTTAAAGTACAAGTATAATTCAGAGAGAATTATTATTACAGATAACTTTCATTTAAAACATATTTTAGTCTATAGGAATCTATTTGGTTTTATGGATAACATCACCTTGTTTTTCTTGTACATGCCTTATCATAGATAATTTGCATTCTTTGTCTTTCACGTTTCAAATAGGTTTCAACATTGCATTCTTATGTATTTTCTGAAGGTTTTGAAGAAGAAAAAAAAAGAACACATTATATAAAATACATGTATTACCGATAGAGATAAACTTTCACGATTGTATTGTGTAATAATGAGAAAAGCTGTTTTTACTTATAAGCCAAGCTAGGTGACAAGGATGTGATGTATGAGGCTTAGAATAAATCCCTCTTAGAAATGATGGATTGATGGAAGGGAAATATATCGGTCTGTTCACATTGAGGTCCAACTAATGCACTTGTTTTTAATAATTTGTTTTAGAGTCATTTTTCAAAATGACCAAGATAAACTATGTACCGTCCATTATGAAGGTTTTGCAATATAAGAATTGTTAAAATCTGATGATAATTAACAAAGTATAAGATAGATGTCTATATGTGTCTCTAATGGCTGTCTTTATTATGTAAATATTTGTAAATGTTCTATTTTTAAGAAATGTATGAACTTCTCTCCTTGGTCTGTGCCTTTGTTAATAAAGTATTTTCCTGACTGTGATACTTCAGTGTTTGTGTGATATTTGTTACATGCGAATGATGGGTCTTTGAGCATAAAATAAGTTTTTTGACCGATTTGATAAAACCTGATTGAGTAGTGACTAGCCATAGATTTGACACAGAGTTAACACCCTACTGGCTCACAACAGATGCAATCGTAGGTTGGTCTTCAACTGTTGATTGCGGATGATGTATTTGGTTGATTGGTAGATCATTTGATTTATTGTTTGATGATTGGCTCGTTTGATCGTTCATTAATTGAGTAATTGATTGGTTAGTGGATTTATGAATCAATTCAATGTTTAGTATTGATTGATCATCAGATGAGTGAAGTAATGGAATAAATGATTCATTGATTACTGGATTAATGCGCTATTAAATTCATCAATGGAATAGTGAATTGGTGGGGGAAATAAATAATTAATGGATTAAATTGCACCAATTAATCAGCAGATATAAGTGAACAGGTTGAATAATAATAATAATTACAGTGCTTATATAGCGCCTAACACTTATTTTGTCAGAAGTCTCTAAGCGCTCTACAATAATGCAGCATAATTACCCTGGCTTTAGTAGTGCAGCTGTTACGCGCGCTGCGTTTCAAGGAATAAATTCCTACCAGGTACCCATTTACTTCACCTGGGTGGAGTGTGGCAAAATGAATAAATCATTAATTGATCAGTGGATTGATTCATTTGTTAATCAATGGATAAGTGCATTTGCCCCCAACTTTGAATACTGGAATACATCTTCCCCCTCCCTCACCGCACCCCTCCCCCACCCCTTAGCCACTGGGGAAGGGTTGGGGGAACAACTGCTCTCTTCAGTCTTATTGAGGTGTCGTGGACGAGTGGATATGTCATCGGACTGTGGATCACAAGGTCCGCGGTTCAAGTCCCACCGCGGCACTAATGTCCTTTGGCAAGACATTGATCTACATTTGCCACTCTCCACCCAGGTGTTAAATGGGTACCCGGTAGGATGTGAAAGCTAATGTGCTTAGATTAGCAAGTGTGCGCTTGTAAAAATGACGCCAGGCTGGAATGCTCCCCAGGGAGTGGAGAATGTGCATACATTGTGTGCGGGTAAGCCTTGAATCCGATGACCGGGGTAATAGTATATAATAGTATATATATCTGTAAGGCTGTAAGGCTCTGATAGGGCCCTCCTGAAAAAGCGCCATATAAGAAATAGTTATTATTATTATTATTATAAAGCGGCAAGCCTTTGGTACACAACCCCAACATCGTAGCCCTTTCAAAAAAAATTTACCTCAAAATGTAACAATTTAAAAAGAATGTTGTTTAATTATCAGAGAATTTAAGGTTAAAAAATGCACACACGACATCCTCGATCCGCTCCCTTCTTTGACGCATTTGCTGTGTGCATGACAGATGCACTTCGATAAGCGCGTACTCTGCTGTGACGTAATAAAAGGATGCGCACACTACCCTATGTTGCTTACTGCGCCACAACACAATAGGGGGTGGATCAACAATGCAATGACACATTTTCAACACTGTACATAGATCATTAGATAGGGTCTAAATCACAGTATTTGATTAAAGGAAGCTTGAATTTTCATACCGGAAAAATGGCTAACATTTATACGAGACGGGATGGAAAGCCAAGAACAACTACCTTCGCAGATTTCAAGTTTCACAAAGATTTTTCTTATAAAAATACTAAACTTCAAACAGCAAGACTTTTGTCTCCGAATCGTAGTAAAAACCCACATTCACTTGGTTTGATCTACCAAAATCCGTACAACAAAGATAACCTGGTATGTGAGCACATTATTATTCTTTTCTTTTCTTGTTTGGTAAGCTTTGTTCTTCTATCAGACAATATACATGTACGTCTAGTCTACTTGATTATTATTAACATATACCGGTAGTATTTTTTTAAAAGATTACCGGAAATGAAAAGTAAAATGAAATGAAAATGGTATAATTAGGGCGAATGGCTGTATCTTACTTTTTTTAGCAAAACTCTACATGTTCAAAAACAATAACTAGTCTAAACGTGTAACGTTTGGCAAATCTCTTGACCTTCGCCTTCTCAACATTAAGATCTATGCAATCTATGTTATGACAAACTCCTGTGGGCCTAAATGCTCCTGTATCCCCTCGAAATTGTCTCTAATAATAAGTCCACATCTACCCTCCCTCCTCCTTCTCCTCTCTCTCTCTCTCTCTCTCTCTCTCTCTCTCTCTCCCTCTCTTCCTTTCTCTCTCTCTCTCTCTCTCTCTCTCTCTCTCTCTCTCTGTTTGTCTCCTCTTTTCAGACCTTCAGTATATGGAGCCCTCCGTTCTGCAAGAACTTCCAAGACAAGTTTAGCCATATGCGTAAGTTATTGTAGGATTTATCAATAGTCACTCCCCCGTTTCTCTTTTATTAAAGAACGCGGATGATATAGACCAGGCCTTCTCAACTAGTTTATTAGAAGTGCCAACACAAAAGGAAATTGTGGTTGAGGTGCCAAACTGTATGTTTTGTTTCTGTGCTGCGAGGGAGCGTAGCGACCAAGCCGACAGCGGGGGTGCAGGAGACGCAGCCCCCTGAAGCTGTTGGATTTTAGGGCACATTCTAAAGACCCAGATGTGGAATTTTTAACACCTTTTTATTCCCAAATATTTCAATCATAATTTCATATTGATGTGAAAAAATTAGTACAATTCCTGGGTACAATTACATTGGAGGTAAATTTATATGTACCTGTAGTTATTTTGGTGCAATAAACACAGGATAATTAAAGCCTCGGTCACAAATGCCATTACAAACTGCTACGAACGCCGTACGAACATTTTTTAGACGATGGAAATTCGGAAAGACAATGGAAAAACAGGGAGATTCGTACGAATTATCGTTCGTACAAATCTTTGTGAGCGTAGCATAAGTGAAAATCAAACAAACAAAAACAAGTTGTTAAATTTGGCAGCTGCATTGTAAGCCTATTGAAGATTAGAGCTCAGGTTTAAAGTCGTATAAAATTGTAAAAACCGTTAAATTCCCCTTTCTTCCTGTTTGGTAAGCAGACATTTTGGGCTCAACTTCAACTGCGAATTTTGATTTTGCTGAGTTTTTCATTCTAAAATATAATTATTAATTAATTATTTAATTAATTAATTTTTATTTTTGGGGGGCAACCGTGACAGTCGTGCGCCACTCCGACTGACCCAAAGCGCCACGAGTGGAGCGCGCGCCGCCAGTTGAGAAGGCCTGATATTTATTGTTGTGCAGCTGTATGTTTATGGTTGTATCACGGGTTATCTCGAGCCGACCAATGAGTACCAACTGGGCATGAGATGAAAACATATTGACAATGAATTGTTTAATTCTATAAGTTTTCGTTTTCACTGGCTGCCTGCCGTAGCAACAAACATCAAACTCCGTTTCGTTGACGATCAGCCATGCATGAAGTCTTCCGTCTTCTTTGTTGTTAGGGCAGGCAGCCAGTGGAACGGATTCGTTTCATAAACTTATGGAAATGCAAGCAATACTTTAAACCAACAGAACTTTGTTATTCCTGGCTCATTTTTCTTGATTGAGGTGTCATATGAAAGGGAAAAAAAATGAACTTTCTATAGAAATGTTTTTTTTTTTGAAATTCAGATATCGTTCGTAAAATGTCTCTTTGGTACCTAGCATTCGTATTTTGTTTATTACTCATGAGTGAAATATACATCATATGAGTTGCATCAAAATAATGAAAGAGGAGGATCTAAGCTTTACAAATATGTGCCATTTATTAATTATAATTTTGATTAAGTTATGATAAAACATCGATAATTCTTGGTTTCGTTTTTTCTGGGAGGCCGACAGGACATTCAAAAATAGATAGAAACAGAAAAGAGAGAGAGAGGAGAAGAAAGAGAGAGAGAGAGAGAGAGAGAGAGAGAGAGAGAGAGAGAGAGAACAAGGATGCCATTTATTAATTCGTAATGTCTACTGTTCGACTTTAACCGATCTGTAGCCTACATAATAGAAATAGCAAACAGTCATGATGAAATGTTCATTGTGTATAGACAGGGTTCTTTAATTTTAACATTTGTTTCCCTCTGGATTCATTATAGAAGAAACTAATTGGACTTGCAAACACGAGGCCACATGCGAGAACCTACTCGAACAAGGTAAGACTAAATAGCTGTCGGCGAAATGAAGATATATATCATTTAGATAATATTGGATTTCATAATATTTGTTTTTGAAATAAATTTTATCCCAAATAGTTTATGAAAAAAAGAGCAGTGGTCTTCGTAAGGAGCACTAACCTTTTTTCTTCCAAATTCGTGAGAAAATATTTAGCGCAGAATCAACACTCCCCCCCCCCCCCTCTTGCGCCAGGGGGAGTGGGCCGTCCTCTTTTTATTTCAGAAGAGGTTAAGTTTACCTGTTTGAGGGGGCCAGGGGTGGGCCCCGAGCCTCCGCCCCCCCCCCCCTAGAGTCCGCCACTGGTAGGAGGAGCCCTTCTTGATTCGCCTTCTGTCATCAAGGGGACTAGTGGAAGAAAGCGTTTGCATGCAAGATCTCTTCTACTAGCTGTTATGTGTTCTAGGTGTAAGTAATAATGAAGTACAGCTAATATATCCTACTAATAAAGCAACCTTCATCTTGCATCTGTCTCATTTCCTCAGATTTTCCGGGAAAGCCCCCGAAGATTCGCTACTCCACGAGCTCCACATCTCGACAGAGCTACCAGGATCCCGCCAAGCGTATGGCCAACTGGAAGAATTGTAGCCCCTTGCCGCCTACCCGGTACAGCTCTAATCCTGAGCGCAACCGTGACCCCGTGGTCGGGATAGGTGTGTTACAATACTTATGTTTTTGACTACATGAATAGATAGACAGATAGATAGTTTATTGGTTTCCACAATATCTCATTTTACAAAGAGTGTAACAACATATTGAAAATGATTATTTTATACATGTACATACAATACCGGTACACACTATTCAGAATATTGTCCATTAAGTTTAACTTAAAAGATAAAGTGGCGGAGCCTATGGAAAAGCAGAGCTTGCTGTGGATAGGCTCCTTAAACTAAAAATGACATAATTAACTAAAGTAAAGTTTATATAATACAAATACAAAGGGAGATTACAGGGATACATGAACCGATACTCACAATTAACTACAAAAGACAAGGAAAAGGGAAGGGAATATATCTGCAGCTTATTGAAACAATATTACAATATAGTTAGTTCTCGATATGAGTATATTATAAACATAGTTGGTATGGTCATACCGTTAGTTACTCATTGTAATGAACAAAAGTATACAGGTTGGAGACAAGAATAGTCAGGAATCAGGAATGAAAATATGTATTCAAACAATAACTTTTCAATTTTCTTCTGAATACATGTACACTTACAGACCTTTTAATCACAGAATCGAGAGAATTCCAGAACTTAAGACCTGTATATATTAAGGTATTTTGAGCAAAGCAAATGGGGGGGGGGGGGGGGGGGGGGGGGGGGGGGGGGGGGGGGGGGGGGGGGGGGGTGATTGTATAATTTTTGATTGGATTTTAATTTTGTCATATAGGAACAAGGCTATATAATGATTACCCCAAAATATGCCCCCCCCCCTATTTAAGTTCTTGTGTCCCTTTCACATTTGAAACCCAAAATGGCACCTGGAATTGTGAAAACCCTTATATGTGCCTTCCCCTTTAGCTGAATGCATCTCTTTCTCAATCCTCCCCCTTCTCTTTGTTTATCTACCTTTCCATCCATAATCTCTTCTTCCCCTCTCTTTCTCTGAATCATTATTAATTGTTGCTATAAGGCATACAATTTAAAAGCTTTACTTAAAAGCCATGCTCTTCTCCAATCCTTACCTTTGCATTCTTGTTATGCTTTTTCAACATTCAATGAATCATGATCAGAACTGAATATAATTCTTATTGTCATCATCATCATCATCAGTCACCTTAATGACCTTATCATTATAATCACTTTCCATCTATTCATCATTAATCATCATCTTCACCTGACATGTTACCAGTTTTCATCACTGCCCCCTCTCCCCAATCATCCCATCGTCAAATCACTACCAACAGACATGGGCATCGTTTCAAGAAACTGTCATAAGCACACCTTCACAGACATCCCATTTGGCATGGCTGTATTTGATCTAAAGTATACAATTCACCTAGCAAAACCCATTCGTGTACAGGTAGAATGTATGAAATCAAGCTCAAAAAGTATTAACCCAGCATTCTATCAGCCAACAGTTAAAGGTAATACAAAGTTTTGGTAATATCTCAACAGGTTTATGAAATTTAAAATTTGCATTACCATTGTGAAACCTAGTGTTAGAATAAGCATTTTGGAAAAAAAATTGGGCTCTAAAACGCTAAGGATATTGAGAAATGAAAATACATGTATCACATTTATTAGTGCTCTCGATAAATTTCAAATAGTGCCTGAGGCCATACAATGGTAGCTGCGACCATGAAAATCTCGGAATATGCAGTTCTGATATATAATTTTCAAACAGGAATAGAAAATCAGACAATTTTAGTAAGAAACATTGTTTGAAGATAAAGTAAGATCAATTTTGAGAGGAAGCTATACAACATAGAGAGTTTATTATTCACAATTTCATCACTTTAGACTTGTTTCAACAGCCACAGGATCGCATATGCTTCCAATATGTTCCTTTGAAACCAAATTCATGACCCCCATACCAAAACTTTGTATTATCTTTAAGGAGAATGAAGGGAACAAAAATCATCTACACCAAACCAAGTCAGACTTGCTTTTTGTGTGGGCCATATTCTATGCTAGTGCATATGTACGGGTGCGTCAATTAGTCTACCGTAGTCTCAAGTTGTTTTAATATCAATTGATAGTGTGTTTGTGCTAGTAATATCTATTTATAGACAAATTATTTGAAGCTCACATTTTGAATATAGCAACATGAAATCCGATGCATAAGGGACAAAATATTTGTTTGTGGTTCATACTCTTTACAAGCTTTTCAAAAGGGAGGTTGGTGAAATTGCAATTATTGCCTGTTTGCAGCCAGAAGGGTGTTAGCTCTGTAAAACTGATGTAAGTTAACACCCTTCTGGCTCCAAACAGATGTCATGAAAGATAAATGAAACACTGTCCTATAACCATCCTGATCAACACCACTCCGCTTCTCATCAAATCGTTTTGTCTCTTCTTTCTTTCACTTCAGTTCCGAATGCAGTTGTTCTACCACCCATCAACAAAGACGAGAAGAACACGCCCCCAAACTCTGCCACAAACCTCACCAGCTAAGAAACATGAATACAAACAACTTCAAATGGAAACATAAACCTGTATCTCATTTCTTGTAGGGAATAAAATTATCTTTATTACATTGTAAAAACCAATTAGACTTCATGAATAGGAACAAAGAAATAAATAATTCCTTTTTAGTACAACATACAAAATCATGTAAACCAATCACTGATTTTGTCAAGGAATTTAACTTCGAGGAAAAGAATAGTTTTTATCACTGTTACAATAAGTACCATAAATTAAGCTTGTCAGAATTGTTTTTGTTATTGTATATACATGTATATATATATATTTGAATAAATTCAAAGAGAAATGCATTAAATTTGTAATTTCTTGTGTGTCAAATAAAGAGAGAATTGCAAGATGTGTAGTAAAGGTAATACAGAGGGATGAAAGTGGTCATTGATTTGATTTGCTTTGTTTGTTTTTGTTGCATCAAGTTGTTGGAAGACAAATCAATAACCAAATTTGTTCAACTAGCTTTAATTAAAAGAAGACAACAAACACTGGATTTACTGTATTTGCCTGATATATCTGTTGTGCTCATAAATACACTCATCTCCTTATCTTGGGGATTCCATTTTTGTCTGTTATCATTTCCAGGGCCTCGTTGCATAAAACTTACCATTGATAATAACTTTGCCATCAATGGGAACTACCATGGTAACAGGGCTCAACAGCCAATCAAAATCAAGGTTTCCATGGTAGTTACCATTGATCGCAAAGATACCATCAATGGTAAGTGTTGTGCAACAGGGCCCTGGGATGTACATGGGTGTGTCTAGAAAAAAAAGGAAGATAAGGAGCATGTGTCTATCTGGTTCTGATGACATGCCATGCATCTGGCAGGCTAGCATGCTACCATCACACCGAGTCCTGTGGGTTCTGATGACATGCCATGCATCTGGCAGACTAGCATGCTACCATCACACCGAGTCCTCTGGGTTCTGATATGCCCGTTACATAATCACTCTTTGCTTGCAACAGACTCTCTCCAGAACAATGCAGGTTTCTGCTTGGAAAAACCAGATTGGCCGATAGTAAGAATTGCTGAAATGGGGCCTGCAGCTTCGCAAATTCTTTTTCAGAATGCCCTGAAGAGGGATTGGGGAAGTATTCTTTCATGACATGCAGCTCAGCTGCCCTTCAATAGTCTGCTTTCTGTTAGAGTCTGTTGAATGATACAAGCATCATGGAAGACCTGTGCATTGTAACACTGGCACGTAGTTCCACAATCACTTACACCTGTGTAAGGGAGTCTAATCCATCATTTTTAAAAACTAAGTCTGAATTGTGCAAGTGGGGTCACCTTTCATCCTTTATCTGCAAATCGTCCATAATCTCACAAAGATCAAAGTCTGATTCCCAGCGTGACGATACCGACTTAGCGTACTTCTGGAGTGAACGTGCCCCATCCCTATATTGCACCTTCATCTTGTCAGCGCCATCGCTTGTCCGCTGCGGAAGACAGTGGACGATTTCATTGATGTCATCCTCCATAGGACTAGTGTAAACAGAAGGGAAGTGTGTTTGAATCTCAGACATGACCGATTCCTTCAGGACGTCATCACGACAGGCAAAGTTGAGGATAAATATACCTGGGATGACAAAATGAGATAACGATGAATGGGATATAATCACTAATGCTTGATCTGATATTTGCTCTGGCTTTATTTTGCCAAAGATATAGGCCCGAATTCACAAAGGAGATCGAAACGCGTCATATGATGCCGACAAACCTCCTTTGTGAATTTGGGTCCATACAGTTTGGGGTTAGGTTTAATTAATTATGTTCGGTTCAGGGTTAAAGTTAAACATTAAATTATGTAAACATGGAGTAACTGTCACTGCAACAAATGTTGTAGAACCCATCAATAATAGTCCCCCTACCTAGGTATCTTACTATTACATGAATATTGTAGCAATATGGTATGATTGTTTTTACTTATACAAAGCTCAAGCAAGTATAATGTCCCTCTAAGGCAAGATGCACCTGTACCATGCTTGAAATTATTTGCTTTGAGTGGTCACTGTATTATATCACTAACATACTTCATTTATTTCTTAAATGATAAAACTTATAAACTTTGACCTTTTTATAGAAGGTCGAATATGAAAATATGAAACTGTACCATGTTTTAAAATAATTGATTTGAATGTACACCAAACAGTTGTATAGGGACCAATCCCATCCTTAACTGAATTGGCCTTGTAAACCTTTACATGAAATGACATGACCTTTACCTTGTGTAGGATGCAGTATTCTCTTGACCCTCTCCAAGACGACTGGTTCCACAAAGGCCTTAGGAGGACAGCTAAGACCCTTGGTGCTATCCTTGCTGTCGACATCAAACAGGACTACATTGTACAGGCTGGGCGGATCTGAGTATTAGAATGGAGAATAATACAAACAATAAGTTATACTTGTAATCATGATAATAACAATACAGTCAAACCTGTCTATAGCGACCGCACAAGGGAAACACAAAAAGTGGCCTTTGTAGACAGGTGGTCTTTGGAGACAGGTTCCTTTAGTACATGTAGTTAATGTTTCAATAAGAAACCATTTTCAAGGGCAACAACAAATGTGGCGATTGTAGACAGTTGGTCACTAAAGAAGGTTTGACTGTAGTATGTTATATTAATAAGGGGTACAGCTGTATCTGATACGCACTTCACAATGTTGTGATTACCCCTTGCCATTGGATTTCACAACTAAACTTAAGACTTTTCACCATCTCTCAATCATCACGCCCTGGAGGTCAAATTGACCACCCCCCCCCCCCCCCCCAGTTACATTGTAAGATAGGGTTAATGCTGATGCATGCCAAGAACTCGAATCCAAGAATATTTTTATCCACAGCCAGCACCTTTTCCACAAGACCACCATGTTTCTACATATGTATTGCTAATGGATCCTACCTATGGAGCTAGGCTCTGCATACATACCCTTCTGAGCAGCAGACTTGATGAAGTCTAGACCATCTTGTATGTGGATTCTGAGTCTCTCGTCTTCAACCAGGCCAAACCAGGACTTGGCTACGTCTTTCAGCATGGGGTCCAGCTCCACCACATCTAACTCCAGCTAAACAAAACACATGTTAATCACAGCTTTATAAATCATCAAGATAATTATATCTTATGCTACGGTCACAAAAGTTCGTATGAACGATAATTTTGTACAAATCTCCCTATTTTCCATTGTCTTCCCAAATTTTCATTGTCTGAAAATCATTTACACGGCGTTCGTAGCAGTTTGTAATGGCATTTGTGACCTAGGCTTTAGACAAATGCTCTTAGACAAATCCTACCTATTAAGGCTCCTTCAGATATGGCGCCGCAAAACTGCTGCGTTTTTTAATGACGCAAGGTGCAATATACTTCACATTTCTGTATCTTATAACACAGAGCTCAATAAGTATTCACAGGATCTTCGTTTTGCGCAGTTTCCATTCATTTACACGTAAAGAAAAAAATAGCCACTTTTTTGCAGGGGTTTATTGCATCATATCTGAAGGAACCTTACCTCTGGAAAAAAAACTTTAAATCATCCTAACCCTACACCTAAAACCTAAACCCAGTCCTGTAGGGTGGCGTGGTTGAGTAGATACGTCACCGGACTGTCGATCACAAGGTCTGCGGTTCAAGTCCCGCCGCGGCACTAATGTCCTTTGACAAGACATTGATCTACATTTACCACACTCAAGCCAGGTGGTGTAAATGGGTACCTGGCAGGAATTAATTTCTTGAAAGTTGAAATGCTAGAGCGCCGAAATGGAAGCTGTGCCAAAGCCAGGGTAATAATCTCCCTCTGCGCTTCAGAATAGTTTACTAGATCGATGGCGCATATTAAATGCTGTAGTAATATTAATCCGAACAGTATATCTTTGAAGAAATAAAGCCCAGAGTAAACATTGCTGGAATACATGTAGGATCACTATCATCAAACAATAGAAGGCAATGAAAGATTTCTTAAATGATGTACTACCACAAGTACTGTATTACAAAACAGAGACCGTCAGTTAACAACTAAATTATTCATACCTTTACCAAGGTTTGTTATTCTTAAAGAATGTGGAAAATTGATTTGTCCCACTTTATGTTTCTTGAGAATGTGACATATTAAAGCTTCATTACATTAAAGCTCTAAAGGTATGCAACAAAGGCCCTCATTCGACCAGTCCACCTTTCATTCTTGAGTTACAAAAAAAACAAAAACATGAAATTTACAACGGGTATGCATAATTAAGTTTTACAGTGTATATTTGCAAACTGCTTGTAAAAGAATATGGGAAGCTAACACCTCAAACCGTAGGAGGAGCCCTTTAACCCTGTTCTTCAGAAGGTCTCGACATTTCAGGACAAGGATCTAGTCCAGGCATAAGAAAGCCTTTCTCTATGATTCTTAAAACGAATCTATAAATTACTTGATCTTATAACAGAGACCTACCTTTGGGAATTGTTTGTAGAGGAACATTGGAAGACCACCACCCCCTAGTCCAATGAGGAGCCCTCTGGCCCTGGTCCTGAGCAGGTCCAGGCACCCTGGGATCAGAGCTAGTCCAGCTGTCATGATGCGATGGAAAGTCATGGAAAGGTAGAGGTGGTCGACCCTGGTCACGGCTTTTCCTCTCTTCTTCCCACTCTTTGATCTAGGCTTTTCTGAATGGGGAATAGAAAGAATTACAAAGACCTTTACCGAAATGAAAATAAATGATTCAGATTTAATCAAACTGTAATCAACAGTGATCTTTGCACAGACAGGTTAAGTCATCTTCCAAAAACAACTGTCTCCCTAAGGCTATGTGCTTCAATTTGGTACTAACTGCTTCATTTTGCCATATCCCATTCTCCCACAATTTTTTTTTCTTTTAATGCATAATAAGCTTTCTTTTCTAGCATTTAAATATTCAATAAAATAATTTCACCTAAGGTACTTGTCAGCTTGTAAGAAGAAAGGAAATTTGTAAGAAAAATATGATTTTTATTGACAATTTGGTCAGGAAAGTTGATAAATTACACCCATTGGAAAATGATTTCCTTAGTTAGATGTAGATTCTTACCAGTGACAAGCTTGGCCTGTGATTGGACGATGTTTGGGTTGGATGAGAAGATGATCTGACGATACATCCCTCCATCTTCTCCTCTCACATCCTCCACGATGACCATGTTGCCATGGGAACCCTCTGCTTCGTATCTGACCTCCCTGTCACCCACATCCTCACCGATAGAGAGGAATGGAACCTATTCATGGTGAAGATTCACAAAAAATCCAAAAGTAATTTTCCATGTCTTATAATAACTCATGAGGTAATTTTTATACAATTTTGTACAATGTATGTAAACCAAAAAATATAAGTGAAGAGAGAGACAGAGGGGGGGGGGGGGGGGGCAAAGTCATAGATGTGAAATGGAACGTATTGAAGTTGGAGATTAAAGAAGAATAAAGAAATTTTCCATGCCTCAAATTTATCATAAGGTACGGGGGGGGGGGGCAAAGTCATAGATGTGAAATGGAACGTATTGAAGTTGGAGATTAAAGAAGAATAAAGAAATTTTCCATGCCTCAAATTTATCATAAGGTACTTTCAGAAGAGAAAGGGGGGGGGGGGGGAGCATGGCAGCAATGATAAAGATGCCGGGCACCATGTAATGAACAGAAGCAAAACAAAAAGGGCATAGACCAAAGTCCTCACTGACATTTTTCAACTTCTCTAAACTAGTCATCAGGTGATGTTAAAGTGGATGGGAAAATAATGGTGACAGACTTCATGTTTAGAAGATAAATAGTGATAAATGGTGAGAGAGTGGGAGGGGGGGGGGGGGGTCTAAGGTAAGGTAAAAGTGGGACATTGGTGACCCCTCCCCCCCCCCCCCCCCCCTCCACTTCCTCACCATGTGCTACAGCTAATGACAAAAACTGACTTACAGTCCAGAAAGGCTGCCATTTTTGTTCCCTTGATTGTTCTTTCTATCGTCTCTTTATTAAAGTATATAAAATAATGCTCTTTTAGCTCCGAACATATTATATGGAGTTTTGAGAGCATTACCAACCTTACCTGGGTGTTAGAGGGCAGCTCCGAAGGTTTAAGCTCCATCACTTTGGACGAGAGCTCTGTCTTGATGCTATCTATCGATTGATACAGATGGCCTCGATGGAGCGTCACCACGACCAGACGCTGAAAGCCTGCTTGATCGGCTAACTGCCCTCTTCCTCTGTCTGTACCGAAGAGGTACTCTGTCTCTCTGAAGCAGAAACAAGAGATATTGGCTAAGTGAAGTTAGGATTTCTTATTTGGAATTGAAGCTAAATAAAATAAATTGTAAAGACAGATAGGAGTGAGTTTGTACAGGGGAATCCCATCATCTGCCTATTCAGCCTTATATTAAGTGTAACAAATCTTTGGGAATCAAGTTTGAATTTAAATCTGACAGCTTTTACCCTAAGCACATACTATAATACAACTTCTGAACAGCCACTGCTGCAATCACATTTCTCAAAATAAATTCTTTTCCCAAACAAAAAATGTTCTCTTGTATCTCGTCGGTAATTGTAAGAAATTCAAAACTGGATATAGTCTCGTGAATGGTGGCGTGAATGCTGCTTCCAAGATTACTACCTGCATTAAACAGGTATTCCTGAATCCAGTGTTCGCAAACTACTATGCACCATATTAGGGAAATTCCCTGAATGCCATTTCCATTTAACCTACAACAAAAGAACTCTCATGTGTCTTGTAAATTGTTAAAATCTGTAAAAAGGAAGCAGTAACAAAGTAGTCCTTCATTCACACTTCCTATGATAATAATTAATACTGGATAGAAATATATGTTTTACTATTCTACAAAATTGCTCTGTTGAAGTTTCATATACGGTATGAACTTATGCAGAACGGTAGATCAATGCATCAAACACAGCTGTGCTGACTTTAAGCATATAGACATATCAAACATACAAGACAAATAAATTTATCAATCTACCTCTGAAAAAAAACTGGAAAACCTCCTCTCATTTAGTAGTCTATGACTGCAGATTGCTTAAGATTATCTGATTCCAAATATCCAGTTAGTCTCTTACTCAGTGATCAAGGAGCGAATCAATGAAGGTATGAATATAAAGCATTACGTCAGTCACCAGGATAGAATGCTCCACTTGCATTTTTTAATATATTGAACTTTGAACTTTTAGTCAACAAAATATAAAGGGAGTTGTGTGATGTTCTTATCATAGCATGCATCATTTGTTTGCCATTGACTGCCATTCCAACAAATAACATATACAGGTATTTTTTCATTACTTGGAATAAGGCATTATTTATTTTACTTGGCAAATAGACTTGGACTTTGTTTTACTTCACCTCATACATGAATGCGGTGTCATTAAGCTTACAGTTGCACAAGAAGAGCTAAATTACAGTGGGCAACAGCAATATTGCACTTGAAAGGCCACCAAAAAAAATAATGGGGGAAAAGTACATGGCCTCTAAAGAATTTTAATTATTTCTATAAAAAATTCCCCACATTGCTCTCAAAACAATACACATACTTAACATGGCAAAATCAAAGTGATGTAGAAATGGGG
This sequence comes from Strongylocentrotus purpuratus, assembly GCF_000002235.5. NCBI lineage: Eukaryota > Metazoa > Echinodermata > Echinoidea > Camarodonta > Strongylocentrotidae > Strongylocentrotus > Strongylocentrotus purpuratus. The sequence continues at coordinate 33,483,753 of NW_022145610.1, forward strand.
AAGTTCAATTTAGTTATGAAGAATGAGGAAAATTATGAAATAAGCATAACAGTATCTGAATGATTTGAATTGAAATCATTGCTTTCATCACTTTTAATTCAATTATTAATGATAATATAAGAGCCCATAATAACCAAGAACATAAAACATAATGAGGAAAGAATTGGTGACAGTATGGATGGAAGGAAAACAAATATATAAACACATAATAAAAAACTCCTTCATTGTTTATGGTGGAAGAAGCATTATTACATGCAAGTGGGTTACTCTAACTGGCTTTGCTCCATCCATAACTCACAACATCTCAGGTTTGAATATATCTGGGCCCCGTCTTACAAAGAGTTGATATCAATCGTAACTTAATTGTGATTGATATCAATCGTAACTATGTACATAAGAGATAGGAGACTGCAAACTTGCGATTGATTGGAGGACTTACAATTGATTTGGATCGATCGTAACTCTTTGTAAGACGGGGCCCTAGTCATTGACTTGGTACTCAATGGCTCAAAGGTCAGTTCAGACAAAAAATGTAGTACAAATTACAGATTTTATATCAATTTATGTTCATACATGTAGCTGTCCCGGCCACCCCCCCCCCCCCACCCGGGGACTTTCACACCGGAGATAGGGGAGGGGGGGGGGGTGTGCTTTAAAAAGAGGGAACGTGCATACAAGTACCCTAAATAACACTGCATGGGGGAGGGGGCGGGATAGCTGCACAGTACTTGGTTACGTATGGGACAGTTAATGACGAAATATCTTGGACTTGCCCATCATGGCAAATATAAGAAATCTGGAGGTCAGAATATGTTCCAGACTAGATTACATACCTTCCTTGTGGTACAATGAAGATGGCAAACTTGTTAGCTGGTACTCTCCCCTTAGGTTTATCCACAATGTAGAGAGTGAAGCGAGGGTTCTCATTGCTGGGTGCGTAGAGGTCTAAAGACAGAGATTCATCGCAGAACGACCTAAATGAAAATAATCAGAATATGTTAGAATTTAAAATGTACCGCTTAAACTCCAAGGTTTTTCAAGTGAAATAAGAAGTTTAAAAAGCCTTAATATTTCTCTTGAAAGTTCAGGTATTAAGTAATAAAGAATAACAAAAACATAATTTCGCATAAGGGGCTAAAGGTGTGTGATGGGCATTTAATCACTCCTCTTCTGGACAGAGCATAGCGTTCTCTAGTACTAAAGAGATGTGTTAACTATGAATATGGCTGACTTACATGTACACAAATTATCTTCTATGTAACAATTCACATACAAACAAGTATGTGAGGCACAATGGCTCAGTTGTAGAGCAGGTTCATAATAAATTTGATGCACTAGTGTACTTTGGTATGGCATTATTCCTCATTACCAAGTCCCTCAGAGAGGACTAAAAGCTATCGGTCCCCTGGTTGCTTACCGGTACTTACAAGCATACACATGCTTTCTTATCAATCGGTAAAACAAAACACAACAACCAACCTTCAAGTCCACAAATCCAAATTAAGAATTCATACAAACTGACAGAAAGCTTGGTTCAGAGATATTAATTTAGTAGCTCTGTTCTTCCTAGAGGTCCAATAAAACAATAACATTAGGACTCATCTTTTACCTATTCAGTTAAACCTGCCCTGATATATAAGATTATGTTTCCCAAGAGATCTCTCAGAACTCAGATTAATTTCCTTTGTTGAGCCCGATTTTGGTCTGGTGTAAGTAGTAGAATACTGGCCGATGTGTTTGTCCTGAGATTAAAAGTACATTCACCTCTTGTGTAAGCTGTGTTGTAACATAGCATAGTCTTGTTGGCTTTTGATGGCTTTCATGACATCCTCTATAGATGATACTCTCTCTGGGCTCCTCCCTTCTGATAAGCTCAGCTCCAAGATCTAAAGTGCAAAGAATTCAAAGACATGAGTACTATAAACCAGAAAATGATCATGTATGAAACCTTTGCAAAGTTCGCAAGTGGACAAGACTCATAGAAGTTTCATGATGCAAACAAAGCAACACTCAATTTTTGCAATTCATGTAAGTTTTTGCAATGAACATTGTCGTTGTAAACAACTGATGTGAAAATTCCTGTCTTCACAGTATCTTGTGCAAAGACACACAGGTATAGTCTTTTAAAGTTTACTTTACATTTATGACTTTTATATTTTCTATGATTGATCACTAAGAACTCTAATAACTCTTTGACACCTTTGTTCTTGATTAGTCAAATGATTACTGAATACACATACTCACTGGACTCTGTGTTGCTGCCATCTTTTTGAACTTGGTGGACACCACTATGAAGATGGGCATAGGTGAGCTCGATTCAGACCCTTCATCTTGGTTTGGTGTGTCTATCTTGTGTATTCTCACCATCCATCCTCTGGTAAAATAAAAGGAAAATAAAAACATCGGGAAACTAAAGGTAATACTTGTACAGTGAAACCTTTCTATAAAGACCACCCAAGGGAGACAAGAAAATGGTCTTTGTAGACAGGTGGTCACTAAAGCAGGTTTGACTGTACGAGTATCTTTACTACCATTTTAAAGAAAATCTTATTACAGAGGTTCTTTCAACTTACGTACCGAGCTTTCATTCCATCTACATTTTCTTAAATGAACATAAATAAATAAATGGGCCACAGCTTAATACAACGGCATGTATGTGAATGAGCTCTTAGCGCACTTACTCAGATGAGAAGTGGCCTAGTAGTTTTCTGATGAGATGCTCCTGAGCCAGCGTGATGCAGACATAGCGCCCTCCGACTTTGAGAACTCGGCCAATCTCTCCAAACGTCTTCTCAACAGAGGCAACAGTTTCTTGACCCTGGTCAGTCATACGAGCATCGAGGTTACCTCTGTCGAGCACCACAGTGAATGAAGAATCCTCGTAAGTCATCTGCAAAGAATTGGGAAAAAAGGAGAATACATTAGAGTGAAGGAGATGTTTGTTTACAGGGTGAAAAGAGAAGAAAAGAAAAGGAAAGGAAAGGAAAGGAAAGGAAAGGAAAAGAAAGGAAGAAAGGAAGAAAGGAAAGGAAAGGAAGAAAGGAAAGGAAAAGAAAGGAAGAAAGGTAAAAAAGGAAGACAAAGAGAGAGAGAGAGAGAGAGAGAAGGGGAGAGCCCATGCATTTACCTGGGTTACATCCATTCGCTCAAACTTCATCTTCGGTCTCTGCTTGGCATTCTTCATGGTCTTCTGCTTGACAACACTGTCGACATCATCGATGTTGACAAGCTGGTGGTACCCGACATCATACAGGTCCTCGCTGAGCCGAGAGTTACCACATCCAACTACGAGGGTCTTGTCGCTTGTGCGGATATACTTGTGCAGAATGCCGCAAAGATTAGGGTATTCCCCATACCTGCAAAACAAGATGAGTTAAAGGCCTTATTACACTGTAGCCATATTTAGGAGCAAGAGGGGAGGGGAGGGGAGGGGAGGGGAGGGGGAGGGGAGGGGAGGGGAGGGGAGGGGAGGGAGGGGGAGGGGGGGAGGGAGGGGGGGGGGGGCTGATGGAGGTTACTTTCAAGACCTAAATCGCTGCTACACGTAAGCCTCATCCTCATTTTTTCTAAATATATGTGTCTGGACACACAACCCCCCCCCCCCCCCCCCCCCCGTCTTAAAAAGTGTTGCAATTAATCGCAACTACACCTGTATGGACATGAGAGATCTAGGAGTCACTGTAGACTTGCGATTGATTGGAGGACTTGCAAGTGATTCAGATTAATCGCACTTCTTTGCAAGAGGCTAGACGTGCGGGCGCAGGTCTCTGTAAATTGGCCTGTAAAAATACAAAAACAGCTTTATTGGACTGCATGCAGCATAGATCACTATAGTTTTGAGTCTCACATTACATTTACCTTGATTTACCTTGATGTTGGGCTTCAAGTATAATTACTTATATGCCCCTCAGCAGCAGGATTAATATCTGTATGTACTGGGGATTGCGCCTACGTCGGAGCTCCGGACAATGCAATAGCAAGGAAACATTTCTTTAGGGTTGTACATGTCATATTTAGCTCTCCATGCTTTTTCCAGGTTGGATTTGAATGAGTTTACAGATGGGCTATCAATTACATAAGCTGGAAGCGCATTCCATAAATTGATGACTCGCTGTGAAAACGATCCCATTCGGATAGAAGTGAAGGCTCTAACTTTTGATAGTTTGAAGCTGTGGCCACGTGTTCTGTCATTCAAAGGTCTCAGAAAGAATTGGTTGGGGTCACTGCGGTCAATCCCATGGATCCCATGGAATGCATTCAAAAATTGAAATGGACTTTTATTCTTTGAAGAACAAATCATCAATTGATTGACACGACCGAAATCAAGCTTTGGTCTCTGATTTTGTGATATCATTATCATCATCAACAGTTGATCCAAAGAGACTATTATAGTATACGTCTGGCTCCACTGACTGCCTCTATACATACGGGGAAGGTTTACAAATGTCAGTTTTATTCAAGAAATTCTGTCTATTGATTGACCGTGCATCAGACAAGATTGAAAACATGATTCAATTTGGAATAAAAAAAGAACTTAACTTACCACTCGAATGCCTGGTTTCTATGTTTCTTGAGCAAAGATTCCCAGTACTGAGCAGAATCAATGTCTGATGATGTCTTTGGGAGCAGATCCATTATGCAATCAGACAAATCCAATGTTGCTTTACTTGCTTTTATTCATGTGGATTCTGCTTGATCATCATATCATGCGGCCACATATAACTAGCTGTCTGTACACGTACACACAGCAAAACTAGCGACCGGGTGGCCGCGACCACGCCGGGCCGGGCCGGGAGGCCGAGGGTACCGTACCGGTAGCTAGTGCCAGCGCTAGCGCTATGTGCTTCATGCGCAATTTGTGTGGGTGATTTCCGCTGCAGCCATCGACAAGGGGACAAGGGAATGAATGGATGAGAGTTATTGCTGTCTATATTTCGTGAATATTTGATCTTTTGTAAGTGAATCGTATTTAAATTTCATTGCTAAGTCTAGCGTATTTCTTATTTCAAAATGTGTGTGTGTTTGCTGGGGATGAGTTGAATGATGAGGAAAGAAAATGTGTCATATTGATCTTTGTATGATAAGCCTTTCGTGAGAAATGTCTCAGTACAGTCCCATATTATAGAGAATGATGTCTTGTTTTGATGAACAATGCCAGCTGTATCAAATAGACCGGTTATCTGTCATTTTTGCCCTCCTTCTCATTGTCGAATGATAATCTCTTTTATTGGGTGATTAGAAGGAGAAATATTAAACAAATCTCAAGATGGATAATAACTAACCCAGTTCGTCCTTACAAATCAGTAGATCAGAGATCTGTTAGGCAATTTGGGGGTATTTTCTGTGACAAAAAAAAACACATTTATTTTCACTTCATACTTTGCAAAATATAAATATAAAATATGAAATATGTTGCATTTCACTGGGAAAGACATGTTTTTAAAAATTCTAAGATCATGCCTAAGGTCATATCAGTTTAAACAATATAATACAAACAGTATTTGCTTTCTGACAATAACTTTCTTTCCCCTAGCCTAGATCTAGGCCTATTTAAATGACTTCAAATTTTCAGGACAGCTGATGATGATGATGATGATGATGATTCACAGCATTTGTATGGCTTCATAAATCTGTTTGAAAAAACATTCAAAGACGCGAGCTCCTCCAATAAAATTAGCATTTACATGTCTGAAGGAAGATGTGAGTTTTGAGTGAAGCTTTGAAGTGGTCCAGGTTGTCAATTTCGTGAATACCGGTAGATGATGGGAGGGAGTTCCACAGGCGAGGACTAATAATAGAGGAAAATGCCCGGTCTCCATATCCCTTGAAATGGAGAGTAAGGCCAGATGAGCGAAAGTCCAGGGTGAAGATGATGCTGCTTGATTAAAGATGAAACATATCCACAGCTTCTTTACGAATTTCTCAATTGAATAACGAAAACCCAAAATAATGTAAATAAAGCATATTCTTGGCTCATTTATCTCTAGGGCTTCATAATTTGAAATATTGATCATTAATATTTACTAATGACAGTTAATTATAAGACAAGAAGAACATACTCCAAAAAAGAACAGATTGCTTTTAATTTTTCCTATCAGTATAAATAGTATACATGTAAATATACTTCACCATTGTGCAAAGTTTCAGCTAAATCAAAGCATTTTCATTCAGAATAGTAAGTTTATAACTTTATGCATGTATTTTTGTAGAATCAGAGAAATTGGCTTTTGAATTTTGGAGTGTGAATATACACTTACACATACAACATTTTTTCACATTACATTTTATAATGATGCTCTTTATTATATGGGCAAATGATACAGTGATAACTTACATATATTCTCACATTGTTTGCATATTGAAATGTTTGTGTGGATTGCTTTACATGTATTAATCAATAGAAAATTATGATTGACAAGAACATACCTTTATCATCTTAATTGCAGCGCATATCATTTCCGATTCAGTGAACATTTAATCTTCCCTTCAAGTAAGTAGGTTTCTCCTTCAATCGATAGATTTGTTCTTGCATTGCAGATTCCTGATACCAGTGGAAAAAAATACACGGGGGCTCGGGGCGAATTAGCCCCCGGAATGCTAAAAAGAGCCTCCAAAAATTTGCGTAGAGTTCAATGCAAAACAAATTAAAGAGTGTTATTTTCATGCAAGCAAGCTTGAAAAGTATCCCCAAAATTTTATAAGTATTTTTTCCCTGCCTGATACTAGTACCTCTTTTGTTGTCTCTCTCTTTGTACCTGTGATTGCAAATTTAATTTTAAATTAGACGTGCAATCAACTTATTATTGTGTGTAAGATATTTGGCCTTGCAATTGATGCAATGAAGTACTTATTGTTTGTTGAGGGCTATATAAGGTAATGCTTCAAAACACTTATTTGCTGATTGAAGTTCAGATGAGCATTAAATTAGCTTCCGACCCCCCCCCCCCCCACCCAAACTCACACAAACACATTTGTATGTGGTAGGTCCAAACTTTATATACCATCAATTTTATTGAAGATTTTTTTAATACGATGTCGACAATCTAGCAAGACCAATGAAAAAATAAAACGAACGTCATGATACATGTAATTCCCCCTTTTTCTGAAGAGAGGGGAGGGGGAATTGGATTGGATTGGATTGGATTGGATTGTAAAATAATGACAAAATTTTCACATTTTTGCAATAAACTCCTCCTCTATGACTTACATGTAAATATGATAAAGCCATTCTATGCCAACAAAACAGCACATAATGTTCCCTAAAAACTAATAGTCCAGTATTATTTTTGTAGATGTTGACACTGGACTTTGTGCTTTGAACATTATAAACCAACAGGATGTTTGCACCCCTACTGCTGTACATTATGTAGTTATCACTTTTTTGGGATATTTTTTTCCTTTTCTGTTTTGTCGATTTTACAGAACCACAGCATCCTCCATTGTCAGAAATTCTAGTTTGAGAGGAACCTGTTTTGAAATCATCATGGCAAGTACAAGCAAGTGAGTGGACCTTCTTCAATAAATATTTTCCAACATATTTACAATGTAGAATTCAGATATTTCACTTGACTAAGTTTATGTATCTTTTCATATTCCTATCGGGATCGATACTACATGTTGAACATGCCCATATGCAAAGTTGTTCTTTGGGATCAGATGTAGGCTTTTTGAAGACTACTTCCATTCCAGCATAGACCCATGTTTTCGGGCCATTATTTTTATAGACCTGGATTTTAGGTCCATTATCATGAAAATCTGTCTAAAGACAAAAGCATGTCGGATGTCAATGGTAAAATATGGGCGTTAAAGATAAAAGTTGAGTACCGGTACTGGTCATGCCATTACTTTGTGAAATAAACTGGCTGGATGCAATTGGGAATGGTTGGTTAATTGTGTTGTGTAGTATATATAAACTTGTTTGTAAGGTTTTAGAATTATTACAATGAAAATAAATTGACTCAGTCCTGCTGAAAATCACACGCACTGTACACATAAATGGATACATGGGACCATACACAAATGCAGCATGAACGTTTAGTCCAAACTTTACAGCTATTGCACATCAAATTTTGAAATACAAGGGAATTTGAAGGGAAATTCATTATAGGGGCATTTCTACTGTGATATTTCCCAAATTGACATACAAAGAATGAGAAAGCTTAAAATAGTTTTTCATTTTAATCAGAACTAAACCTTCTAGACCAGGGGTTTGTTTTGAACACAAAGATCCTAAGTTGAACTTGAAGTTGGGCTTAACAATTATGGAAAGATGTTAGGATCTTTGAAAATATTTTGTCAAAGTTATTTTAAAAGGCATAAAATGTTGATTCAAATCATTCATAATTTCTATTATCAAGGAGATTTCATGTTCTTGTTGTGGAATTCATGAAAAGTCTTAAATACTTGAATTTTTGCTTTTGAATATATTTTATTTTAGGGCTACAAATGGTTCTTCATAATGTATTAGTCCAACTTAGATTTAAGTTTGACTTAAGATCTTTGTGAAACACCCCCCAGAACCCAATTTAATGTTATTGTAATTATGACCTGTGTCTTGTTCTTACAGAGGATCGGCTTCAGCGTCAGCTCCAATGCACAAGGTATGCTGCCCATCACATCCACATGCAAACCTGATAGAAGATTCACATGCAGGGGATCTCATCTGCCCTGAGTGTGGTCTAGTAGTAGCTGACAGGTGAGTGTTTCTCTATCTGTCTGTCTGTTTGTCTGTCTGTCTGTTTGTCTGTCTGTATGTCTGTTTCCCTCTGTCCCCCCCTCTCCTCTATTAAAAAAATTGCAAGGGATCTACTATGCACAGAGTGTGAGTTAGTTCAAGCTGACAGGTATATGTACATTTGACTTTCTTTGTCTCTGTTCTGTCTCACTGTCTCTGTCTCACTATCAGTCTGTTTCTCTCTCTGTCTCTCACTGTCTCTCTTGTGTCTCTTTGTCTCTCTGTCTCTCGCTTTGTCTGTCCCCTTCTTTACAAACTTGATAGAAGACTCACGGGCAGGGATCTATAAATCTGCCCAGTGTTCGTTCAGGTACATGTAGTAGCTGCCAGCACTGTAAGTGCCCCTCTGTCTGTCTGTCTGCCTTTCTGTCTACCCCTTCTGTCCTGAAACATGACCAGGCTCCTACAAATGTACATTAAGCAACATATTTCAACAATTTATTAACAGTCAAAATCTCATTAGAAGTCCATATTCAACTTTCAAAAGTTAATTTATCAAAAGTTGATTTATGACAATTCCTCTAAAACTTTGTGGCATGATTAAGGTTAATAAACTTTATTTTAATCTTAATAATAATAAGCGGTTTAGAAGGAAAATAGTTGAAAGTAAAGGAAACAGCATTTGCATTACAAATTACATCAATTCAATTAACAGGAAAACTTGGCAAATCTTTGCATTGTTTACTACCCTTTTACTTGAATACCCACTCAATTTAATCCAAACCCTGTAGAGTAATAGACGTGGGATCTGAATGGAGAACTTTCAGCAACGACAAGGCCAACATCGACCCCTCCCGTGTGGGGGCAGCAGAGAACCCTCTCCTCGAGGGCAACGACCTTTCCACCATCATCGGTGGAGTTCTGGGAAATGCTAGCTTCAACGAGGATGGAAGCAAAAAGTATCGTTCCAAATCAAATGTAGGTACCTTTCTATGAAGATTCTAGGAAAGAGTTTTGTAATAATTCACCTTTACCCTTGCAGGCAAAATGATTTACGCAATTTAATTGGTTTTCAGATTGTTTTAATTTTCTCCTGATTTGTTTTTCTCCCCGATTGTTTTTTTTTTACCCGATTGTTTTTTTCTTCCCGATTTTATCCTGATTTTCCTGATTTCTCCCTTATTTTCTCTATTCTTCCCTAGTTTTCCATATTTTTTCCCCAATTTTCTTACTCAAAAGAGGGGGGGGGGATGCCATTTTTTTTCCCCGAGTCCTCTTTTTTTTTACTCAAGGGGGGCATGGTTGAGGGGGAAAAAAGGAAAGAAGCTCACTATCACCCCTGGCAATGGCACACACTTTGTCTTGCAAGTGTGGAACAAAAGTTAGTGCTAGAATTTCGAAATTCCGATATTTTCAAAAAGAAATTGCAGACAATTCATGAACTGTGTGCAACCTTGCTGCAAACATGTGAAAAAGCATTCCAGTGCACAAACAGTGCTCAGCAGTGACATAAGCATAGTGTGACAATGTGTAGCATCGCACACCTAGGATGTCACAAACTGAACTGGGGCTGTTTCACAAAGATTCTAAGTCGAACTTAACTCTAATTTGGACTTAATTATTATGGAGAGCCGTTTGTAGCCTAGTTATATTGAAATATATTCAATCCAAAAATTAAAGTATTTCAGACTTTTCATAAATCCACATCAAGAACATGAAATCTCCCATGATAATAGAAACTATGAATTATTTGAATCAACATTGTATGCCTTTTAAACTAGCTTTCACAAAATATTATCAAGGATGCTAATAGCTTTCCATAACTGTTAAGTCCAACTTAGAGATAAGTTCAACTTAGGATCTTTGTGAAATACCCCCCAGTGGGCACAACATTGCGCAACTCGGTCTGTTTGCTGGGTTGCATGTCACAAAATGACTTGACATGCAAAATGCGAGTCAGAGCAGGATCAAAATTCATGCAAGTGTCATGGTGGCTTTATTTTTACCTTTTCTTTATCTCTTGAAGGGGAACCATTTTAAAGTCAGGAACAGTCATTTTTTTAAACATTATGAATGTCCAAGCTGCTTATAAGTGAATTACCTATTGAATATAATTGAATTGTTTATATATGTAGTAGAAGTAGTAGAATGGTTTTTTATTAGACAACTTCAAAATGGTAGCCCGAAAGCTAAATTACATTGCAAGTTTTACATGTATTAAAAATCATTTCAACAAACTTAGATAATATGGACAAGTACACATAATACACAGTTGGTTAGATCATAACTAATTACATATTCCCTACTTACAAACAAATTGATGAAACAAATAAAATAGATTCGGCGTTACTTTTTTTCTGTAATCATTGTTAAGTGAAGAATATTCATATTTTAAATATAAATTGAGGCTGATTAATGGAGTTATAACAAGTAAGTACTGAAGATTTGTTTAACTTCGAACCGTAATGCACATTGAATGTCTATAAAGCTACACAATATATAAGGATTTATCATAGAAACATGATTAAACAATTACCGAAAGGGAGAGAAAAGGTTAGAGAGAGAACGATGTAGAGAGAGAGAGTTAAGTTAGAAAGAAAAACAGGAAGACATGCGGAAGATGGGAGAGGGAGAGGGAGATAAGGAGGGAGTGGAATGAGAAGAATGGAACAGTTGGAACTGTGAAGACATGGAGAAGCGGAATGATGATGAAGGTAAGACGACAAGGAAAAGGCGATTAGAAAGAAATTACAAAGTAAATTACAAAGTTTCCCTTACAGAGAAAAACAGTACAATTTACCAATCATGCATTACTAAGACAATAACATAATATATGCGTAAAAACTTTAAATATGTAAAGACATAGAATGTACATGGGAACGTGCGTAACTATAAAAAATATATTCACTAATTAATCAGTTTGACAGTTAAAAACACAAGTGTATCCATTCATTCATTACAATGTGGATTACATGCACTAATCTTTATGAGTTAATGGGTATAAAGTTGAGCAGTATTAAAAGCAACAAAAGGCATACGATTTGAATAAGAGGTGTGGAATCGGGCAGGAATCGGGGGAATTTATGCGTTGTTGAGTAACCTGGTGAGATATGGGACTGGGCTTTTCCTGTAACGTTCTGTTTTGGACTTAGGTTCTATACAGATACGTGATTTCCGTGTGTTTCTGGTGCTGGCGTTCAGTTTAAACCAGTCTGATTGGTCGGATTTTAGTGCTTTCAGGGCAAACTTGAGACATAGCTCTTCTCGGCGAGCATGGAGAGTTTGAAGCTTGGTCATTGATAGGGCATTTGAATAGGATATGTAATATCTACCTAGTATAATTCTTAATGCCCGTTTTTGAACATTTTCGATCTTGTTGGACTGGGCGATAGTCAATGCTCCGTTCCAGGCAGGGCAGGCATATTCGAGGAGTGGTCTTACAAATCCTATGTAAACTGTAACGAGGTCGTTGGTGGGGGGATAGAAGGCTTTCAGGGATCTTAACATGAAAATGCGGCGGTTAGCACGAGAAACCGTATCCGAAACCTGTACATTCCACTTCAAGGTGTCTTCAATGGTTACTCCAAGGATTTTCACACTGCTAACCTCGTTCAGGGGGACATTATCAATAAGTACTCCTAGTGGGGGTAGTTGGACTTTACTGAAGGACAATCGCATGATTGAACACTTCTTGGTGTTGAGTTTAACGTAATTGTTCTGGCACCAATCTTCAAGAGTGGATAGTGAACGGGAGATATCACGTGGCTGGTTGCGTGCATCGTGCGAGGCGGCAATGGACATGTCGTTGACGTACTTCCAGTGACTCGTTGATGAAGAATCACGCATTACATCATCAATAAGGGCCAAGAATACAACAGGACCTAGGCGTGTGCCTTGTGGGACGCCAGCATGAATCTTCTTCCAGGGCGAAAGTGAACCATGGTAACGAACACAGGTTTGGCGGTCGGTCAGAAAATCACAGATCCAAGGAAGAATCGAATGGCGGGCACCAAGATCAATAAGCTTCTTAATCGCGATAGTGTGGTTGACCCGATCGAATGCCTTGCTGAAGTCGGTGCATACTACGGTAGTGGCAGTTCTTGGTGCCTCAGCTGATTTAGCAAGGTAGTTGATTAGGTCGACGATGCAAATGGTAGTTGAGAGGCTCGGTCTGCTTCCATATTGGTGTTTGTCCAAATGAGGGTTAATGTCGCGTAACAGAAGCTTGGTTATAAACAACTCAGCAATTTTGGAAAAGTGGTCGGTGAGGGATATAGGCCTCAGTTTATCCAAAGTTGCAGATGTAGGACCTTTAGGGATGGGGACAATTATTGCCTGTTTCCACTGGGTTGGGACCTTGTTATGTTGATAGGATGCATTTAGTATCCCTGACAGGGGAATTGAGAGTTCGCAAGCAAATTCCCGAACGAGGCGTCCAGGAATGCCGTCAGGGCCGCTTGACTTGCCAGGCTTGATCTTCTTCAATTCACTCATGACTTCCCACGGTTGAACATGTGGGGGCGGTGTTTGGGCTGGCAGGTACGATGGTAGGTCTCTCAAATGTAGTTCGGGGATATCAGCGTTAACATTTGCAAAGAATTCATTAATGGCGGTAGCTATTTTCACTGGGTCATTGTCTTCAACAGTCGGAACTCGGATTATGTCTGCTTGCGAATTTGAATGACCAGACATGACTTTAATGTTCTTGTACCAAGATGAGGGGTTATCGCTCTTAAGATTTTGGATACGATCACGATAGAAAAAGCGTTTTGCTCTAGAGATTTCGCGAAGGACTTGATTGCGTAGAGATTTCCAAGCTCCTTGAGAGTTGTTGCTGAATGCTATTTGTCTTTGGTTAATAAGCTCTTTCGTACGGGGCGTTATCCAAGGCTTGTCAGTCGGATGGAGATTAATTGACTTTGTTGGGAAGTGCACATCCACCTTTGATTGCAGCGTTTGGTAGAAGTGATCGCACATGGCTTGCGGCTGAGACTCGCCAAGAACATCTCGCCAGTCGTTGTGAGTTATCCACTCACCAAAAGCTCTTATGTCCGAGTCTTTCATTGGTCGGACAATCCGTTTTTTAGCCTTATTGCGTGGTCTATTATTGACTTCTTTGGGTAGCCAGATTACAATGTTGTGGTCGGCAAGGCCAATGGGGGATAACAAAGATGGTTCTTGGTAAAAGAGATCGAGATTGCTTATGATTTGGTCCAAAATCGCGTTACCTCTTGTCGGGGTCCGGACAACTTGTTTCATGTGACATCCACTGAGGATTTGGGAAATGTCCATGCGATTCAAATCACCGAGGATTACAACACCGGCATAGGGATGCGCAGTTTTGATGATGTCAACACTCCGAATGAGGTACTGTATTAGATCGCACTCATTGGCGTTTCCTGGGGGTGAATAAACTGCACCGAAGTAGATACTGCTGACACGACGCGGTAATCGATGAGGTCGAAAATGGGCCCATACAACTTCGTGCTCATCTGGAACTGGAATAATAGTCACCTGTTTGGGGTCAATGCTATGTTTCGCGTAAATAGCGACACCACCACCCCTGCGAGAACACCGAGACTTGGTAAAGACTTGGTAACCATCAACGCTGTATGATGACTCCGGTTGGTCATGATTAAACCATGTCTCTGTTACTGAACATATATCGATATCGTGTTCCCGAACAATAACAGATAATTCCTCCAGTTTATTGTAATTAAACTCTATAAGCGCTATAGTTCTCCTTAGAACTATAAGCTAAGAAAGATAACCAACAGTCTTTTTCAAGACTATACCAACAGTATTTATATTATAATGAGGGAATGGCTCTAGCATGAGGACCATACTCCTCTTTAGCTCATCCCTTCACTCCCATTATGTTTGTTTTTTTTTTGTTGTTGTCGAATGTATGATATTTTATGTGTGATTATTCTGTATTTAATTGTATATGTTCTTGTAGTTTTAATGATGAGTGTAAATAAACGAACTTGAACTTGAACAGTCCTTTTTAGGACTACAAACCCTCAAGAAAGATTACCGAGAGTCCTTTTCAGGACTCCCCAATCCTCCCTCTCTCTCACATGGTGCACCCGCAAGCCTACTGTATATCTATATGAAATGTTGTTAAAATGATATAAAGTAATCAAATGCCTTGTATAAGTAAAAAAAAATTGAATTACCATATTGAATATTTGCAATGCATACAGGCATCTAGCTGTAACGACTGGTTGGTCGCTTGTATGCAAATGGAGAAGTTGGATAGATCATTGATTAGAGATTGATGTTTTTCCCATATCTTCTATGATGTAGATGAGCTCAACCAACAGAACGCTGATAAATGCTTTCCGTGAGATAGGAGCCATGGCTGATCGTATCAACCTACCCAAGACCATTGTGGTAAGTACCGTAAATCTCTGTGTATAAGACGCACCCCTATTTTGGGAGCAAAAAAAAAAAAAAAAAATGTTCTTGTTGTTGCTGTTTTGTTGCCGAAAACCCATGCGGGGAAGGACTTTCATTTAACATCGAGGTGCAGTTGAAGGTGCCAATTTGTGCTTGTGAACTTGTCACAAATAATAGTAACAATGTAGTTTTTAGAAGAATGTGTAAGATCATTAATTTAAATTTAAAAAAAGAGTACCTAGGATAGAACCTTGTGGTACGCCATGTGTAATAGAAGAAAAATTTGAGGAATTTTATAATTATAAACTACACATTGAGATCTATTAGAAAGATTACTTTCAAACCAAGATGACAGACAAATTTGAGTGTTGTTGTAGTTTCCGAGTGGTGAGTCAACACACAGATTACTGAGCTGGAAGACATTGCCAGGCATAGCGCCGGGTGGAGAGGCATAAATCAAAACTTTTTTTTGTACCTGTGTTTAAGACGCACCCCCGACTTTCAATTTTTTTCGGCGGCAAAAAAGTGTGCTTTATACACAGAGATTTACGGGTAGCTAGGAGCTGCTGTCGTCATAAATATGATCCAGATTTTCATTACTCATCTTGACTTTATAATAACAATAATAATAAATGTAACTTATGTAGTGCCAAATCCTCTGTGTTGAGTGCCCAAGGCGCATGTAGAAATAATTAAGAATTAAACAAATGCATTTTTACCTGATTTTTCAAAGAATCAGAGGTTATACACTTGTTGATGTCTTCAGGAAGGCTAGTCCATATAAGGTAGGACACACGTGAGCAAAGGATCTTGCTCCTCCCCCCCCCCCCCCAAAGTTTTTGCAACTTTAGGCAGAATATTATACAATAGCACCAAGCTGTGAGTATTCAAAATGTCAGTTGAAGGGGATTGCTCTTTAAATGCCCTATATTCAACATATATGATGTGGAAAAGCGAAAGTTACAACCAAACTTTCATGCCACATAGGTGTATGTAGCCCCATATACCGGCGTCTATGTGCAGTGTTTGTGTATTTTCGACAAGATTGAGTCCATTTCATATTATTTTGTTCATTCCAAAATGTACCAATAATGAACGTTTCCCAATTGCTTCTGGTCAGTTCCTTTCTCAGTGTCATCACAGCAGTGCTTGAGTTAATCTTTAAACACTTTTGAATGACCAGTATAATGAAGAAAGATGATCTACTCATGTTTTTCTTCAGGATCGAGCCCACACTCTCTTCAAGCAAGTCAATGACCAGCGCACACTGAGAGGGCGAAGTAACGATGCCATCGCAGCTGCTTGCCTTTACATTGCATGTAGACAAGAAGGGGTGCCTCGAACATTCAAAGGTAAACCTGAAAGACGAAGAGATATTACAAAACAAATATCCCTCATCAGGGGAGGACACAGGTTTTTTGTTTTAATGCGGGACTGCACTACTTTAGCTACTTGCACTCTCTATGTAGCAAAGAACTTGCACTCTCTATGTAGCAAACAATGCCGAAGCGGTACCCGTTGGTCCCCCATGATCCCCCTTTTCTTATCTTAATTGAGAGCTGATATGATGAGATAACCACCTGTCAGTGACCAAGAAGAGAGGTCTAATCCCTCCAGGCCAAAATAGTGCAGATAGGCTTTTAAAAAGGACAACAAAAAAACATTACTTTTTAATTTTTGTTCCGATTTATTTCAAGAGATTTTCTTCATTGTATTTCGCAAATTTGTCTGCTTTTATACAAATGAAAATCTAACAAAGGTCTGATTTCCCTTTATCTTCTTGCTTGCATTGGTTGACCAATGAAATGAAACAAACAGGGACTGGCACTGTGGCCTTTGTCACAAGTCCAGTGTATATACTCCAAGCAATGTGTGCTATTTAGCTTTTTTTTCCTTCATATTTAGCAGGGTTCCCAGGGAACAACTCGGAAAGTCATGGAAAATGAAAGAAAATCTCCCAAAGTCAAGGAAGTCATGTAATTGAATGTGGTGTGAGCCATGTGTGGCTATGGCAGCTTTCCGATATTAACGGGATTTGGTAACATTGTTCAGATGAGAGAAAATGGTGCTAAGGTAGTGACTTCAATGCTAGATGTACAATTAAAGATAATCTGAAAGTTTGAGTAAAAACAGACCATTAAAAATTGGGAAAAACTGATCTGATCGATTCCTCAATTCTCCCAACTATTTTATTACAATTTAATTTTTTTCATCAACCTTCAACAATCTTACCGAGTCCCTTTAACTGACAAAGGGCGTGGTCTTAGTATGCCACTTGGATGCCACAATCCATACCAAAATGGTACATATCTGGTCATGGAAAAAGCAAAAATGGGTCGTGGAAAGTCATGGAGTTTGGTTCTCAAATTTCTGTTGGAAGCCCGTCAAGGGTGTTTTCATGGCAATTAAAGAGTTCAAAGCCATTGTTTGGTTTACATACTAATATCTCCCGTGTAGTGGGTAATGTATAGAAATACATAAAATACAAAAACACAGTGGACTTGCCCTCTCTTTGTTCATGTGAATGTTACAAAATCTGTTGTTTGGCTGGTAACACAAACAACTAGTTTGATAAAAGCCCTGACTAACGTATCAAAAGCTTTGGCAATAAAACCCTGCTTGCGTATAACCCTTTTATAAAAAGTAGGTTAATAAAAAGTAGGTTACATGGCCCCTTGTAGGATGAACCCGCTCTAAATCAGAGTCTAGACCAGGCCTTCTCAACTGGCGGCGCGCGCGCCACTCGTGGCGCATGCGGTCAGTTGGAGTGGCGCGCGGCTGTTCCAAGAAATTAAAAAAAATATTAATAAAAATTTAAATTTAAAATTAAAGAAAGAAAAATCAAAAAACTATATTCTAAAATTAAAAAAATCAGCAAAATCAAAAGGTCGCAGTCGAAGTAGAGTCCAAAATATAACCAAGCCATTTTGTTTGTTTGATTTTCACTTGATTTTGACATTTTCCGTCTTTATTGCACCACATTAACTACATATAAATTTACTTCCATTTACCCAGGAATTGTACTAATTATTTCACTTCAATATGAAATTGTGATTGATAATTTATGGAATAGAAAGGTGTTAAAAATGCCACATCTTGGCCTTAAAAAAGCCCTAAAATCCACTAGCTTCCAGGGTTTCGCCCCCCTGTACCCCACCCGGTATCGGCTACGCTCCCTCGCATCACAGTCACCAAACATACAGGTTGGCACTTCTAATAAACTAGTTGAGAAGGCCTGGTCTAGACCATGGTTTATAATTGAACTCAATACCAAGGTGTGAAGATATGTGAAGGCCACCAACACTCTAATATTATATTCACGAATATTAATCAATATTCTCAAGGTTATGTTTGTGAAATGCACAATGTATATCATGCTTCCCAATTGATATGTAGGTTTGGTTTACATATCCTTTGCCTCATGATAAGTGGAAGGTCCATTGTACTTGTGTATCTACTTACAAGAAAATGTGCATTTATTTGATTTTAAAAAGTTATATCACGAAAATATATACATTTTGCAAATGGTTACATACATACATAATCGATAGCAGTTTATATTTTACACAGTTTAACACATTTTTTGACTGTCAATTGCATAGACTATAGAATTCCAGTTAACAATATTGTCAAAAAATATGAGGTACTGTGGACTAGGCGTTAGAATGTGGGTCTTTTAAAAATAATACTTATACCAAGTCCATAGCGTATTGAGAGAGATGGATGTGCCCTGCACACACGTATGGGATCAGAGGTCAATTCATAGAGCACAAAATAGTTTCCTCCTGTAGGTATGTATTTTTGTTGTCTTGATTAGTGTATAGTATAATGTTTAGTAATGGATATATTTCATATTTTTTATTATAAAAAAGGGTCAACCTTTATACAAGGATCATGTTTTTCTTTTCAGGTTGCAACCTATTCAGTTTATTTTATGTCCTTGTCAAACATAATCTTAATGTGTATTTTATGTTATATAGCTGATTTTTATATGAAATGTTGTCTTTTGAACTGAATGAAATAACATTGAATTGAATTGAATTGAAGTGAATTGAATTGAATTGAATTGAATTGAATTGAATTGAATTGAATTGAATTGAATTGAATTGAATTGAATTGAATTGAATTGAATTGAATATTGTATGTGGGAGGGAACTATTTGGAGCTCCGTGAACTGACCCGTGATAGCGTGTCACAACTATCTCTTTTACACAAATGAAAAATTCTATGGTAAAATGCTGCATTTTATTGCACCAAGTGGGAATGAACCTGTTTGCATTCTTATCTTTCTTCTTCATTATACCCAAACTCATTACGTTGTATATCCAATATTAAAATATTCATATCTAAACTCAAAACTCATCTTTTCAAATGATCACATCACTAGTATTAAGAGATAAGTAAAGTTGTAATTTTTCTCTTTGTAAGCACTTTTTCTATATATATATGTTTCTGTTTCATTTTCCTTTTATGATCTTGTTATACTTTATATAAGTACATTGTAAAGCTGATTGAAATGCCAACAGACATGAAATGCGCTATAAAAGAACAAAGTATTATTATCATATTATTATTATATGTGTGTGCACCTTTCAGAGATCTGTGCAGTCTCCCGAGTGAACAAGCGTGAGATTGGACGCTGCTTCAAGCTCATCCTCAAGGCATTGGAAACAAACGTAGTGCTTATTACCACCGGTGACTTCATGGTAAGCCAAAATTCAACCCCTGTTTAGATAAGATTCTTGATCCAACAAATGAAAAGCAATATACAGGAGCAGAGATCCATTTGCAGTTAATTACTAAGTTATTCATACCCTTACCAAGTTTTGTAATTTTGTACATATGTGAAAAATTGATTTGTCCCGATTCATGTTTCTTGAGTTACAAAAAACACGTACAAATTTACAATGGGTATAAATGGATTTAGTTGTTAACTGCAGGTCTTGAAAGCTCTAAAAAGCTCTGATGAAAATAAACAATAATATAAACATTTTAACCAAATGACATTTGCCTTTGGCTTTATTTCCTTAAGGTATTGGGTAACTTTGCCTCTAATTCTAATCAAAAATCCTGGATTTAGCTCATGCTGCAATCATATTTATAAACCTTTAGGTCAGAAATGAATCTCTTAGTCTAGGGACAAATTAAGAATTGTAGAGATATGTTTTCAGATGTTTTTATAAGAAGTCAAGTGAAGTAATATATCTCAGAAATTCCATGGAGTTAGTTCCATAATAGGCATAGGTGTTTTTAAGGATTTGGGAATGAGGCAGGAAGGAGCTGATGTAGATCTAAGTGAAAATAATGCTTTCTGTTGCTGAAAGAGTGAGCAGATGTAATTTCTTATGCTCTTTTTCTTTCTTCCTAGTCTCGATTCTGTTCCAATCTGAGCCTACCGCCCAAGGTCCAGAGAGCAGCGACACACATTGCACGCAAGGCTGATGAACTAGATCTAGTGGCAGGGTAAGAACCTTAGTATTTCCTTTTGTTTTTAATTATGTTGTTCAAGTTTAGCTTTCTGTTCATTCTCTGCTCAGTGCAATATGGAATCTCCATTATCTCTCATAGTTTGGTAAATATTGAAGGGTAAAAATAAATTTGTTTGTTTGTCCAAAAACGAATATTTGAAGCCCCAAATTTGCCAAAAATTTGATGGCAAAATTTCACTTAAAGGCCCACTACACTACTTGTAGCTACTTGTGCCCTCTATATAACAAACAATGCCTAATCGGCAGTGAAAAAAATACACGGGGGCTCAGGGCGAATTTGCCCCCGAAATGCCCAAAAGAGCCCCCGAAAATCAGAAAAGAGCCCCTGTAAATTTGCATAATGTTCAATCCAAAACAATTTTAGAGTGTTATTTTTATGCAGGCAAGCTTGAAAAGTAGCCCCCGAAAAATAAATATTAATTTTTTTCCTGCTAATCGGTGACCATTGGTCCCCCATGATCCTCTTTTTCTTATGTTAACTGAGAGCTGAGTTGATGAGATAACCACCTGTCCAGTGACCTTGCAGGGCGCTCTAATCCCTCCTGTTAACTACGGCAGATAAGCTTTAAATAAATGGTATCATAATGTGAAAGAGGAGGTAATTTAAGACACACTTTTGCATGACATCCTCTTTCACATTACGATACAATTTAAGTGAAATTTTGCCATCAAACTTTGGGGGCTCCCGGAAAAGCACAGAATGTGCCAATCATTTTCAAGACCTTTCACAGAGGTACATGTTATTTACTGGGTTACTCCAGTAGTGTTGGCAGTGCATTGACTGTGAGGTCACATTGAAACCATTTATTCTCTGTGATTTGACTGTGTAGCTCCATGTACAACCCTTAGGCTCCCAGGTTCAACATAGACAAGATTTTTGTCTCAACACAAAACACTGTGTCAGCCCGAAGATCGCTCATTTTCTTGATTTGTGTACAAAACATATGGAAATATCATTTTTCCAAAAAAAGAGATAAAGCATTGGTTATTTGGTTTTGTTTATAGTTTAGGTGTTTGTTTTGGGGGTCAAAATATTTGAATTAGTTAGAAATTAAATAAAACAACAAAAACATAAAATACATAAAATACATAAATTAGATAAATTAGAAAAAACAAAGAAATACATAAGAAATTATTGAAACAATAGATAACATAAGGAATAACCTGGCTCTTCCAGATTTTGTTGTTGTATTATTATTCAGAATGGATACATGTAGTGAAAATGAATGTTCCATTATGAAAAATATATGATTGATGGGTAAAATAGTCAATTTTATGATCGCATAACTTACGTAAATATGTAAATAAGTGAATTTTTCCCAAAAATTGAAATTACCATAGTATTCTAACCACTTGACTTGACATGCGTGCACATTTTCGCGGCAATCGGCCGTTTCACGGCAAAGATCTTAGGGGGGAAGGGCCAAATAAGCCACCCCCCCCCCCCCCCCCCCGGGCTATGCAGTTTCAAAATAGCCCAGGCTATATAGGGTTAAAAGGTGGTGTTTTTTAGCAATCAAATTTATTGAAATGTGCGTACCTCGGGTCAGATCACTATTCTCCCATTTAACATCATTTTCATCCATACTTAGCAATGTATCTAAAAGTGCTAATATCATGCCTCTCAATGTCAAAAGCAGGTGTAAAAGTAGAAAGAGAACATGCGAGCCACTATTTTGATTTATGCAGGATGAAAGAATCGGGCTAGAAAAAACAATAATGTTGGAATAATTGAACAGATTTCTAAAACATTCTTTTGCACAACATGCCAATCAAAGCATTTTGTTAAAGACAAAACTTATTTTTCTCTTCTTCTAAACATGCATGCTTCCTCACCGCAAGCTGATATTAACTTTGTAATCCTAAAAGTGAGAGGGGGGGGGGGAAGAGAGAGAGAGAGAGAGATATATGAAGGGGTATAATTAGTGGACAGAGGGATAGAGGTCGAGGAAGAAGAGAGAAGTAGAATGCTAAGAGAGAAGGATAAAAAGAGAGGCATGGATAGATGTATAGAAATAGAGGAAGAGAAGAAATGAAAGCAAACAAGAGAGTGAAAGAGAAAGAATAAGGGATAGGAGGTCAAAGTTGAGAACGAGCAAAAGAGGGGAAAAATAAGAAAGATAAGACTGAGAAAGAAAGAGATAATTTGACAGAGGAAGAGAAGAGAGACAGAATGAGAGATAATGACAGAGAAAGGCTATTTATTTGTTGGTGAGTTGATTTGTATGAGCGTATCAAGATCGAATCTATTACGGCCAGGTGACGCATACCTCAAGGACTTCCTACTTTCATAAATTTTAATCTCGACAAATAATAATAAAAAAATATTGTGTAAAAAAAAAAACGCAATTCATCCCTCTGTTCAATCTTCTAGATATGGCATATTATTATGATCTCTTAATCTCACAATACATTCCATCTGTTTTGTAATCATTTCAGAGAATATATAAAAGATATTTGCTGATTTATAAATCAAGGTAGCGTGTCATTGTGGCCAGGAAGATGATACATAACACCTCATTTGTTTTCCTTCCGGGGGCTCCTATTTACATATATACCAGTGATTCCCCAATGACTATTGAGTCCTTGAGATCATTTTTCCCTCCGCCTAGCAATAGAAGCAGGATTAATTGAATTGTTTGTCTGCGAGTGCTGTCTTCATATTGTCAATTGCTAATCAAGGTCAGTTAGGAAATTGGAAATAGTTCCTAAAATTGAATCCAGCGTGTCTTTGTAGTCATGTGCAGTCTTCTACAGAGAGCAGTTCATTAGTATGCATAAGAGAAAACATTTTTAATATCTTCTCTTTGCTTGTCTTTTTTTAAAAATTTTTGCTGTGCATGTATGATTTTTAAAAAATGAATATATATATATACATGTACATATATATATAGAACTGTAGATGTACAGTGTATATGGGTTCTAGAAAACTGTTAATTATTTTATCTCGAACACGAAGTCTGTTTCTTTTGTGTGTTAGTAATGAAGGCGAATAGAAAAAGGATCATCTGGCGATCAGTCAGGCATCACAACATTGATTAGGTTATTTGCTGATTAGCAAATAGCTGATTTTCTCTAATTAGCTAGTTTTTCAAGTGACAACATTCCCTTGAATGTTGTAAATTTTCATCAATGAATCATTTCCCAGTCATTGGTTCTGATTTTACGTATTGTCGGGCAGACATTTTCATACCTTTAGAAGCAAGATATTAAAGATAAAGACCAGTTATAGTCATGCGATTGCATTGTGAAAGAAACGTTGTGAAATCGATCAGAAAAGGTTGATCATCTAGCATAGATGTACTGCAAGGTTCTGGAATCATCAAAATGATAAGAAATTTGGCCCAGTCTTCAAAAAATTACAAGCACTGTACACAGAAAGATGTATATGGGACTATGCACACATGCGGGACACATGTGTTGTTATCTCTCACATCCCAATAGATAAACTAATTTACCAAATATATCAATTAGTAGGCGGTTTCCCGGCAAAATTGTTATCATCACGTATTATTCAAAACATATTTTTTTCACATGAAATACTGGTCTTTACCTTTAAAAATGTTTGAACATGCATGAAAAGGCTACTAATTAAGAACAGCACATACTTACACTATGGCCCGTATCTTATCAGCAGTTCTGATGATTTGTTTCACCTTTCAGCCTAGACTCATTATGTTTCAGAAATCAATGTTCCATCAATGGTTTTTCTTTTTCACCCTATTTTTGCCCCTACATGTATTTTTCAGACGAAGCCCAATATCGGTGACGGCTGCAGCAATTTACATGGCTTCACAGGCATCAGAAGAAAAACGTTCTCAGAAAGGTATTGTCTTCTAAAAAAAAATTGTATTTTTTTAGTATTTATATTGTAATTTTTGCTTTTACACAGTGATATAATATATTCATTTTGCACATAGCATATTGGTATTGTAGTCAAATTTTGAAAATAAAATACCAAAAATGTTTTTGTTTTTTTAAATAGTTAAGAGATCATAATGGTTGCAATAGGTGCAGTATTTCATTTATATTGGTTTTTAAAAAAAATATTTTATATTTGTTTAATCCAATTAGAAATTATTTTTTTCAAATTTCATATATGTTTTATACCTACCATTTTGTCTTGAATGTACTACATTAATAATCAAGGTTGGAAAAACTTGTATAAATGAAAGGACAGTCCAACCTGCTTAAGTGACCACCTTTCTACAAAGACCACATCTTTTTTCCCCCTCTAAAATGGTTTCTCATTGAAACATGTACTAGTTTAAAGGAACCTGTACATAAAGACCACCTGCCGATAGAGACCATTTTTTTTGCCTCCCTTGGGTGGTCTTTATAGACAGGTTTCACTGTCTGTTTAACAATGTCGGCAGACTGCAAGGTTCCTTGAAGGGGTAAAGCTCTAATCAGCTCAGAATCGTAATCATTTCTCTTGTGCGTTCATCCATGATTTGAAGCTGATTTGGCTTTATGCTGACTAAAAGGCATCAATTGACTAATAATTCAAAACTCCAATTCGGCCTAGAAAAAAAATATGTTGTATTGCCCTTTAGGTGCCAAAAAAAAAACATGGTTTGGTCGGTCGGTCAGAATTTTGTTTTTCTTCTCCCTCTTTGGGCTGATATTTCTCAGTTTTTAATGCTTTAAAAAAAAAAATCTCTAAAAAATGGTTTTGGGGTCGGTCGCAAAGGGCAATACAACATGTTTTTTGTTAGGCCTTAGGAAGATGATATTTGCTACAGTTTCAAAATCAAATGGTAGAGGTTTCTTGAAAATCAGGTCACAGAATGATTGTATAGTGTGAGATGGGCCTAAGTCAAGACCGGTTTAACTTATTTAGCCCACATACAAGCTTATAGTGTTTATACCTCACATGCCTTTCTCTCTTGTCTTTCAGAAATCGGAGAAATCGCAGGCGTGGCGGATGTGACGATTCGGCAATCATACAAGCTCATCTACCCCAAGTCTCATGACCTGTTCCCTCAAGACTTCCAGTTTGCAACCAAGATTGAGGATCTGCCGCCTCCTTGATAATCCAGGACATCTCCACGACTCGACTCCCTTCAATCATACTCTAAATCTTTATTACCCCAAAGACACAAATTCCACAATGATGTCACTAGATCAAGCAAGACTGAAATTCTATAATTTTGTTTTAAAAATTCACCAGGATGCTTTAATTCATTAGGTTTCTATGACACATTCAAAAAGGTATTTACAAGTACCAGTGATAGTTTTGATGTTTGTGGTTTAGAAATCTTTCTCAGACACTAATAAATGTCTGAGGAAAGTGTCAAAACCATAGACATCATAACTCACACCTGAACACCCTTGTGGATGTGTCATTAAACTAGACCTTAAAAAAAAGCTATTGTATTGCCCCTTGCGACCGACCCAAAAATCTTGAAATCTACGGTCGGCTTTTCAAAAAAGTTTTTTTTTCTACTGTTTTTAGAGAAATTTTTTTTTTACGCATTCTCAAAACTGAGAAATGTCAGCCCAAAGAGAGAGAAAAAAAAAATAGTGAAACAAAAAAGAATTCCGATCGACCGACCCATGTTTTGGCACCTAAACTGAGGGCAATACAACATCTTTTTTTTTTAAGGCCTTATAAGAGATTCTATGATGCCATTGCGCAATATTACTAAGATGTTGTTAAATTGGCATTATGTCATAGCACCATGAAATTGTTAAGTTGTAAAATAAAAACACAATTGTACCAGAGACAATCACTAGTTGCAACACCATGGTATTATGGCACAACAAGGGGCATTGCCAGCCCATCTTGAATAGGAAGGGGGGGGGGAGGGACCTGAAGGTTGCTGAAGATGATGACAAATACTTTTAAGAAATCAACTCATAGGACATTTTAGTATCCTATTACATTGCCTTGAGATTGTGTAATCATGTCATTGTAATATCCTTTCAATAGATGACACACAAGGCTATTGAAATTGCTGTATGGTATCGTTTTAAAGTCTTTGTCATCGTATGGCTGAAATATTTATTATAATTAGGCAAAACAGAGAAGCTCTCAGATGTTCAAATTTGCAGAAAGAGGCTCAAGCAAGGCTTGAACAGGAAAGAAAAAATCTTGCAAGGAGAAATTGTGAACGGGCTGTGGGTGTGACACCCACCTCTAGCAATAGCCCCATGACTGCAAAACACCTGTAAATAACAGCACCACAATGTGTGTGTACACTGGTTCACTGCAGCACCCTGATGTTATGGCAACATAGGTAACGCCATGATTTTGATACATTGCACCATAAATGTACCATCGCTCCATTACACCAAGATATCCATGCACCATCATACAGTAATGGCTTGACACCATACCCGGCCCCCCCCCCCCACTCGGTGTTATATAGGGTACGCGTATGCTCGTTCCCTCTTTTTGAAAGCACCCCCTATCTGAGGACTGCCAATATTTCCGAACCCCCCTTTTGCGGGCTTTTCGCGGGCTTTTCCTGCCTTAGAGACCCCCCTAAATACGGAAAAATGCTCAATGTACCCCCCTAAATTCGGAATAATTTCTCAGGAGTCCAAAGAGATGAGAGAAAAAAAGAAAAACATCCCCTTTTTAAAGAAATCTCCGGGTGAAAAGTCAAATACACCCCTTTTTTTGCAATTCTCGGGCCGGACTTTGTCGCACGAAAAGTACCCCTTTACCGGACATTTTGGTAACACGCATGTGGTCATTTCGACCCCGGAGTGGGGGGGCCCGGGACACCATATCACTAAGACCTTCATACAATATCTCAGCACCATAACACCAACAAAACAGCTACATCTATCACCTTGAAGTAATGTCAGTGCACCATAACACTAACACCTTCATACACTACGCCGCAATTGTACCATGGTACATAACACCAAGACATTTCATTTATCACACAAAGCTGCCAACCATTACGTTTTTCCCAGAATTATTCTGTTTTTTCTCAAAATTATGGTAGTATGTTTTTTCTTCATAAAATACATGTTTTTTATATATATAATTTTGTGTTTTGTTTTTTTGTTGCACAATACCGCACATCAACCAAATGCCCTAAACTGTTGATCACTACTTCAATAGAAAACCAAGGTTAAAACATACGTGAAGGAGAAAAATATTCTCAAACAGAATGAAACGCTGATAATACCAAAAAACAAACTACCTACCTGTAAATAAACTATAGGATCTAATATGGAAATGTAACAGCATGAGGAATGGACATTTCTACATTGGAAGTGTGTCGATGGTGGTTTTAAGTCTTGTTTTAATGAATTCCTTTTTTTGCTTGAAATTCCTAATTTTGGTTACACAAGGTCGGCAGCTCTGATCAAAACACAATATGCATTATTACCATGTCAGCATATTTCACCATGCTGGTACATGCTCTACCAACCAATGTATTAATTATTCACCCTATTTTCTGAGTCTGTTTCATAGCTCCTATATCCTCGTCTCATTGCAAGATACATAATGGCATTTTGCATGATCAATTTCATAAGCCAAGGCCAAGTTTGAATTGATTTAGCAATGATTTCATTTTTGCCTGTAAATCGCACGGCATTCTCTCATTCTTGTCTCCAGCTGATCAAAGTTATTTCATGTTGTGGTATTTTTGCTTTCATCTACAAGTTTTGAATTGATATATGGCTTTTAGACTTTGGATACACATTGAATTCTAAAGGCTTGTGCAGATAAAGTGTGCTAAATTAACTGCTGAAAAAAGGTGCCACGTCTTTTTTAATGGTGTAAAATGAATGGCAACTTAAAGGGATCGTTTAACAATGTTAAATCTGAGATGCATAGCCCTACGTGTTATCAATGATATGGTATTATATTGAAGCCCTAAAAAAATGGCGCTTCAAAATTATCAAGAAGTGCCTCAAAAAAGTAAAAACCTTTGAGTGACCGGTTTTACCATACTCGTTTTCCACAATAGACTGTAGCATTATGAAAACCGTTTGGCAAAAGCAAAATTTGATTTCGATTAACAATCTTATATATCTTGATAATTAGACAGGCAATCGGCTCGTAAAAGTCATGGGGTTCCTAACCGACCTAAAGATTTATAATTATCATTGCAGGATGAGCTAAATCAAGGATTTTTTGAAAGGATCTAAGACAAAGTCACTGGATCCCTTTAAGCATATTCACTTAGCTCTGTATTATAAGATACAGTAATGTGACGTGTATTACACTTTAAGTCATCATTAAACACTGCTGCAGTTTTGCCGCATCATATCTGAACGAGCCTGAGATAAGAACATGTACATCTATGTAGGGGTGGAGTCTAAGAAGAATTGTGTGTTATACCAAAGTCAGATTGTACCCATCCTAATTTACAAAACCTATATGTGAAAGGCATATACCGACACAATTGCTAATCAAAACATAGGCCTAAAGAATTCATGTTCAGATTTGTTAATGTATAAGGCCAAATCAAAAATAAAAAGTTGTTTAGCATCCTGCCTTTTTGAAAAAAGGGAAAGAGGAGGCCCCTCTCTTTAATTTTTATTCATTTCAAAATGGCTGTTCGACACATATTTCAAGACCACCGGCTAGGGTATTTTTTTTCAAGATGACCGCCAGCTTTTATGTTTGATTTCAATTTTTTGCACTATGTTTTTCGTGTTTGTTCATACAAATAAAAAAGGAAGCGGCCTAAAAAAAGGAAGCGGGTGAGGAGGATAAACATTAATTTTGTTTTCATCGCCTAATTGTAATGTTCACCCACTTCAAAGGTGATGCACAGGACTTGTGAAATTGCCCTAGGATTATTTTAGAAAGTCTTTGTGATTGTGTAAAACGGTATATCTACATGTAATTGTCACAGGAAGCGTGTGTTGTAAAACCAGACAACATTTACGGCACATACAGTCAAACTTGTCTATAAAGACCATTCAAGGGAAACAGAAAAAGTGGCTACTGTAGACAGATGGCCTTTCTAGACAGGTTATACAACACACATTCCTTTCTCAAGGGTGACAAAATACTTGGCCATTATACACAGGTGGCCTTTATGGAGAGGTAACCACTATAACAGGTTTGACTGAACATGTATAGCTCCTACACATGTACATGTACAACTACAGTCAAACCTGTCTACAGCGACCGACCAAGGGAAACTCAAAAAGTGGTCTTTATAGACAGGTTTCTTTAGTACATGTTTCAATGAGAAACCATTTTCAAGGGAAACAAAAAAGTGCTTGTTGCAGACAAGTCTTTGGTCTTTGTACACAGGTGGTCACTAACTTTAAAAGCAGGTTTGACTGTATACACTACAACCTGTATGTGTCAATGCAGTGATACATTGCTAGTGTCTTCTGTAAGGCAAACTATTGGATGATAAATCAACACCTGGATTGAGTGTTGAACAATAACATGCTGTTTAATTATGGATAAGCATGGACTTTTTGCGTGGTGGTATATGTATGTATGAGCATGAAATTAAAACAGGCAAAGTATGTGTAATGGTGAGTCATTATCTGTACCACTCTGTTCCATGTAGGTGCTTGTTACATGCAGTTGGTTATGTATAAGTTTTTAAATGGTAGGGATGTTTATTTTGTGTGTTATATTTATTGAAGGTGCCATGTGGTATAAATACCATTATTACTTTTTTTTTTTATCTAACTGCTACAGATTTCTTGCATGTTATGAAGATTTTTGTTTCTTTTAAAAAAGTTATGATTTGAATTTTAAAACAAAATATTTGCCATCTTTCAAAAATATGAAGGGCTTATTATCTTTGTTGAATTGTAATAGTTCAAATTAAATATGACTTTCAAAATCATAATTGAGGTGATTCAATTTTGATTTTTTGATAATATTCGTTATTTCTTGTTGGAATGATTAATCAGTCTTTTGAAGAGAAAATGCCCATCAGACCCCATTATTCCTTTCAGAAATATTATGACCTCTTAACAAAACTGGTTCAATGCCTCAAAGGAACAAATGAGACAAACAAGTTCTTTTATGTTTTCCCGTGTTATACGTCATATGCTCAAATATCAAATTTTCCTTGTTATCGTTTGTTTTGGACACATTATATAACTTCCTAATGTATTCGGTAGCATGTTCTTTTGTTAAGTGGTCGGTTGTTTTATGGAATATTCAAGATAACCTATTGCATGTCAAAACAAAATATAACTAAAATAAAGAAAAAAGTAATAATAATTTTTTAAAATGTATTATTTCTTCCTTATAATGAAGAAGGTTCAATCGCAACTATTTATATACAAGACAGTGAGAAATTTGATTGTATTGATGTATTGTAATGATAGAAACAAACTAAGAAGTTAAAATAAAATAAAGAACGATTCTATTTGAAGAATGACACCTTGTGTATTCCGTCAGTTATTTCTCTTGAGTGGTTGAAAGGGAGAGTCCACCCTAGCATAAATTATTTTGATAAAATGAAAGATTTAGATTTCAGATTCAGATTTAAATGTAATCGTCCACGTTAAAAAAAAAAAAAAATTGCCTCCACTGGCAAGAGATAACAATTAATAACATAAGAATACGTGAATATGCTCAGAACAAAAACATAAAATAGATTTACAAACGAATTTGAATACATTATAACAAAAGAAAATGCCTTCGCTAAAGAAGAGGGAATAGCAGAGTAAGATGATAAACCGAAAACGAATGAAGGAAGAGCGAGAAAGAACAAGAATGTAGGTAAGGGGAAGAGATAATAAAAACTGCTTGCATATTATGGCTCCAAACTCCTTAAATCTGCTTTAATACTAAAGTTAAAAACAAGGCAGCGCCCCCACTTGCATAAATCAGCAAAATCCTAAACCAAACGGGCAAGAAGCTCGACAATGAGAAGCTAACGCGTCTCTTCTATTCTCTCTGAAATTTTAATTATTATTGCAATACCTTCATTGGAATTTCATCAAACTTCTCAGATTTAGTTCACGTTTCTTCTTCGTAATTAAACCATCTTGCTAATAAGGCGAACCTCCCTTTAAAGGTATAAAGACCAGTTTTGGAAACGCCCCCTCTCAAAACTGAAATGGAAGCTCTTATTACCAATCATGTGAAAGAATATGTTTTGACTCGTGCGTGATGATACAAATTTTGCCGGGAAACCGCCTACTAATGATATATTTGGTAAATTATCATATCGATCCGGCCTGGATAGATATAGCGAATGCACTTCAACATTGAACAGTTGGGCATATATTTCTGCTTTTTTTGCGAATTTAGGTTGAAGTATTGCCATCTAAACCTCTGAAGGCAATATTTAAACAAAACAATATTGAATGGATACTTTGCACCCAAAACCCTTGAACCGCAATTTTACCACTACCAGTCTATATCTTTAAGATTTACTTTTTTTCCAAGAAAACTACAAATATATTGGGCCATACATTTTGGGGGTTGTTGTGTGTACTTTGTGTGACTATGTGTGTATTTTTTTTAAAAAAAAATTTCGGGGGGGGGGGGGGGGGTCTTTCTGTTGAAAATGCAAAATAAGTTCTATCACCACGATCGTACCTACTTTCGAGAAATCAACCTAATGCACTTTGTATAGGCTCGTGCGTCACCTATTGAAATACATATGGGTACATGACAATGAGGTAATTACATAATCCGAACATAATTTCAATGTGATGCACAATGAGTATTGAAATTGCCCCTGGTCGGTCGATTTGTCCTCTTGTGAATGAGTCTGGATTCTTGAATGCATGTAATTCACTCCCAATCAAAAATAGTGTTTCGGAAAACAAAATTATGAGCTTATATACATTTACTATTAAATGTGCAATCAGTATTCTCCGGTATATACTGTTCAATCAATTTGCTCATTCATGTAGGCTTTGTTCCTTTAGAATTTTGACTGGGCAAAAGGAAAGTGCCTCATACCGAAAGCATGCTCAAAGTAATCATAATTCTTACCGTAGCCGTGATCAGTTTTCCTCTGAACGAATTTATGTTATACAGTGCGTCTCGGAAAAAACGAAACCGAACATTATCGATGTTTTATCATAACAATTATAATTAACAAATGACACATAATATTTGTCAAGCTTAGATCCTCCTCTTGCATTTGATGCAACTCATAGGATGCAGACGAAAGACTTCATGCTTGGCTGTTCATCAGCGAAACGGAGTTAAGTCTTTTGTCGACTATGTTTGTTGCTACGGCAGGCAGCCAGTGAAAACGAATTCGTTTAATAAAATTATGGAAATGCAAACATTACATTAAACAAACAGAACTTTGTTATTCCTGGCTCATTTTCCCTGATTAAGGTGTCATATGAAAGGGCAGAAATGAACTTTCTGGAAATGTGATTTTATCTTTGAAATTCAGATACCGTTCGCCAAATGACTTTTTGGTACTCTTTCTTCAAATTGGTTTTAATCACTTATGCGTGAAGAATGCATCGCATGAGTTGCACCAAATGAAAGAGGAGGATCTAAGTTTGACAAATATGTGTCATTTATTAATTATAATTGTGATTAAGTTATGATAAAACATCGATAATTTGCAGTTTTGTTTTTCCTGGGACGCACTGTAGTGTGCGCCTCCAAACCTAGGTTCAAACTCTGAAAAGCCATTACTTCATCTCTGGTTCCTACCTTTGTTCCCTTTTATATATGTATTACATAGTGTAATAATATAGATTTCAAAGGCTAGCGCCCCCTGGGGTACTTTATGTGGCACCCTTCCCTCCTCAAAGTAATGCAAGACATATTCTCTTCTACCTAATATTGTTATCGGGCTAAACAAATCACGTTGTACAGGAAAGTGAAGTGGAAAAAATGAAAAAGAAGAAGAAGAAGAAGAAGAAGAAGAAGAAGAAGAAGAAGAAGAAGAAGAAGAAGAAGAAGAAGAAGAAGAAGAAGAAGAAGAAGAAGAAGAAGAAGAAGAAGAAGAAGAAGAAGAAGAAGAAGAAGAAGAAGAAGAAGAAGAAGAAGAAGAAAGAAGAAGAAGAAGAAGAAGAAGAAGAAGAAGAAGAAGAAGAAGAAGAAGAAGACGACGAAGACGAAGAAGAAGAAGAAGAAGAAGAAGAGAAGGAGAAGGAGAAGAAGAAGAAGAAGAAGAAGAAGAAGAAGAAGAAGAAGAAGAAGAAGAAGAAGAAGAAGAAGAAGAAGAAGAAGAAGAAGAAGAAGAAGAAGAAGAAGAAGAAGAAGAAGAAGAAGAAGAAGAAGAAGAAGAAGAAGAAGAAGAAGAAGAAGAAGAAGAAGAAGAAGAAGAAGAAGAAAATTTGAATACCCCTTAAAACTGGTCTGGTTTTCTGCAGATAATAGTTAATACGCCTAAAGGGGCATGCTTGGTTACTATTATCATCTTTATAACCATCGTCATCAAGCTAGAATTCGTCGTGGTTTTCATCCTCATTGTTATTTTCATTCCCACTGTTGAAATCCTCACAACCTTCCGTTATATCTCATGTTCTCAATACAGCAGTCTAGCTTATCACCGCCATAATCATCGTCACTATCACCACCTTCACTGATCATCATCGTCATCATCATCATCATCATCAACATCAGTTCATCAACAACCACCACAACCACTTTCATCATTGATATCAATATCATCACCATAATCATCAATATCATAATCGTTATCGTCACCACCACCACCATCATCATCATCATCATCACCACCTCATCAATACCACATTCATCATCATCATCATCGTCCAAATCACCATCATCATCATCAATACCATCGTCATTGCCATAATAATCACATCAATTTTCAAACAAAACTGCAACAATGAAAACACAAAAGAGACCAGATAAATTGTGTTCAACAACCATTATCTTTTTTTGTCCACAAAATTGTACAGAATGCACTTTGAATGCACAAAAACGAAGAAAAAACATTTTTAGTGTACATATCAATAACGAAGTAGACATATCTCTTGTAAATATATAATAGTATGGACAATATGAGTCACTTCATAAAAACAGGCAAGGTATAATATCATAAAACAGAAGAATTGTCAAAAAAACATGTGCGCGCTTAACCATATTGGATTAAAATGATAACAAAGATTAAGCGAGGAAAAAAAAAATACGGTAGAACGTTAAAAAAAACTGTCGAGAAAATTAACGCGAAATGTGTAAAACAGAGAGATAAACCCCCAGACGAGAATGATATATGGCAAGGCGGCAAACTCGATTCGAAAAATTCATTGATTTGCGTATCTTTGCCACATGCCTCGATATAAATCGGATACGCAAATAGCTAATGAAAACCATTAACTTCTCAACATTTAAAGCAAGTCAGCCAGGAAAAAAATAAAGACAGAGAGATGAGAATAGATTAAGCACATCATTTCAAGTATTTATAATTTACATTAAAAACACCAGGAGTTGTTAGACACTGTTTTGTTTAATGTCCGATTCGACAAATAACATCTATACAACCCACAGGGGGCAAAGCTATTACGACTCAACAAGTAGTTTATCGACTAGTCTTTAGAGCCAGTCTCTTTGTATACTACAAAATATTTCAACAGTTGATTAAAAACACAGGTTTTCCTTCCGCAAATATTAGAAAGTTAAATAAGACCGTGAAAAATGGTTTTGAAAAATACTTTTTTTTTCAAGGGCGATTAGAAAGTAAAATGTTAGTGTTCTCCAATTTATCAGAAAATAAGCATAAATGAACAACAAATGGGGAGTCAATTAAGGGTATGGGTTAACAGAGGGTTGCTTTATGGCCAAACGTAGGACCTATATGAGATGGAGACATTCGGAGATAAAATATAACACTAGAATATCTTATGCAATAACATAGATGACAAAAGATGACGAGATCTTTGTTTCTGATGTAGTTAGTATACTGACAATTTCTTGAATTACATACAATTGGACTACTTTGGATATCTTTCAATTCGAAGCAAGTCTTTAAAGAAGTATGTAATGAAGT
The DNA here is from genome assembly GCF_000002235.5 of Strongylocentrotus purpuratus. Lineage (NCBI taxonomy): Eukaryota > Metazoa > Echinodermata > Echinoidea > Camarodonta > Strongylocentrotidae > Strongylocentrotus > Strongylocentrotus purpuratus. Next base: position 33,519,215 of record NW_022145610.1, read on the forward strand.
TGTAAATAGATAAATTAATAACTTACAGGCGAATTTCACATTTCAAATCGGAAGGGGGGGGGTGCATAGTCATCATAATTCTGACATCATATATAAAACATTTCACTGTCTTAAAACTTAAAAGTACTCTAATTTACGCGTTGTTTTTTTTTTTCTTCCTCAACCTAACTTACATTTACCCTGTAAAAGATCACACACAAAATGCCCGGATGTGGAGAACATGAGGCCTACGATAATTCATTCCTTTCCCCCACCGCTATAAATGTTGAACAAGTTAGTAAAGTTAAGAAAGAGGAAGGGCTATGTCATGTCGCGTTTTAAGTTTAAAATGATAAACAAATGCATAGTTCGTAACCCCTTTATTTCGCCATTTCCATAAACGTGCAAAATAGACAACGCAGCCTGTGTTCTTGAATTAAAATCATTATTACCGAAACAATAATTTTCTCTTTTTGTTTGAAAAATAGACAATAAATAACTATGAATGAGGTCCTACAATCTGAAATACAATTTCTCACTTCAGAAGTTGTAAATATAATATCTATAGAGGGCAGTGTTTGCAGATGAAACAGCGGTAACTCGTAGCTGCAACTACTTTTTGTGCATACATGTATCACAAGTTTGGTGCTATATTCAGAGCTATGACAAAATATTGTGCTCATAGCGGACAATCAAAATGTCACCAATTCGTAATGAAGACTTAAAACCACGATCACATAGTTTGACATTAAAATCAACAAACATTACCAAAACATAACAGAACTTTTCATGCCTATGGTTAGATTAAAAAAAATAAGAAGAGTTGCTTTTGGTTTGTGCTAATGACGAACAACTTGTGCAGAAAATACCATAACAGTCAGCACTATGGATTTAATTTCAAAATGTGGTCATAAATTTAATCCTTATTGAATCATGCTCCTAAGGCCGGGGTAATAATGTAATTGCAGGGCCCTCAGGGAGAACAGTATTAATACTGATGAGGCTACCCTGGGTAAACAAGCATATTATTATTATTATCAATATTATTATTATTATTATTATTATTATTATTATTATGTTATTATTACTCGGAAGAGGGTGGAAGGATCTAATATGGCAAGGGCGCTTATGACATCAAACATCACTTAGATTCATGTCAAACAGAAACTAGACCAATGTGCATCAACATACAGAATTAAATCCTCAGTTTACCTTCACAAGATTTCAATAAGGCTTGGGCTGACATTGTGGGAACCATCCTTTTCAGGAAAATAACTAACTCGGTGATGGACACTTAACAGGTAAGTCATTTTGCCTAGTTATAAAATTCAAATTAAACAAGAAAATTTCAGCCTTAAGAGTTTGACAAATTCAGGAGAGCAGTAAAGAACCAAAACAAATTTGTTTGTGTGTTGTCTGTGTGCGATCCTGATCGACTTAATCCAGATTTACATTGTCATCAAGTTGGATTCCTAGTACTCTTCCTCAAGAACTACATGATTTCAGAAAAAGTGTGCACGTGCATTTAATGCAGAACTGGATGCACAGTGACAAGGATTTCATGTTTTATACAAATTACAAGTATTTTTTATGACGATTTTGAATCACTGAGTTCACATAACACCTCATTAAAAAAGTTTATTTCATTTTCTCATCCACCTTGAATAATGAATTCGGTGTGATGCAGTTTAAAAAGGCATACCCTAAAGTTGAGGTGTGCGCTTAGTATGAATTTCAATGGGATATTTCATTTCTCATTATGCAATGTTGTTCCAATTTCCAAACACACCTTTATTTCTTCTACTTTGATCAAGTTAAACACCATTTGATGGCCATTTTACACTAACATAGACATGACATATACTCTTACACTAGAGAACATAAACTAACTTACAATGTGGGGTCTGGTATCAGTTAGTTGCCATAGCTACATACCAGACGTTTCAGTCGTCATGGCACGCTTTTAAAAGAGAAACACAGCTTTGCTGCGAAGTCGTCTTCTTCTTCCTCCTTCTCCCTCCGTCCTCATATAATGTTTTTCTCGATAAACACATCCAAGCAAAATTTATTTAAAAAAGAGATATGACCATGAGAGGTCTTTGTACGTACAGTATTTTAAGATACCATTTTGTTGTTTTCATGAGTTCATTTTCATCTTGGCAAAGGATAAGACAGTTAGGGCAATGGCTTTCTGCGACGAAACTTGGGAACAAAATATCCTTATGTCGTCTGCTTCTCACATGCGTCATGGGAACATCCTGCCATTTGACATAGTAATGATAAAAAGAGTCACATAGGTATATATATTTAGTATATACAGTCTTGTCCATAAACACTCTTTGGTTTGCGTATTCAGCAATTCTTCATGCATATAAAAGTTTGATGCATACGTCCTCATAACGGCATCCCGAGCACGTTTGTGTCACGGAAGATGATACCACGTAATACGTATGCACAAACGCTGGTCACACACTAGAAAATCAGACACTCCCGGCCGGACAACCCCCCACTTGTTCACGCGACATGTCTTGGTTCGTCTGTCTGTCCGTCCATCCGTCCGTTAAACGTGAATGGAAGTGTGGTTCAGGCGCGAGAGCTGCAGGTGTTACATAGGTGCGACGAAGTGCATAAGTGGTCCTTACTCAAAGTCTCAGACACCCCCTCTTCTTGATAGAATAAGAGGGAAGTCATCAGAAATGTCAATCGGCTCATTTTCGTTTGCTGTGCAACATCTCCATAAGAAGGCTGTTGTAGGGTACTTCGCCGTTTAGATGCTTGTAGTACAGGTACTCCTCTGCCCGTTGGCTGATCTGCCTGATCTCAGGAAGTAGCCTCAGCATGAGTCGGAATTTGTCTGAAACGTTTGTGTATGCCGTCATGGTATGCTCTAGCAGGGCAGCGCTGATCTGGTCTTGGCATCCGTCGATTATATGCTTATCATGGAGTGCAACAATACCTGGGGACAGAAAATGAAAGCACAATAACATTAGTACACATTTGAGGGAATGTCAGGGGCACACTATAGCACATGCAATGGATTAAGAGATAGTTCTAGAAGATTATATTCATCTGTCATCAGTAGTATCAGAACTTCTGAAGTGATACATATCTATTGGATGTCAAGCCACAAAACTTGTTTCTGTTATTTTTAATAAATGTACTCCGACTAAATTGGGTATAGTTCATTCCAAACATCCTGTTGCACATGCAACATTTTCAGATCATTTATACGACATTCCGATCTTATTTATTATCCAGAGTTTCCAGACAATTTCTAAAGAGGGAACACTCACCTGGATTAAGGAGGATCATAAACTTAAGACAAACATAGTCTTTGTGGTCCAGCTTGAGTTCACGCATTCGCATGACGATGTTGCCCATCTGATCAATGACGTCAGCAGGACCCATGTGTGAGAGCGTGGCCTGGTCTAACGTATGGCCAGTGATCATGAGGACACCCTCTCCGTGGTGGTGGATCTGTCGGTAGAGATGATCGAAGAGGAGGAGCTCGCTCCACGAGTTCTGCAGGAGCTTCATCTGGTCTTCAACCTACAGACAGGAAGAGAAATAGAAAGAAAAAGGAATATTAAAATATTTGATCGTTTACCATGGTCTGTCTTTAAAGACAGAATTTATAGCAATAATAGTGAACTTTGAGATTATTTTGTTTTCTATTATTTTTTGGTATAGGTTTCCTCCATAAGAGGAAGAAGAGACGAGATAGTGATCAATAAAGATATAATTGAGAGATATCTACCAGACCTACCTAAAATAGAGTATGTATAGGCTGGACAGAGATGATAACACTAACAGAACAAAACCATGGCACTACCATGGTATTACCATGATACAGACCGTACACAGTGGCTCTATAATAATTATGTAGTGTACCTAAATATTTGTTTATGAACCGTGTACCATGGTAATTTATTATAAAGGAAGAAGAGGAATATAGAAGAAAAAGAAGATGGCTGAGAGTGAGAAGGAGTCCAAGAAGGAGAACAGAAGAAATTAGTCTTCATATAAATCTGAGAAAACAAGATTATCTAAATCTCATATGACTATTCTGTATCCATACGGAAGAACAGCAGAAAATAGAGCAAAATTATTCACAAACACACACTACAATTTATTTTTGTAGAATGTATGAAACTGAAAGGGGAGAAGGAGAGAGATAGAGACAGTGAATAATATCATCATCAACATCGGACTTATGATCTAAAAAGACAAAAGACAGTGGTGGCTTCTGTGGGAAGTTCACCAAGATAACAGTTATGAAACTTTCATAACATGTCGCAATTTATAGCATGAAGCCAGACGTAACTATAAAAATCGCCATGCATGCATGTTCGCGATGTTGGTCCAGTATATAACGGACCTGATAATATAATCAGGCTGTTACGTAATATGACGTAACAATGTCTGGACTTGCTGAGTGGCAGACACACGAATGTGTGTGTCAGCTTGAAGAACTCAGACCTACCCATGTACCACTTATCAGATAGATGAACATTATGCAGACATGCGGGGCACTGATCTCATTCTGAAGGGGGAGGGGTGGCACCATTACTATCAAAGTCTTTGAACACAGACCCTATGTTTGATAAGATAAAATCAAACCGGGCAGAATTTGTGAAAAACAAATTCACCTTCTGTTCTATATCCTGGCAGTTATTACGATTCGCGTTGATATTACTAATTACACTGAAGTCTTGTTTTTTCCAACGTCATGCAATCTAATCTCTCATTAACTGATAACGAAGAAACAAACCCTTGATTGTTTTAAATGGAGTGATAATCCAATCTTATTCATCAATATACGTTGGGGAGCCGCATGCACTGGGTATAATACTGGTTTCAATAATCTTTCTGCCACTGGTTTCTGCCACTGGTTCAAACCTAATTCATGTAAAATTTTCAAATAGTAGGGTCATATTGATAGAATAATTAACTTAGACAGACAAACTTTACTGTACGAAGACATAATATATTACTACCAGACATTGAACAATCACTGGTACCGATCTTGCTACCCCAACCCTGGGTCTTCCTTGAAGTTCTACATCCTTCTGAATGGACTATTGTATCGGGCTAGACAGTGCCAATTGTGTTCCAGGTAATCGGCTATTGTGCGAAACAAACACAGGTTATCCAAAATCTATTGGTAAGAAGTATTGATTGAGCGGCGTTAGTCTGGGCGCGTTACATAATACGTCTCAGACTCATACAGCGGGCAACCGTTATGGCGATAAATAGTCTGGGTACGTTGGTTGAACTGGTATGTTATCGTGTGAAATGAAGCAGGCATTTTGCCTAATCAGGATCATGAAAAGGTCTGTTGGATGAGGCATGGGTGAGGCCTGGACATAGCAGGGGGTATAACATGCTGGAAGATTCGGGTGGACTTGAATTTCATGAAAACATACCCACACGAAATCGAATTATGCAAGATTCAAATCTTTACTGTACCCCGCGAGGGATGAAACACATTTGTAAATACACATATACCAGGAGATTGAACGCTGTAAATTAAATTCAATGAGTTATATACCGAATAGGAATACATGTACGTACATGACAAGTCATGATGACTAAAATCGATACAATGATTGTGTCAAATGGCTAATAGAATGACCAAGAGCAATTCAAACTTTTGAGAAGACAACATTTTATCAGTTAGTGGATACTATTAAAAAATGAAAACAGTTATCAACCTTCACCGTCAGGAAGAAGCCCCTGTTTTGGCTAATCACGCCATGATCTATAGTTTTATATTCCCTAAAGACTCAATCGAGCCACCCTTAATTCAGTAGTCATTCACATTGCCAATTAGGGAGTTTATCCTATCATTTAAGATTGTTTTTTTCTAAAATTTTCACAATGCATTATTTTAATGGTACATTCCTGGGTAAAACCTAGGAAATCTCATTACACTAAATTATTATCATTTAATTAATTTCCCAAGTTTCTACCGTGGGAAGGGATTAGTATGTCGGAGCTTCACGCTTTAGGTGAAGAGATAAGACGAACCACTGACGTGAGAAACAGTCTACTGATTCAAAAGTGCTTACTTGAGAAAATCCAAGACAGCACTAGACTCATACATTTAACTAAGCTGGGGATGGGGGCAACATTCCAATCATAAACCCATTACGTAAGAACACAGGTAGAGTGTTTACGATGATAATGCAAGGTGGCTACATCTGCCGTCGTCGACAAAAAATTAGGAATAGGATAAACAGGGCGTTGTTATAAAATGCTCTGATTTACGGAGAATGATAATGAAGCTTTTCAAACAAAAATGTCTCTCTTGCAATACAACTAGAGGCGTTTCAAATTACACCGATTCCAAAATGACAGTTACAGGTGAGTAAGAGGCTGAGGTTTTTTCTCAACAATTCAACCTGAAGGACACAAAAAATGCCTTGTTTGAAAAGAAACCTTATAACCTCTGCACAATTATGAATATTAATGAACAGAGCTGATCAATAATTGAGCTCAATTTAATTACCAATACGAAGATAGCTGAAGATGCTCGCGTTCAAATTCAGCTGTTCACTCACTTTAAAAGAGGCATCGCCTTATCGGTATTATTGTCTGTCAGAAGCCTTTTAAAAATGAACTCGCGAAAATAGCGTTTCTTTGAGTTTGAGAGGCATTGGAAGCAATGAAAGAAGGCATGGAAACGAATGGAAACGAATATAAAAGGCATGGATGATTGTAAAGATGGTTGTTGGAAAATGTAGCGCTAATCCCTGCGGCTCGTTTAACCTTGACCCAACAGGGATGAATATTGGCGGCGGTTTGCGGCCAGATATAATACTATTCCGATTTCACTTCATTATTCATATAGACATAGTGCAGATAAAAAGTATTGTAAAGGCATTGTTTTAACAATATTTCCAGTTTTACAAATCTGAGATGCATGGCCCTACGTGTTATCAGTGTCTGTGATATGGGGTAATATTGAAGCCCTCAAAATATTGGGCTTCAAAATGATCATGAAGTCACTCTATCTGGAATCACTAATCAGACACTTATTCCAATATTTGCGACACAGTGTGCGCGTGTGTATGTGCGTGTGGGTGACTGAGTGTGTGCGTGTGCTAGATCAGAAAAGGGACAAAACTATGAATATGAATTGGTCATTTGACACTAATATGCAAACAATACATAATAATCATGGCGCCACCCTTCCTTATAATATTCCCTGGATTTGTTATCTTTTAAAATGTTCTCGTGATAAAATAAAAGAACTGCAGTGTATGCCTATTCAATGGGTATAAGAATACTTCCTTTTCATAAATCATAAACCATACTACGCAGTCGTACAAATTATCATAAGGGTTCCAATTCGATTTTAATCTCTTTTATTTGTGTTTCGGGTCAACAGATTGTATGCGGTATGGATACTAGAGGCCTGTCGCTTGACCTAATGAGTGTAGTGAATCGTTAACGGCAGAAAGGGGGGGGGGGGAACAATCCCTTGAATGAAGAGCATGAAAGCCAGAGGAAGACTGAGGAAGAGGGAAAGAGAGGGAAGAGGGGGCAGACACAGTGAGAAAGAGAGAGAGAGAAAGAGAGAGAGAGAGAGAGAGAGAGAGGGGGGTGGATGAAGTGAGGGAGATGTACTGATGTACAGTCTAGAAAGAGAAATAGGTGATGGTGAAAACATGGTGTGTGAGAAGGGAAATTAGCGATAGATATAAGAGACACACACACAGAAACATAATGAAACAGAATGAAACAGAATGAAAGAGAGAGACACACACACACACACACAGAAACATAATGAAAGAGAGAAAGAGAGAGAGAGAGAGAGAGAGAGAGAGAGAGAGAGAGAGAGAGAGTGTATGCTATGTTCTGTCAATATAATTAGTGTAATCATCAAATCCAGTTTTTTTTTCTCCCCTGCTCATTAGTGCGTAAATGCTTGAATGGCAGCAATATTCAATAACACGTCCGAACAGTTCCAGACAATAAAGGATATTAAAAGAGCAAGAGAAAGAAAAATAACGATTTTTTTTTTAGAACAAAGAAAGCGTGGAAAATCATACAGGACTTTGATGCTATACAACGCAATTCAATCTGGAACGTCATGATTTGCAAGATAGTTTGGAAAATCAACTATTACAGAGTATATTCCTTAAAAAATATTTTGTCTATAGTTTGATATTACTAGTTTTTTTGCCAAATGAATTGAGAAAACGAAAAGATACAAGATGTAAATTTTCCAAGAAATCAATGAATGATGAATGAAAATGTTAATTAGAAACTTCAACGGGAGTATATTTCCTTTGTTCTCTCTCGCTATCGTTATTATGAATTAATTTTACAGCACATGTACCCATTATAATAAGTGCATATGGTGAATTTTTTTCAAAGCAATATGGTGTGATTTCCTTTGATCTGAGAAGAATAATCATTTTAATTTATGGGAATAACATTTAAAAGAAGGGTTGGCAAATCCTCATAATAATATTATGGAATATTTCATTCATGCCAACAACCGATTAATTACCTTCCAGTGTATGCATTTTGAAAAAAAATGACCTTGATATTTCTATCTACCACATGAAATAACCAATATAGGGAAATGAGAAATAAAAAGGAATGAGAAATAAAAAGGAATAATGAATAAAACAACCACACAATAAACATACATCAGGGGAATCCAAGAAAGCTGGGGAAAATCCTATTAAAAAGGTCACTGTATATTATGTCTACAAATGGAAACTTTAATATTTTTATTTTTTAAAAGAATTCGTTCTTCCATATCCAAATTGATTGATCTGGTGGAAGCAATATATGGGTATTTCTTGAATTTGAGATAAAACAGTAAGAAATACGGTAAAAACACAGGGAAGAAAAAAATAATGTTTCCAATTCTAGCTATCGTCACTTCAAAGCAAAAACAATTATCTTTCACACCTCTACGATCTACAAAATAGACAGTCCATTAGGTGAAATTGAAACTCTTATCTGTTTGCATTCAAAATGATAAATTCTTAACTTTCAAATATTATTGTGAAGTCATAATTACCTTGAGTTCCTTGAAGAAGAGACTATTCCTGGCCCAGTCCACAAATGCAAAGAGGGTTTGGTCAGCCAGCTTGCAGACCATACTGAAGAAGTCCCCTGGTGCCGTCATACCCATGGCAGATTGGAAGTACGAAGCGACCTTAGCTTGGAGTTGAGCCTGGTCTGGTTCGCTTCGTATGAGCTCCTGGATGAGCTTCGGGGTGTGGTCAGGTTCGGTTTTCACCGACAACGGGCTGGTACTCGACGCGGGCGGGGGCGGACTGGATGTGGGTGGTTGGATGGGCGCTGTCGACGTCGTGTAGTTGAGCGGCTGTATCTGCGGGGGAGGGCCGTAGGGGTCGTTCTGGGGTAACGACATCGGTTGAGGGATGTTCATGATGGGGCCCTTGTTGAGGTGGTCGCGGATGACCATGGTTGGAGGTGGAGGGAGGCCTGAACTCCGTGAGGCCGCCGCATGGATGTTTTTGATAGCCATGCTTATGTCCGGGTTGCCCGGCGTGGACATAGCCCGGGCACTGGCGATTATACGGTTTCTCTGTTGTTGTTTTAGTGCTCTGTCACGCTTGTACATGGGACCGAATTTATTTCGTCCTCCTCTCATCCTGTCCGGCCTCACAGCTGCAGGGAAGAAAGCAGTATTTTTAGATTTTTAGTGGCTGGCAATGCTGGAAAATTTGAAACCCCCGCTAAAAAAGGTATGTGCATTTGAAAGTTGAAACATGGACTTCTATAGTAAGTCCATGGTTGAAACAAATAAACAATGAAATATAATAATATATAATTATCTTTCAAAAAAAAAAAAAATACTTACGATCAATAATAATAATACAAACAAAATAACAAATAAATAAATAATGAAATAGCACATTAACTAATACCAACTGACTTTACATCAACATTTGGAATTAACCGGCCGAATGAAATACAAATGTTTACACACAATAATGGTTTCATCTCCACACCAAAATATTACACTATAAAGTGTCTCTTAGATTGATTGACAAAGGCTATAGATAGCACAGATCGATAGTTGAGACAGTGATATAAAAGAAACAAAAAATGAGCGAGAGAGATGAAAAAAGAGGCGTGTGTCAGAGAGACGAGGTGACATGTGAATCTTTTTATACGTGTAGCCTTTTTATAACATAGTATAGAAGGGAACAATAACTATAATTCTCATAAGCCTGCATTTGGTTAAGCATTAAATTGCAGTCACCGGGGAACAGATGGGGCTGAAAATCTTTCAAAAGGCGAAGGCATTGTACGGGAAAAGTCAAGGGCAGTAGCGACCTACCTTCAAGCTTCATGCCAACCTTGAGGCACTTCTGGAAGCGGCAGTAGGGACACCTTTTGCGTTGTGTCTTATCAATAGCGCAATTCCTGTTCTCTATGCATGTATAGACCTTCTTATTCTGGACTGTCCTCTTGAAGAACCCCTTGCAGGACTCACAGGTCAGCAGGCCATAGTGGTAACCTGACACCTTGTCTCCGCACACCGGACACGGCTCCTCCAGCTCAGGTTTCACGTCGGACTGGTCAAAGTTGAAATCCATCCGGAGCGCTGGAGCTGCTGGGAGCAAGGACAAAACAGACAAAAAAAATAAATGCTTATGAAATAACATATATTGATTTAGAATAAGATGACGCTGTTTAGAAAGGTGGGAAACATGATGAAGACGCGAGCAAGATATCTGAAGAGGTCGAGGTACCCGTGAAAGAGAAAAAGAAAGAGAGAGTGAGAGAGATGAACAGGGAGAGAGATGAAGAGGAAAAAGAAGCTGGAATTTGACAAATAAATTCAGTTTCAATTCAATTTCTATTCAAATATATTCTGAACAAAACTATCACATCTCAGCTATTAATATGCACCAGCTCCATGCTTCAGTCGTATCAGTCCTTAGCAAAATGTGTTACTAATGTATTTCCCTTCTCTCATTATTCTACTCTCTTCAATATACACGTATATAACACATGTACATAACGATACACAGTTTGAGTTAAAATACCATTACACACAACAAAAAACTGAATTTGCAATTTAATACATAGAGAGGATGAAGAGGGATTTTTTTTTTTAATATATAATTTTTTAAAACAAATCTACAAAAAAGGGAGCGGCTATCCATCAACGAGAAGGACAGTTTGATCAGGTAGAGTGGAGATTTTTTAACGCGGTAAAAAGCTATAGCTGCCTGCCTAGCTGATGGCTGGCTCATCGACTTTGGCGCCACAGGGCGGGGGCCGGAGTAGGCGCCTAAGTGGCGCCACCGATACTACTGCACAAGCACGGTCAACCAAAATAGGCGGAAAAGATGTGCACGTAATGATTCGCGCATGACTTGAAATGCAGCCTTTTAAAACTATTCTCTCCCCTCCTCTCTTTTTATGTTTTCATCTCTCTCTTCATCTATCTATCTCTCCCTCTCGCTCCCTTTCTCTCTCTCTCTCTCTCCCTATATCTGTCCCTCTCTCTCAATTTCCATCTCCTTGACACCCGTCTCCGACTCCATCTTTCCCCTCTGTCTTTCTCTCTAGCTCTATCTTATCTTCGTTCTTTACCTCTCTCTCATTCTTACTCAGTCGTGTCATCATATTACGTTCTCTCTCTCATTTTCCATGCATCCATCCCTCATTGTCTTTCACTATCTCTCTCTCTCTAGCAGACATTATCCAATTTAATCAGATTCTTGATAACAATTTAATGTATAATTTTATCCACGTCCTGATGATTCCACTAATTGCTCGCCATCAAATAATCACAGACGGAGAAACGTAGGAAAAAAGGCACATGGCATAACCACGGCCAGTGAGATATAATTAGCAATAATATGCAAAGGGACAAAGCATTGTTATGGTTTATGGCTACATACCACCCCGCCGTCGGACCCGGAAAGTAATTCCCGCCTCTCTCCTACGACTTGGAAATCGTAGGAAAAAAAAAATCTGACGTTTTCTGAGCTGGCTTTTAAATTATCTCATGCCAAATCACGACAGAAGACAGTAATAGCCCATGGATTTCAGATAATGTGACCTTCATGCGTCCCGTCCAAATACAACAAGCGCAAGCGAGTCAAAATGGTCAGATAGCGACTTCTCCCCAAGACAGACAGACAAGCTATTTATTTCTTCACCTCACCCTTCTCCTTATGCAAATATGAGACATCGGAACGGAGAATGACCAAATTCTATCTCCCGTTTGAAGTGTGATCTTGTATTCGACCGAGAGTCATTGCATACCCATATACTCTTTCATAGGGGCAGGCGTGTGGAATAAAGCCAGACCAACTTTGCTTGCACGGCATGCAGGGAGGGAAAATATTGGTCACAAATGCGGCATCGAAAATTTGCTCGGCGACCCAATGCATCGTCGCGTACTAATCCCGTTAATACATGCTCAAATGCTTCCCTTGGCAAAATAAAAAAAGCGGGAGGGAAACGAAAAGAGAGAATGGACGAATTTCTGTCGAAGGGTGTCGAATAATTAACATGATTAATTCAGAATAAACAAACAGGGTTGCACACCGTGTATACCATTCAGAGAAACTAATGTTTTCACACATAAATGTGCCATTGTTGTCTAACCACCCTATACACCATGCAGATCACCTTCTATCATTGATTTTATCACAATCTTTCGGCGCTTCCTAGCATTTCAATGTTCCCCGCAATAATAATGACAAAGAAATAAACAGATATTAGAAGAGGACAAAACTACGATCCCATTTTACTTCATTTTGTGCAAGTAGAAAGGCCTTTGACCAAACAAATATCATTTTAATTTTGTTGGGTCCCTCCTCAGTCCTTTCCTCGTTCTGCCTTACATGACTGTCTGTTCCGAAATCAAATAAAATAATAACAATCTAGGGACATCTAGTTAGGACTGACAACAAAAAAAAGAAATCATTGATTAGGGTGTAATCTCACCTTGTTTTCAGTTTCTAACGTGGATGTATGACATTTGAAATTGTATTGACAAAATCTGTGTTGAAACTTACCTAATATTTCAATGTCCCAAATAAAAACCAAATATATTAACATGGGACCCCTCGTCCTTATTTTCGAAAATAATGGACGAAAAAAGAGGATCCATTTTAGTAATTGATTTTAGTAATCCAGTAATTTGGCCTTATCTTTTCTAAAGAAATCGAAACAAAGAAAGATAACTACTGAGATAATAATACTTAATTTTTCGATTGTTTGAAATCAAATAGTAAGACAAAGCTACACTTGCAGATAAATTAAGACCGATGGAACAATCCTTAGGAGTTTAGTCTTAGCGAATACCACTGAACAAGCCCCTGCACTCTATGCAGACGATGCAAATTTGAACTTTGATGGTTTCTACAATTTAACAGAATGTCTTCATCATTGAAGATGACAACCGCTACAGACAGAAAACGAACTGGAAATTCCTTTGAAGTAAAGCGGCGATGATTCGACTAGACGACCCTAAAGTGAATGATAAAACAGCATCATCAGAAATTCTTCTACATAATATGTTCTGTTAGAAAAACAAAGTTCCTACTTCCTAGGCCCATCATATCCATTGACAACACGAATGACTGTTGAACAATATATTCACTGTCATAAGATATTGTTCTTAAGAAGCAGGAAGGTTTTACTGTTTTATAGGAATCCTCATCAAACTCCTCACCATGCTATGTTCTTTTCATAACTAGCATTCCACTAGAGGCAATTTATTGAAGTACATCTACATTCATAATTATTATTGATTGGACGTTTTATTGAAATTTTATTTTATTTTATTTTAAATTATAACTTTACAACTACCCCTATACGTGTTGTAACGATGACATCATCATTCCCTCCCCTCTTCAAACAGTGACGTCATAACTTCTCCACCTGTTGACTGTAATGGAAATAAGAGAAAGGGAAGAGTCACTAGAGAGAGACGGATGTAAAGGTAGAGAAGATAGTGAGATAAAGATATATATATATATAATATATATATATATATATAGAGAGAGAGAGAGAGAGAGAGAGAGAGAGAGGGGTAAAAGGTGGAAGATGGAAAGAGATTGTAGGAAAGTGAAAGATTTAAAAAGAGTGAAATAATGAAAAGATATAAGTGGGAGAGAAGGAGAAAGAAACAGAGAGAGAGAGAGAGAGAAAGAGAGACAGACGGACAGACTGATAGAGAAAAAAAAACGAACAGACAGAATAGAGAGAAGATGATGAAACTGACAGAGAAAAACAAGAGAGGAAGAGGGGCGGGGGTGGGGGTCATTACGAGTGTGGAAGAAAGTGGGAGATTGAGAGAGAGGAAAAGATGCAAGGAGAGAGGGAGAGATGAAAGATAAAAGTGGTTACGAGGTAGATAATGATAATGGTAAAGATAGAGGAGGAGGAAAAGCTCGATGTAAACGAGGAACGCATCAGGTTACCAGGGACATTTCTTGCTCCAACTCGAGAATCCCAGGACGGTTACAAAATCTGAACTTCACTTCACATTTCCCCACGATAGAGCATGCGGACGGGAAAAGGGTGATCATGGGCGTAAAAAGTGCAATGAACTTGGGAGTAGACGAGGAAAGAGTACCGCAGGGTTTCGGGTTGCACTCTATACTACCAACAATACACGATCTTTCGCTTCCTTCTAGTCTACGTCCCAGGCGAATCCAACCCGTCACAATCCATGCAAAAACTTATTATCAACGATTCTCCATCAAATACTCAAAGTCATCAAAGCCAACAGGCCTGCTTCTCCCTGGACTGCGAGATCTATTCAAAGCGTGAAAATCGTGAGCACTTTATATCCTGTAAACTCTAGCCACACTTTTATCACCGGAAAGGAGATTTCGAGGAATATATTTTCGCGTTTCGGAGACAGGCTACAACTCTTGTCCGATGCACTTTCGATTTCTCTCCACTAAAAATCTCGACCCGTGATTAGTCAGAGCTCCGAGTCCGAGATAGAGCAGGGATACACCGTCACAAGCATAGAGTAATCAGAGTTTAGGGGAGTCACCAAATTTATGCATAAATCTAACTTGTATCAGGATAAGCAGTCATCGATTTCGAAGGCTTAATTAATTTCTAATTAGAGGATTTAGGCAAACGTGTGAAATACTGTGAATATTATGTAGCTATTTGGGCATCTGATTTTGAGCAAACAACGAAATACAAGCAGATAAGCATGATACTTGTGACTAAAGCAAAAGATTTATTGGAGAAAGTATTCTTGGAATAGAAAAAAAAAACCTTTATGATAAAGAAATAATAATAATGCATTCCTTACAAGCACATGAATAGAACAAAACCATTAAATTACGTTTCTCTTTTTATATTCTTAAAACGATTGTATTTTTTTTTCATGGCCCACTCTATCTACTCATCTAACTCCTTCTCCCAATTTTGTAAGTAGGCCCATCGAATCATTTCTTTGAGGTGTTGTGAAACATTATAAATAATCATATGACCCACTTTCTACAGCCTCTCTCCCCGGTCGCCATTTACCAGGCGGTGGAACCCCTATGGTGCACAGGCATATACAACCCTTTCACAGTTGTTATATTCAGGCAGGGTAGTCGAAAATCTGTGCATGTAAACATAATGCGTGTACATGGACAAGGAAAATAGGTATAATGGTGTAAAAACACAAGCATGAAGTAAATACTGGTATTGTGCTTATTTCTCTCAAAGTGTCTTGACTCATGATCATGCCCGCATTTCTGGCATATGTTCTTAAGTTTCAACTACCCATTGCTAAGGGTGTAGTTGAAATAAGCCAAAGTATACTGCTCCTAACTACTGCTAAGAAAATGGTTATGATATTAAAGCGAAAATCTGGATGCAAGACAAGTAGGCTTATCATAATTTCCTTCATGACTATTGACACAGTCAGTGTACAAACAAATACATTCCTTTTTCAGGAGCAACTTCTTATCGAAGCAAAATCAGACCTGGCTATATCTGGTAATAGTTATCTTCAGTAGTATTTGTTCATTCTTATATTTTATATAATAATACAAGTCTGTCGTACCTGGTTATTTCTCATTTACAAGCTTACAATGGCTTGTTTGAGAGTTTTAGGAACAAGTTGCCCACCGCCCCCTCATTTTATTTTGCGAGTAGTGTTTTATGTTGAGCAACACGACTGCAAACGATGATTGATCATATACAAAGATTACAAAATACCCATTCAATCCCGAACAATATCATCAAGCTATGCCAGGCCTGCCGATCAAACTCCGAACATGTATTTTTTTCTCTCTCTCCCTTTTTCATTTTATTTTTGAACCGCGACATACACGCTTGGCTTGCGATACGTACCAAACACAATGGATACAAATTACACCAAATGTGAGCCACACAAAATACGGGTGTAGAAGAAAAGAAATTGTTTGATTATTACTACAAACCCTCCCGTGGACACTTTTGTGTTAGAATTATGGTTAGTTGAGTCTCCATAAATACTCCAAAAAAAGCAGCCCATTTTTAAATGATTTGTGAAAAATGAGCGACATTATCGAGCTTTAAATGAAATAATTTGGAACATTAGTCATCACAATGTAAGTGCGACAGATTTATGGCTAGTGTAAAATAGTACGACACTAAAATGTGCAGATATCTATATTTGGAGCAAATCACCCTGCATTTATTTTTATTGTTCTGTCTAAAATCAAGCAACTGATATTAAACAAGGTCTCACAGGTATGGATAATGGTGGTACCGCTTAAACTAATAGATGAATAAACGTGAGGGCACATTATTACAGGAAATAGTATATTACTGTAGAATATTAAATTTACAAGCACAATTACAGACATTTAATTCTTGTCATTCTGTATGTTGACTTTCACATACTTATTCTCAGTATTTATATTGTCATTATACCACTAGTAATGAACCTTAACTATAGTGACAGTATTCACTTACAAGCCAATGCATGGATCCATCATCCATCAAATGATTACATAATTCAACAATAATCATGCACTGAAAGCTGTTCTTAAGTATTACTATTTTATCAAATAATTATAAAGTAAGTATATAGTATTTTTGATCTGTTACCACATAATCATGATGTTTGTCATAGTAAGGGTTATTTATTATTTTAAACATCGAAATGAGTAATTGTTTCTTCTTACATTAACTTTTCATGACATGAAGACAATACCACACAACTGTATTACAGAATCAATAATCATAATTCTAGCGAGTATCATCGCCACTTCCCTTTAAGTTTAAGCTACAATATTATGCTTCAGGAAAATAGAACAAAGTCTATATCCCCCGCAGCAGATCAGATAGGGCTTATATTTTAGGCCTATACACAGCAATGAATCCACAGCAATGAATCACAGACCGCATGTCAGATAGAACCGAAGATCCATTATTGCGTCATTGCCAGCAGGTCATATTCAGCATGAACATATTATTTGCCATGATGTAACATCGTCTATCAGTATCAGACATGGCCATTAAAATATAAGATGAAGATAAGCATCGTGATAATACTGCACAGTAATCACGGATCATCAGAAAGAAGAAAAACTTAAGAGGGGGGGGGGGTGTACGAAATATAAGAGGGAAGGAAACGGCTATTGCCAGATGCATGTTGAACATGGGCAATGGATAAACAAAACACAAATACAAGAAATAAAGCAAGTCTGATAAAAGGAAAATTTTTATAGCATAGATCACCCAATAGGCTATAAGAAAAGGAGGCAAGATGGGTAGCACAAAATTATAAACAAAGTTCTTTCATCTGTAACTAATAAATAGGCTTTCAAAAGTAATATAATATCTTAAAATTTAGATAGAAAAGCAGAACAAACCGAAATATTTGAATAAACAAGGAGACTAAATCATGAGGAATTGTGATGCGTGCCTGCATGGTTAGAAGTCCGGGTTAGTAACTAAAAATCAGTAATAATTGTAAGATTAAAAATGTTATGGTAGGGTATTCTGCAATTAAGCCTAATAGTATATCGAGGAGCTATATACAAAAAGTGAAAAACAAATAAGGAACGAGAAAGAAAATGAAATGAAACATCCCTAGATATATTAGATGGCAGATCGCGAGGGCGGGGCTTGGGCGCGCCCCCCTGTGAATTACTGCATCCACAAGACACGATACACACGCTCTTCATTTCTCCCTCTCTCGCGCTCTCACTTTCAACTCTTCGAAGTGTCGCGCTAAAAATACCATGAAAATGCACATAATTATAACAAATTATGAAGATTTATTTATCTTCTCCTTAATCTTGGACCCTTTTCTGGTAATAAAAGTGAAGAAAATGAGCGAGCCAACGGCTTAGCAGTCAAAACAGAGTGAATGAGAAAAGAACTCTGACCTTGACCCAACGGGGGCATAATAAGACTGGCGGGTCCCCCAGACACATAGGCGATGGCGTCTGCTTCCATAGCTCTACACACACACAGACGAACGAACGAACCAAAGAACGGGCGGACACGGGTGCGTTCCTAGGCTACACACAGGGCAATTCCCCGTCCAAACCAGGCACGCAAATATAACGATCAATCGATGATTTATAATCAATTCTCCTTTGTCGATGGTTCACAACCTCCAAAACTCTAACCAACATTTATCCTCAGTGGTATATTTAGTTCCAAAAAATCTTGCACCATTAGAAACACGAGAAAAAGCCAACGAACTGGGCACTATACTGTGCGATTTCGGTTTATAGGTTTCGTATGTAGAATAATATTGCGGCTCATACATTGCGAGGGGAGAGAGAGAGGGAGAGAGGGGAGGGAAAAAAACCGTAGTAGACATGCATGCAAAGGAGTTGAACGTGATGAGAAAATCATACTGCGCAAGTCCGAAAGTCAGCACTGCATATTCATGATATGTAAATGAACCTTAGTCACGTTCGCATACATAACGAGTATGGGCGATAGGACGTCGCCGCTGATTGGTCAGTGGGCACACTCTCAGCTTTTCCACTGATCTTTTAGCCAATCAGTAATGGGTTGAGAGAGAAGAGTAGAAATAGCAGTACACAACAAACCCTGGAGGAACACTATCTTCCGGAATAAATACACTAGCACGAGTACGTGAAATCATGCCGCTGATTTACACATGCGCACAGTAAAGTACAGGCTAACTCTCTCGCTGCATAGAGCGAGTGTAGGCTGCTACGGTCTCAAAGTTTTGAAGAAATACGATTAAACAAAATAAGTAAAACTGATGCAAATGAAGAAATATACAGACAATGAGGAAATCATAACAGCAATAGAATATTCTCATAATCAATCCTCTTACATAATTTTTGTCAAATTCTAGTGATAATTTTTTTGGACTTTTATGTTACGAATAACGTGTTTAACAAAGTGTAATAAAATAACTATATAATTCATATGTTGACTTATGTTGAGTTGACTAAAGTTCAAAAGAGACCCTCGCATGAATTACAAGCAATAAAAAGGCAATGATATAGTTTACTGAGCTAGAAGAGTCAAAACTTACTTTTTAATGTACAGGTAGTATCCAAAGGAATTTCGCCATATTCATCCATGGAATAAGGCCCAGGGCATGGGAATAAGTACTCGGCATGGTCGGGTAACATCGGCATATTGTAGCGATGATACGCGTTGTAATCCCTGTAATTCGAAATTTTAACGCCTGTCTCCTCACGATTCATGAATAAATCTTATATCGTCCCGTCGACGCGAGTCGACACACCGAAAGTGACTGTTCCGTCAACGATAAACAACCGTCAAGAATAACACTTTTACAAAGTCCAGCAAAAGTGAGAATTCGAACTATAAAAAGCTGAATTCTGCCAAAGAAAAGAATTACCAAGTCACACAGAAGGCTACTTCCAAAGTAATGTCGAGAGAAAAAAACTTTTCTTGTTTGCTAAATAAACGTGTGGAAAACATGTGGGGAAAGTTGGTGCAGCATCTCACAAAAAGTCAGAAAACAGTGTGACATGCAGTAGACAGTATGTAAACCATTGAGTGTAATGTTCCATGAGGTTTTAGATTGGCTTTATACAGCGACATTACAAGCAGACGGCTATACCAAGGGTACGTGCGGCCAACAGACCAACTACGCATGCGCTAACTGAGACATAAACTCCGGCTCCCTGTATGCAAGAGTTGAATACAACCATTCAATCCCCACGTAATATTACGTCGCTCGCGAGTGTGTGTGTGTTTGTGTGTGGGTCTGCCTGTGTATTTGTGCGTGAATATAATCTATAAATATGTTTATAAATGTCCTCAGAAGAACACATCACGTACGCATTTTCTTGTTTATTATGACGATTCGGACACCGTCTAGTCCGACTTCATGGCTGACACGACTTACTTTATCTGCCTTATATATTTTTCTCAACCCCATAACTGGTCTGGATGCCTTGCAAGCAGCTAGGAGATAAGACAGACAAATTGACCAAGACACAGAACCCGATTCGGCGAGAGCCAACAAAAATTCCCGACAGCAGTTGTTTTTTCTTCAAACTGCCCTATTGTTGCCTTAAAAGGGCCCCCTGAAATACAAAACATCCCCAAATGAAATATAAAATAAAAGTCAGATACCTATTTCATCTTCATATTGCTAATTGTTTCCCATTTCTTCGAGATAACCACTGATGTCCTCGAAATGCAAAATAAAAAAAAATAAAAAAACACGCCGACAACAAAAACATTATGCATCGGGTACAAATTATCAAATTATTCATGTTTTTTACAATGTCAAAAAAAATTCAAAACGAAAGAAAAAGCAATGGAGTGTTTAAAAGTACGAGCATGACAATGATTATAATACAGACATATCGATTACCACAAACTTTCAAAAGAAGTTCATAGAATGCAATCCGTTTGAACACGAATCACAAACTCAATGGTGTATCCATGATTGAGGGAGGGGTTATTATACCTGGCCTGTCAGACCAACTGAAATTTAAAATTATTTTTGTTTAATGCCGACATTCAAACAGGGGGCGGGGGTGTACGCCGGCGTTTGCTCTTCTCAATTTGCCACTGCAAAATCGGAAGTAGCTACCTCTCTCAATATCTCTCTGGACAGAGGGAGGGGTGGGCCGGGGGGGGGGGGGCAGGCCAACACTGGTTAACCAACAAGCCTTCCTCACTGTATTTCTCAATTTGATTATCATTTTTTTTCTCGCATAATTATAAAACAAAATTGTAGGCCCATTAGCCATTATCATCGACGATGATACTACGAATATATTTTGATTAGGAAAAGTTATGGCCTACATATTAATTTATCTTGCCTCAATAATAATGACTGTGATGTTTAGAAAATCCTGAAGTTTAACAAGACTACAACACCGGCTAAAACTCCGAAAAATATACTTTTTTCTTGAAAGCGTCCAATTTCCAGATTAGGTCTGAAATTGCTTATAACTCAAAATAAACGGTTGCTATTAATCGGAAAACAGATATGTTTATATTGGTGATGCGTAATTACTAGCTGTTTTTAATTTGTTTAATTCATTTGAAAATTCAATATATTTGATAAATACAGTTTGTTACAAAATATATGGTTCGAGGTATATAAACAAATAAACCAACAAATTTTCTCAAGGATTTGAACGCCTTTACTGTTAAGAAAATGTTGGCATTTATGTTGTGGTGCTATTCGCTCCGACCGTATACCTCTGAGTCACTCTGTATCAAACAAACAAACAGATAAAGGGTTTTAACTCTCATTTAACTATATTATAGATGTAATAATTTCATCAATAATTGCCATGTTTTCTGTCGGGTTTCCTGACAAAACACAAAACAAGTACCTGGCTATGGAATCAACGCAAAATAATGAAAACCAAAAAAAAAAATGTAGAGTGACGTACATGTCATTGACGAAGGCCTTGGAATGATATTCGGTCTGCAATTCAAAGTATTTAAATTAAAAAACAGGAAGGCAACTTCATAGAGTAGAATTAAAAATGCAGATAGAAGCCCCCAGCAATATACATCAGATGTATATTTGAGTAAGTTGATTTTCAAACAGTATCGTAGTAATGGAAAAGCGAAAGGAAAGACTTCCTCGAATTTTAGCGGTCATGCCCCTAAGTGCCCCCTACATGCCCCTTTTTCTCCAAAAAGTGTCCTTAACAAATAAAGATTAAGTATATGAAATTATATAGATAATGATTTCGTTATGCATTGCAATACTATTATTTTGAATAATCATAATGCCACTTTGGTAACGTTTTAATCGATCTTTAATTACCAAACCCCTCGGATATCACGTAAAGCTGATGTATCGTCTGCCTACCTGTTGCTCATCTACGAGCATTATACTTGTTTTCATAGCAACTAGGGAAAATGAAAAGAATCAATCGATCAGCTTACTCGGAATGGGAACAAAAAAAGGCATTCTAGGCTGCATTATTAACAACAATAACAATAATAATAATAACTACAGGACAAAACAATTTTACAGTAAGGTGAATCGCTATGATTTTCATCTCCATTAACACGAAAGCTACTCCATAGCGAACCCTCCGGTGAATCCCATAGTTTTATTCTCTCCTGCCTGGGTAAAGAACGGCAAATCACCAATGAAAAAGGGATTTGGTAAAACCCTTATCTTCGGTATTCCAATGATGGTCATCCTTACCGAAATTATTTTACAATTTTTGGTGAAAAGGCTGCACTGTACGAGAAAATTTGACGTACACCATCTTTTTTCTTTCTGCGCACGACCAAAGAGACACGACTTCAAGTAAAAAAGCGTACATAATAATTATTAACCCCGATATTAACCTGCCTGTATATCATTTCCCGTTTTTTAGGCAAGGATTTTTAATTAAACAACGTGACATAGACTGCTGTCGCGAAAGAGACGGTATTCATATAGCCTAATTATCTTTAAAAGAATCATAAGTGATCATGATAATTTATCAATCTTCCCGTAGTTTCATTTTACGCCATCTTAGCGCATAGGATAATACATTATTATGTGTTTACAAAATCAGGTAAAATCTGCTCCAACTGTACATTTCATCGAGTAATGATGGCAGTACTACTATGGAAACGAAAACAATAAATTGCTAGTTTAATTGGCGTATATTATCACTTACAAACTATATCACTAATCAATAAAGTTTGATATTTTCTTGATTTACAATGTCGTGTTCTGCGATATGAATAAAATCCCGCTCATGACCAAAACGTCTGATTTTGGAAGCAGACGACACGAAAGCTACCAGTAAAGAACAAAGTATTAAGTCGCCTGAAGAGGGCGGTCAGCTAAAATCCTCCATCTCGCCTTTCATCCATGTTTCTCTGGATAACGTCGCATCCTCCATTCTTCATCTCAGCAAGCTCGGAGACTAATTAATTTAGAATTATATCTCTAATTCAGCTTTCACGTGATACAATTTATTGTGAAAGAGACAGTTGAGAAGTTATTTCGGTTATGTTGGTTGGTCTAATTATGTATTGTGAGGTTTGGAATCGTCAAAGCGATAACAAGTGCATTTAACCAAAACCACGGACAGTGAAAAGCACTGCACTCGGATAAAATACATGGGACTACATAAACATGTATTGAAATTTGGTCCAAAGTTTCTTCCTTTTTTTTGGTGGGGGGGGGGGGGGGTGGTAATGGGAAACCTTAGATTTCTATTTAATTTTAGTTTGATGTGAGCACTTTTAAAAGCATAAAACACATTTTAACACATGACTCATGATAATTTCTACGACAATAATTTTAACGGAAATTATAAAAATAATCATTTTACTGAAATTTTTTTTTTTAGCCACTTTTTTAATTCCTAAAGATAATAACGAGTGAAAAACAATATGAATAGTGGGCCTATCGGGAAGTATTTTCAGTTCAAAAGGGCTTTGAAAAGGGAAAAGGGAAGACAAAATGTTGTTCGGAAAAAGTGATCTTATGTAAAAAGATGATTTGCTCTTTATCCTTAGGTAATACATTTTGCACATGGATACAGAATTATCATAAATTAAACAACCAATAGAAAAGAATCGTTTAAGAAAGTCAGGGGAAAATATGATCAAGACAAGTCTTTATTCATGATATCTTCCCATAGGATTCTATTCATAATACTGGGTAAAGAGAATCCCCTTCTTGCCTTTGAAAACAAATTTTCTAAAATTACCAATTTTTCCTTGAACCATTCTACAAATCAAAGAAACCGTGAGCTGTTTTTAGTAGAGTATTTTGATTAAGCCATTACACATCATGACTAAAATAGCTCGTTGGAGATTTCTTAGGAATCTCAAAAATGTTTAATTTCTTGCTGGATTATTCTCACCAAATAAAAATAATTTTCCACCACTAAACAGTCTGCTTGTCTTACTTTTTGACTGACTTTTTTGTCTGGCTTTTTGTTTTCACCGTATAAGGACATTACGTACTCATTATAACGAGCGCATCGTTCACAAGAGTGCGAGAAAAACAGAATATTTGTATATAGGTTGCTAACCTTGTAATATTAATTAATCAAAGTGTAGTTTTAATTGATACTGAGGAATTGCAAAAACATCTAATTACAGTTTCAGATTGTGTTTTTCAAAGAATGTCTCGAGGTGCTGAAGCCACAAACTTAGAATCAATTCTTGAATAAAATCGAATCCCTACAATTTCGTTTGCTATAAATTCTTTTTCTTCTTCTTGTTACAAAATCAATCATTATTGTTAATATCATCAGCATTATTATTATCATTATCATTAATATTATTAATATCATTATTATGACTACTATCATTTTCATTATCGTTGTTATTAATATTAGTATTATTATCATCGTTATCATCATGGTTATTTCACTATAAATATTCATAATTACTACCTTATCATTATTATTATTTGGTAATGCTAATTGAATCTAATAACGACATAACACCTATCTTACATCATTTAAGCTATGATTGTTTTGGAGCGTTGTTGAAACCAAATAAATACCCTCCCAACATAAACATACAAATGACCTGAAACTTCAATAATATAAATCCTCAATTCTTTGATCTAAGTCATTAGCGGGATACAAATTATTCTAAAGTTCCCATGAGCAAATTAATTGGATTACCAGGCAAAGTTAGACAGGAGTTTGTTTTCTTTCTGTTAAGAAAAATCTACTGAATTTTAATGTGATGGATTTCAGGTTAAGGGCTTTCATTAACACAATTTATATATTTATATGAACAGAGCCTTTCATCTTTCAATGGCTATGTAACATTAATCATTGTGACTTTTCTGTAAATAATAATCATAGATGGATTATCAAACCTATTCTTTACATCGCTGCCTGCGCATTTTACCCCGGATACACTTCCATGTAGGGGGAAATGGTCATGCACGGCATTTCTTCCTGCTTATTTATTTCGCCTGGGTCGAGAGTGACAAATGTAGATTAATGTCTAAATATCAAAGGACATATTGTATAGATTGAGTATAATGGTGTATTGTATCCAAATTATAGAGAAGGAACAGCTAGTTTAAAAAACCGTGTTGGTTTCATCTTCTTTTTGCTCTCAAACCAAAATTGATAAACTGATATGAAAAATAATTAATTTTTCACATTCCATCTATATATATATATAAAGAGTTTTCATAGGTCAGAAAGTCTTAGTGATGTACTTTTTCTCTTAATATCCGTGGCTTCGTAATGTTAGGAAATTGATCACGAAGGGATTACTAAACAACAATGAAATAGATAAGAATAACATCATCCCGAAAGAAAATAATAATTCTCTAGCAGCTGTGAAGGGGCCGTGTAGGAAATAAGTAACGGAATACGAAGTTTCTGTTTTTCCTTCACTTTATTTTAGAAACATTTAAGAAGGAACATGTTCCTCTAGAGGTTCATCCCTTTCCTTCAAGTAGGATTTAAAGCTCGTTTTATCGGAGTTTGGAATCAGCTCCACCAGAATATTTTAAGCCCTCCGCTTTTCGAGCGCGGGCCCACGGCCATTCGTCACAGCCCGTGCAGCCTGCGCAGACGATACGTCCCAATGACGATGAAAAGGCGGGAAAGTTTGGCTCGCAATGCCACCAAACAGCGGAGAGCATGACAATGACTGATGCGCATTAACAGATGTATGTTTGGAGATACATGTACTTATCTTTAGAGAAAAGTAAAACAGAAACCACGATATAATCGGCTATAGAAAGATTTTCAAACCAGGTGTGCAAAAGGAGTGAACATTGTATTCATAGACTTACAACGTGAACTTCAGATGATAAATTAATGATTTATATTACTATTTAAGTCAATGCTTTCAAGGTTATATTATGAAACAATGCGTTTACAACGAAACTGGTTTTAAAAGCACTCGTAATTGACCCTGTGCTGTATATCATAAAATATATTCTAATATTATGTGCATGTATGTTTTAATTTTGAGTGGTTGATTCAGATAGTAGCCTATTTATAATAGGCCTAACGAATAAAAACTGAATCGATAGTTTTACCTATTTATTTGAGTGCTCGATGATGGGAATAATTACAAGTTTACAAGAAGCACTTACAATTTTTGTCATGAATTATAAAAGGGAGGGGAAAAAAGGTAACATCAACAGACCAAGATTTTTGGTAACATACTTAAAACACAATGTTTTGTCCTCATAAAACTTTGAAAAATATGAACTAAAAAGGTACAACATCACATTCAACTTAAATAGAATCACTTGCGTATGTGAGCACAAAGCAAAATAATTTGTATTTATTTTGGTGAAATTAACTTCAACACGACTAGTCCCATTCTAGATAACATGTGTGATTTTCAAGACCCACCCCTCTCAGACTCTCTCTATCTCTTTCTTTCTCTCTCTCTCTCTCTCTCTCTCTCTCTCTCTCTCTCTCTCTTTCTCTGTCTGACTACCTCTCTGTTCCTATAATAATTATGCCTGAATCTCTTTCTCTCTCTCTCTCTCTCTCTCTCTCTCTCTCTCTCACACACACTGTCTATCTGTCTGACTACCTCTTCCTATATATGCCTGTATGTCTCTCTCTCTCTCTCCCTCTCTCTCTCTCTCTCTCTCTCTTTCTCTCTCGCTTGCACACTCACATGAATGATAAAGTGGTCTGCTTCTATAACCCCAAATGTGTCTGTATTAGATTTATTCGATCGAGGGCCCCTCTGTGACCTTGAGTGGACAATGAGAAGGCATGAATGTGCGAATGCGTGTATGCTGTCTGTTACATTATACACGGCCAGCCAGCCGAACACGTGCGCTCAGCTCAGGAAGGAGGGCGTGTTTGACGGGGCGTAGTCCGTTAACAGGGGTGTAGTTAACAGGGGTGTATCCAAGATGCCGGAAGGTGGGGGAGGAGGCAGGCCCCTTCAAAGCTCTAGAAACTATCACTTTTAACTACACAATGCGAATTTAAAAAAAATGTATACCTTACTTTGAGAGTATGTTATTAAGAAGTCATAATCGATGTGACCATGAAATCTACTTTATGGTAAAAAGTAACCTTTTTCTGTCTAATGATACCTTATTCATAATTTTTCTGCCACGGATGACTGCACACCAAGCTTGTTAAAAGGTGCCGTCAAAAACCTCCTTGGCGAAAATCGTCCAATGACGATGGAAACGCCATTTATCACAACAACAGAGGTTTTTGACAAAACTTTTGAAAAGTCTGCTGCTCAGCCAATTGCGTAGATAAAGTAGTTAAAACTTATTTGTTTTTTGATGTTCAAAAATTATAATTTCTTTGTTTTTATTTCACGTCTTATTTCATGTATCTTTAGCCACTCTTTGGTGTATGTTGCTACATTTATATTTTCCCAAACCTAGAAAGTAATGCAAAATATGAAAAAAATGTATGGCAACGTAGCCTAATGTATTAATCTGCCCCTCAAGGAACATTATTGTTTCTTCTTCTATTTACCCTTAACATGATTCTTGGAAACATTTTGGATTGAACTGCACAATAGCAAATTAGTCTGATGACGGCCAGTAGGGAGATCCTCAAAAAAGTGTGATAATTATGTGAGCGCTCTTCTCTCTCTTCGCTCTCAGTGATATCTGCATTTGATTTGGATGATTAGAAATCCAACTATTTCACAAACGAGATATTGATGAGTAATTAGGTTTTTGATATTTATCGAATAGAAAACTCTATGATTATATTGATTAATATCGAGAAATACATGTTCAATTCCCTTCCATGTACAGTCTAATGATACAAAGCAAGTATTTAGAAGTTATGAGTAGACGAGTCTATAAAGATGACTGATAAAGAGAAGTGAAATTATCTGATAACAATTCGAGATAAAGGTAAACAATTTTAATAAATGGTAAACGCCAACGCTTTTATTTACAGATTTAACGATTGCAAACGGACAATTCGATTCCCTTCCGTCTAATTTGTATGTATAACGATAACTGTGGCTTTCTGGTTGAATAACAAGACGTGACCCGAAAAAAGCAAAACAAACATCCGAACAAAGACGAATTCCAATTTCTGATATCAGTTAGAGATCTGAATTTTGTGCATGTATATATAAATATCCCCCAGTGCACTGAACTGTAGACTATATCACAATGGGGGTGTAAAACAGAGCTCTAAAAGGGGAAATATTATCTGTACCGATAATCAAGAAAGAAATTTGGATTTCATAGTAAAAGGGCTTCCACGCATTTTGAACATTGTATTCATGAATTTGAACATGGTATTCATGAATTTGAAACAATTTTTTTTTTAATTACTTAAGCTTACAACTTATATTTGAAAATAAAAATAATGTGTTGTTCATAATCATCATTCAATATAAATTATTGATACTTCTAACTTATAATATATTCCACATTTCCACTATCTGTTGATTACATCTTTACATAGATTATTGACCAATTATATGAATATAAATATAGATAAAAGAGTATCTATATAGGATGAATATATGAAGATACACGCAATAATTTGAGAAAATTAGGTAAATAGAATGGTTCTGAAATATTTTATTTTACAAATTGATTAGTAAAATATGTCAGGACGTATGAAATATTTGGAATTCATGTCGCGGTTTGGTCTACTGGCCAAAATATTCATCGGAGCCGATCGTTTAAAAGGAAAAATACATGACCAGATATCAAATATTTGTTTTACAATATAGTGTTCATCGAGTTGAATGATATGATTGACAGAAAAAAAGCCAACCTAGCCATTTGGTCGTCACATCTTCACGGCTGAATAATTACCATCGACAATATTTGGTATAAAATATAATCAGTAGTTTAATTCAAGTAAACAACGGTCTGTTTTCTCTTAATGCACAGAAGAAGAAGTCAATCTTTTTTGGATACATTTTATCGATCACTTTCTATGGAGTTTAATCTAATCCAGAACACAGTGAAATTCACTCCAAGTAATGGTTTAATGCTCTTGTAAGAGTGGACTTATACTACTTTAAGCATGGATCTTTTGGGAGTGGATTTGGCTTTTGTTTTCAGCGTAGATTCCACTCCAAACGAAGTGACCTCTATTATTACTCTCTCAAATAGTGGATTTCATTTTTCATGATTCTTGTATAGATATAGTAAGGAACAATAGAGGATATGGGAAATGAGCTGAAATGTCATCACACAGCTGAAATTAAAATTATGGATTCTGAGAATGAAAGTGTAGCACGCACGTTTTAAAATGAAGGTCATGCTAAAATCACACACGCACGTGGAAAAGATTAAACTTTATTTCCTCGAAATTCATCATCTAAAACCTCCCATAGCCACTAGAAATAGTAGGCAAACTTTCACTAATCATAAAGTAATTTTCAATCGTTTAGCTCACTAGAATATAACCCCGCTATTCTGTTAAGGATGTATTTGGAGAATCAAGCAAAATCATGGATATAT
Organism: Strongylocentrotus purpuratus; assembly: GCF_000002235.5. Lineage (NCBI taxonomy): Eukaryota > Metazoa > Echinodermata > Echinoidea > Camarodonta > Strongylocentrotidae > Strongylocentrotus > Strongylocentrotus purpuratus. The sequence goes on from NW_022145610.1 coordinate 33,549,036, forward strand.
TCCGTGGTTCACGCATTGCCTATTCACGATTTTACTGAACAGTTGGCTAATCCTGTAGCGTTAATTCTACATGTATATTTGAGAACCATAGTTTCAAATCACAATGGAACATGCAATTACAGTTGAATGTAAATTGAGGATTCATAACCTTGTCGATCCACGTAATTTATACAAGAAACAAAAATAGGACAGGGTATAATATTTCTAGGCCTATATATTTTACAAAGCCTTGCATTCATCGGATATGAATGAGAGTTGTAAATTGCAATGGTTAATGGAATAAGAAAAATCTCATTGAAACATTTTTTGTCGTATAGTAAACAAATCCCACAAACATGATCTTTCCCGAAACATGTGTGTTTAGTATATAGTCTTTCGCCTTTCGCCTGGCCCTAATGGCATTATTCTGTTCATTTTCGTCGACACTCGGAAATGTTTTAAAATAATGGCACAACGAGGGAGGAAGGCAAAGGATAAGATGGATGGAAGGGGTGTCCAAAGAATCGGACAAATCACTATGAGAGATACCTGGACAGACTTGCAAAGGACAGAGTAACGTCGAGAGGGCTGGTCCATGGGGTCACCAGGAGTATGGCACCTTACAACAACAACAACAATAACAACAACAACAACAATAACAACAACAATAACAACAACAACAATAACAACAACAACAACGACACTACTTCTACTACTTCTACTCCAAAGGCTTTAAAAAATCACAACTCCCTCTGTCTTTGGATCCGAAATAATATAAACCTTGGGATTAATTTATCCCTTTTTCCTTGATTGGGTATTCTCGCAGGGCGAGTCTAAATTTCTCCTTAAAATTAGCAACGCTTATAGCTTTCATCGACGAATATAATGATCCGCTAACAAGGGTAGATTAACGATATTAATTTGCCTGTCAGTCACCGAGCGATCCATCAATGATATTACATCCTTTGCCGGTGCTTCTGTTACCAAATATATATATGATTGAAGGTGTCCACGGCACCATTGATGTGCGTGTGTAGGCAAATATATCTTCCCTGGTCTGTATATGTCTCAGAAAAGGCGATATTATAATACTAATTTTGGGCATTCGATATGTCTCCCCCGTAGATTTGTGTAGAAGTTTGATGGTGTTTGAGCAAAGAAGTGATTTGTTAATAATTATGTTTTACTGCAAATGTTGCTGAAATTGTTTAGATTTGTTCTTTGAATTTATGAACTAAAAATTGAACGTGAATATAATAGTGATGATAGTGATACTGATATAAGAATTCTAATAACTATAATTATGATGACAATAAGGATATCAATAGTAATAATAATGATTTTCCGCCTAATAATAATACTAATAAAAATAAATAAATAATAATACAATAATTATATATTAATTTGATGACAATGACTACTACTACTACTACTACTACTACTACTACTACTACTACTACTATTACTACTACTGCTACTACTCCTACAACTACTACTACTACTAATATTACTACTACTACTACTACTACTACTACTACTACTACTACTACTACTACTACTACTACTACTACTACTACTTCTGTTACTACTACTACTTCTACTTCTAATCTTAGATAAATCTTAGATGAATACACAAATTGAATGTGTGGCTTTGTGTTCCTCTCTTACACTATTTGTGTGTTTTCTTCTTTTTTTTTTCAATTGGAGGGAATATAAAGCTGGCTGTCATGTTGCCCCGCGCTGTTGCGTATCATGTTTCATAATTGGCATGACACGTCTAAATAATGACATACGATGGATCCTCGATACTCAACAAACGATACGAAGTTGGGCAGTGGAACGATGACGCACAACCGCGTGAAAACGACATCATTTTGCGCGGGAAATCTCAGGCAGATTTACCTGGCGCGTTTCCACGTCCAAACTCAAATCAGTCACTCAGCATCCTCCCATCACGTGTAAATGCGAGCTAATTCATTCAAGTGCATGATTTTGATCTTTACGTAATGTTAGTTACTTTTCAAACACAAAAATGTACACTTTATTTGCATTTCAAATGTATGTCATTCAAGAAAACTGGTATGACTGAGGGTAGTGGGGACGTGATCTGCGAGTTCGGGAAGTCGCGAAGATTTAGTGATTCAGAAAGTTGAGTTTGTTTAGCGGGGTACAAAATATGCTTTCGAAGAAGGGCGATAAGCGTGCGAAATATCGCCTATTACTCATGTGTGCTTCGAGCCCTGTCATCATCATATGAATTCGTGCACATAGAAACAAGACCGACCCCCCCCTCTCTCTCTCTCTCTCTCTTTCTCTCTCTCTCTCCCTCCATTCCGGAGCTCTATTAAGGGGTTGAGATGTGTTTTGTTTTTACCCGTCACCTATATTCATGTTTTCATTTTCTACCCTGGATTTGTTAGTTGTAGATATATTTCATAAACACTATTTATGTATATTTAGCCACTCTTTAGCGTATTTTGCTGCATTATGTATTTCCCCAAACAAAAACAGTTGAATTAAAATTGTGACAAAAATGTTTTTCTAAACTTTCAGAACACTTTTATTCATTCATGTTCGGTTGTTTTCCTTTTCCCATGTAATTGTAAACAATTCAATATCAAAATCCTCTTTCTCCTCCGTCTCATCTTAACATTCTCCTCTTCTTCCTCCTCCTCCCCCTCCACCTCCCCTCCTCTTCATCACCATAACCATCTTCATCATTTGTTCCAGAACAATTCAAAATGTATTAAATACTCATGTTTCTTATTATATCATCGAACGTTAATTTATGCTGAAGATCAGACAGTCATTTAAACTATTGTACCATAAACATTGAGTAATTCAATCAAACATGACTTCTGCAAATAAACGATTTGTTTTTGTCAGGAATCCAAAACAGAATGCAAATATAATTAACCACAAATCCAATGAAATATATCACCGTTAAACCGCATAAACCAAACGACGTCATTAATTCATTCACTGATTCATATTGCAAATTGTAACTTATATGCTGGCACTGATTATAGTGAAATTGAAGAATATAAACATGTTTTTGTATCATGTTATTATTATTATTTTAATCATTATTGTTAATACTATTGTTATTATTATTATTATTATTATTAGTAGTAGTAGTAGTAGAAGTTGTTTTTTCATTATTATCATCATCATCTTTAATTTTCATTTTTATCATCATCGTTATTAGTATTGTTATTTCAAGTTTATTATCATTATCATTACTACTATTGCCACTATTTGTTATTTACAAACAGGAACGAATAATTGGTTTCAGACAGTGCGTTCACGATTACTTGTAATATGGTACTTTACATGTATATATATTTTATTTAGTGTATTTGTGAATGAATAGATAAAAACAATAAATAATATACAGTCGAAGACCCGGGGCAAAGGGGCACGCGGGCCATCGGGGAAATCTAAACAGATCTTACACCAATCTCACACCCCCCCCCCCCGCCTCGCAAAGAGTTCTGAATTCGGCACATAAGGTCTGGTGACAATGACATCCAAATATAACCTGAGGTTTACATTCATCGCTCGTTTTCTTCGAGTCATGCATATTCAGCTGACCACATGTTTACAATAGACCATACAAAACATTACCAACATAGGAGTTGCTACGCCAGACGTGCTGCAGCATCACCAGAAAAAGAAAGGTAATGTGGAGGTATTGTATGAAAGTATAGAATGTGCTGAGCTGGGGGAAGTTACATACCATACCACTGTCTCTTGTTAGCTCATTAATGATTGACAGATGATGACACCAGATGAATTAGATCTGGAGCATTAATATGTTGGAGCTTAGCAGGTCTGAGAAAATTATTTTAAATATTGAAAAATCGATGAAGTATATTTAGATGTTTGGATAACAAAATATGAGTTCTATGCAGCCCTGCACATCACTTTGGATGTCACCCGACCTTTGAACACCTGTACCCGATTTAACTTCTTGCTTTAAGAAATAAATGTGAAATGTGGCATATAGATCTAAATCTTTGAAGAGCCAGAAGGGTTTAAAAAATCTGTATTCAGTACTTCTGATTCGTAACATACTTAATAATAATAATAATAATAATAATAATAATAAAAACGTTACTTATAAAGCGCTTACCACCGAAGTCTCTAAGAGCTAAAACAAACAAAATAGACTGATAAACAATTACATATTAAACAAAACAAAAAAATGCAAATAAAAATCTTGTTTTTCCTTATATTATAGTCGCATCACTTTTATGAAAATGACACACTAATTCTATATCATGGGGATTCCGGGCTGCGGTAAAGTACAGTGATTTTGCGATCTAATGCTCCCACTTCCGCTTGGTATGAGCGTGTTCATAGACATCTTATCTGTAATCATATACACATTGGCGTCTACAAGATGGTAATACGAAACCAAGTACTGGCTATATCAAAAAAGCAGTTCACAGACCCATAATATGATATCTCTATTATTTATGTACAGAGTGTTATGTAGGGTCAATTAGAATCTAGGTTAAAGGGACTTTGTAACATTGTTCAGATGAGAGATAGTTGTGCAAAGGCATTGACTTCAATGCTAGATGTACAATTAAAGATAATCTGAAAATTTGAGCGAAAACGGACCATTATTCATGGTACAAATTGGGATAAACTGATCCGATCGATTCCTTAATTCTCCCATTACTATATTATTACAATTTAATGACAGTTTAGATGAATGGAAATCTCACAAAGCAATAAAATGGCTCTACATTCCATTCCAGACGTTTTAGCGTTGACACCTTTTTTATAGCCTGTTTTTATGTCTTTTTTTCATGGAAAAACGGTTGGGAAAATTCACAAAATGGTTGGGAGAATTTAAATTCAGAAGCGCCGCACATCGACGCCCGTTCGAAAACCCGTTAAACTTTGTTACAATTCTTCATATTGCGTGAATTAATTTCGGATTTGGGGCATCGTAGTTGGATAATCCATACATACAAACATAATTTTACGTGTTTTGCATCCTGATTCAACAGATTTGTGAAATCAACCATCACAATGTTACTAAGTACCTTTAATACTGAGACAAATCAAGGACATATTGCTACCTCTCCACTTGACCACCTCAGCTGACATCTAAACAAATATCTTAATTTCATAGCCAAAGTAAACATTAAAATAACGCAAATGCATGTATTAATATTCATCAAACAACATACATGAAAATAAACAAACAAGCAGATACAAACAAACAAACCAAAAAAGAAAAGAAAAGAAAAATTCTACAATCAACGATGTTGGAAATATTCAGAATTTCTATTTGAGGTTGACAATTGGTAAAATATTTTTGCACGAGGATGTAGGCCTATGTCAAAGTTAGGCAATTACCTGTTTTATGGATTTTACTTTTTTCATAACTCCCGTAACAAGTATTAATAATATTTATGGAAAAAGTAATACAAAAGTTCATCCAGAGAACATGGTGAACTTGAAATCGATACAATAACAAATAAAAGAAAATATATAAGAAAGTTGTCAATCATTAAAGCCTGTAATTGACTGAAAGGGGTTTAGTTGTCTTGCTTCAGAATGGATCTTGCATCGCGTGTCGACATAGGCCAATAATATCTTTGTGAGGCTCTTAGTGTCTCATATTTCATGAAACTTCCGGCTTGATAAAACAGAAGAACGGAACACGTACCTACATTCACTACATAATAGCGAATAAATCATGACCTTATATAACTATACATATAAATACAATATAATGATGTTGATGTGTCTGAACGACCAGTACCAATTAATCAACGGCGTTATTAATGTAGCCAATATATTCGTAAGAAACTATTAGGTCCCAATTGTAAATAAAAAAATAGCATCCCTAGCTTAACAATTGGAAAATCCTACTTTTTTTCCTAGAGCGAATGAACTCTTGCGTGAGACGATGAGAGTACAATAATATGTGGGTAGAATTTGATACGTTTTCTGCTAGTAATACTATGGACATACTGGTAATACACACGCGATGGAGTGATATTATAGAAGCACAAGACCTCTGTCTGGCATATATGCTGGTCCTGGACTAATTTAAATAGGCCAGGTTCTGTTATGACACAAGTATGTTACAGTTATCCCTTATTTGTTTAGCAAGAAGGCACTATACCACATCAACAAATCTTGTTTTGCAGCCGACATGACACATGCTACTACAACCATCACCAACACCTCGCAACACAAAATAAAAACGCCAAACCCCGAACACAACTCTAACAAAAACCACTAATAACACCAAAAAAAAAAAAAAAAAAAAAAAAAAAAAATCCTAACTATAATTATGCCTTGTAAATCATTCGGATCTAGAAGTTGAGTGTGATTTCTTAACGGGGCATTCTTTCAAAAGCAAGTATTTAAAAACGCAATAATACAAAAACATTCAGAAAGATATCAACACGAAAATGTTGATGTCATTTTTTAGAAAACTATCGAGTATACAATTTGAAAACAGATGTTCTCTAGAAATGTGTGTAAAGATACATCACTTTTAATAACTTCGACAGGCTCTCGAAAATCAAGTTAAAAATGATATGTCTTCACATCATTACAAGTTCATTTACAGCACAAAATATAGGCTTCGTGCCAAGACATTTTACGATGATGTCAAGACATGATATACTTGCAACATAAAGCTGGCTTGTTAGTAAGTTGACTCATTGTTTATTGTAAGTAGTTTGAAAGGCACTTTTTTCTTTTCAATTGTTTGCTCAAAAGGTTAATAGTTTGCCCCTGCCAGTAAACTTGATATTAAATATAGTATTCTGTATTCGTATATTATTCTGTTCTGAACGAGTGCGTGTGACTTTATTCGAAAATTACCATATTTCTACATTTTCATAAGCGTTCATCGAATGTATTTATTATTCAGGATAATTATATGGTGGAGAATTAATTTTAAAGGCCAAAGACATTTCAATTTTCACTTTCTTTATAGTTTCAACTTTAAAATCGAATTATCTCGGCCAGACCAACCTTAAAGGCATTGTTCAACCATGAACAATGTCTCCAGTTTTACAAATCTTAGATGCACGGCCCTACATGTTATCAGTGTCTGTGATATTGAAGCCATAGCAAAACAAAAAGCGCTTCAAAATGATCATGAAGTGACTCAAACAAGTAAATATCATTGAGTGACCAGTTTTACCATGCCCATCTCCCCAATAGACTATATTGTTATAAAAACCGTTGGGAAAAAGTTTTTTGAAATTCGAAATCCAATCATAAATATCTTGATATTCAGACAGGTGATCGGCTTGTAGAAAGTCACGGGATTCCTGATTGACCTAAAGGTTTATAATTTTAATTGCAGCATGAGCTAAATGCAGGATTTTTTAAGAATCTGAGGCACAGATGAAATCACTTTCAGGCATTGTAAATACATATTTAATTAAGTGAACCTTTATGGATATACATATATGTTTAATAGCCTTTTGTTTGACTACAAAACAAATTTATTAAAAGGAAATACACTAAATGACATTAGATCAAAATCTTAAAAGTCTAGTACTCGCATTCAATATCCAGAACTTTGCACCAATTTAGCAGTAATAATATAGGCGAATTTTCTGATTGCTCTTGTGATATTAATCATGTACCACACGTATTCCTTTCTTTTGATTTCATACACCATCTGAAACTAAAACTAATATAAAAAGGTGATGGAAACAACTAAATTGGATATTGTTCATCAAAATCTTACTAGAAGATCACAACGTATCATTTTGAAATGGACTTTCATTGTATATTTATACATGATTTAAAATTGCTTTGTAGGGGGTGATTGTGGGTAACTAAATGCTTGAATCAGCTCATATCGAAACAACATTCGTATAGTGTTAAAGAAAAACTTGAGTTCTGGTAATGATAGATCATAAATTCTCACAGAATCCAACAAAACTTACACTGAATGCTCAATATTACAAATAAATGACACGCGCCAAAGGATTTAAGTAGAAATTGTATAGGGGCTATAAAGAAATGAGCTTAGAAACAAAAGGAAATCAAGGTAAGTAGGCCCAACACCATGTTCTTAACACAGGTCACGATGTGCAAATGAGAGTTGTGGTTTTTATTGAAGATGATTTCCAGCAAGTTTTTTATGAGTTTGGTTTTATTTTACTGGTTCAAACAATCAATCTACTGCAGGATGAACAACCCAGAATGAACTATAGCCATGTTCTCTAGACATATGATTCCCATACCAGAGCTCAAGATTAGCTTTAAGTAAATCATCAAAAACCTATACATTTCCAGGACCTAATTGAGTATACTCCCTGTATCATGGTGTTTACTCATTTCAAAGGAGGCGATAGTGTATTTGGAATCCGTTCAAACTTTATATTCTCTCAAACAATGTACGTGAAAATAAAGACGTGAGAAACCCTTCTACCTTCTCCCTATCTTGGCAAAGTCTAAGAGCTAAACAATTATCTCGGATAGACTTGGGAGGCACAAAGGGAGAGGAAAGATATCATTTATCAATCGCTTTTCAATATGTTTGACATTTCTGTGATGTGTGTCCAACTTTTCTGACAATCAATCGGTTCGTGCCATAAAATCACTTTGACAAAGTGACACATTTCCCTATATACCTTCGAACTAACTTGCCATAATAATATATGAGAATAAACAAAACAAAATCCATCATCTTGCAATTTTGTTGTCACCTATAGTACTAAACCGTCTCATTACATATTTTATGAGAAAAAATAGCACTTGTGTAGATTCTTGAAATTTCCACTTTTGTATCAACAAAGACAAGTTATCAGATTTTATTTGTAATAACGTATGAACAATATTCATATCTTTATGAAATTACTATTTTTTATTTTCTTCGTTGTTTTTGTGTCCTTGGACCATGGTGCTGCCTAAAACATGTGCCTAGTTTGCGCCATTTTGTTAGAATACTCATTTTAGACTTTAATAGATAAAAATTAATATAAAAAATGGTAGCTACACCAACAATTAAACGCTCGTTGTTTCCATGGCAACAAAACAAACAAACAAACAGGTTTGAAATGAATATTAACCGCTATTCAGTCTTATTCACATGAATAGATGTTATTCATGGGGGAGGGAGAGTCTTAACGAAAAGAAAGAAAAACGTTCTAATTAGTTGAATCAACAGGCACAGTGAAACGGTTTACTCGAACTATTTCATCAATCAAAAATCCCTTCCAGCTGACCTACATCATTAACCCTGACTTTGACAAGAAACTCAACCGCGTAAAATCGAAACAAAATAAGATAAATAATCAACCATAATACAAGAAATAGAGAGTGAAATAATAAAATAGTGAATAACCGTTGTTTGGCAATGACCTAGTTACGTCTCATGCAGGATCGAACCAACGAACGAACGTGGAATTAATTAATTGGATTGACTGCGTATAGCCGTACAGCACGAGGTTCTTTTAACGAATTAATTATTCGCACAATCCGTTAAAAAGAAAAACATGCAGCATAGAGCGACAGATTGTCGCCAATGTATTCTGGGTATTTTAAATCATTCGAGGCATGAAAAATATCAAGCAGATTGTCTGATTTTCATTCTTTTGAGAATGAATCATAATTGAATTAGAGTTGAGATGAGATAGGATATAGGATAAGATAATAATTTATTCATTTCAAAATGTATATAACACCTTGTGTCAGAAGCTTATTCAAATGAATATCTATATTATTACCTTTCTATTTAATTATTTGTTGTCATGCATAATCTAATAGCATACTGTTTTATACAGGACTTACCTTAACAGTTAAATCATTCATGATACACAATTGCATACTGTTGTTTTATACAACATTACGATATCGATTTTGAAAATTCAAAATAAATTCTTCATATTATTGATATGGACGAATGTATGACATTTACAATAAATTGATGTCTATATATTAGATATTGTAGCAAATTATTCATTATGCATGAAAATGAGCATTCTTTTAATCAGTTTTAAAAAGATTTCCAATGGCTTGTTTTTTCTCTTCGAACTTTAGTTTATAGATTTATGGAAAGCGATTCATAAAAAGAGTTTCATGTTTAAATCTATTTTTGTTGAATGTCGATTCAATTAATGCTTGAAGGTTGCCAATCTTACAAACTTTCAATGGGCTCAATAAAAGAAAGTAAGTATAGGCCTATTATACATTGCAATACAGAAAATGGCATTCAAAGTTATGTTGGACCCAATGGCACAAACAACTTCTTCAAACGCAATGAAATGAAAAATACAAACAATATGACAATGTTTAAGTTTAAGTGCCTTTTACTCTAGCCAATACATTATAAGAGAGAGAGGGGGAGAGAGAGGGGGAGGGGCCCCGGAGAGAGAGAGAGAGAGAGAGAGAGAGAGAGAGAGAGACGGAGGGAGAGAGAGAGAGAGAGAGAGAGAGAGAGAGAGAGAGGGGGTGCTATTGTATCTGAGTCCAGGAATTCAGATATGTTGGTGGATGTAGTCACTTCCTTCGAAATATTGATTCCCAGAAAGTTTGCTCTTTCTATTTCTGGTGAATAAATAGCCCCCCCCCCCCCGCGACATGTGAAACATTGAAAAGTGCATTTAGCCACAAGTAGTAATATTGAGATGTAATCACTTCCCAATTTGTTTCGAAGTTTGAGCCTGGTTTTGTAATAACACCATTGCTGCTTTCCGATGACAAAGCGAGTATAAATATCGCTAAGAAAAACGTGTTATTTTTACACAATTCAAGAGGTAAGGACCATTACGCCGACAACAACATTGACCTTGAATTCATGAGAAAACGTAATATAGTCGTATTTCTATAACTTGAGTTCAGTAATGGTATCATTTACATACAAATGTAGACAGCAGAGGAAAGTTTAGATGAAAATGAGGGTATTATCGTGAGACTTATACTCTTCTATTTCAACAATTTGATTAATAGGCCTTCACTTTCAATAACTCGTACGCTTTGCGCCACTGCGTAACTCTATCGTTTGAGCGTGGCTCTTTTACACACATTGGTTCATTTCCAAGGTGGAATTGCAGTGTCGCAAAGCGTCTACGGCCGTGATTGAACGCCCGGGTTGTGAACGCATCGTGGCGTCAAAGTGCATATCCTGGAAAAAAAATGTAAACGAATACGGGAAAGGGATCTGACCCACAATAAAAGAATTGTTGATATTAGTGCAATAGCACTTTAAATTGATTACTACCGAAAAAGTAGAGGAAATATGAAATAAACAGATTGGTGGTTAAGAATTTCCGTCCGTCCGTGTGACCGAATCATACGCATTACGCAGAAATAGCAAAGGAAAGTATAAGCGATAGAGAAAGAGAAAGAGAAAGAGAGAGAGAGAGAGAGAGAGAGAGAGAGGGGGAGAGAGAGAGAGAGAGAGAGAGAGGGGGAGGGGGAGGGAGAGAGAGAGAGAGAGAGAGAGATAGAGAGAGAGAGAGAGAGAGAGAGGCAGAGAGAAGATACAACTAACTGAAATATCTTAGGAAAACATTGAAGTCATCAACCGTAAAAGAAAACAAATAAACAAATAAATTATAAAAAATAAAAAACAACGAGGGCGTACGTAGTTGGAAGGGGGAGGGGGGGGGGGGGGCGTAGAGAAGTCAGAGAAACAAGCGCCGATCGGAGGAATTTATTTGTGATAAAAAGGATCTTAGTTCAGTTCTTAAAGAAGAAGCAATACGAAAACACAAAATCACTTTTTTTATTTATTATTGCTATATCCCCTTTCTGCAAATTACTAATAAACGGAAGACAACAACCGTTGCTCAAAATCACGAGACAAATTTTCTACTGGTGAAATACAGAATACAACTAGACATATAATACTTGTTTGGAACAAGTATAGGTGGGCTGGTCAACTAAAATTTGAGACAAAATAGAGCAAAAATAAGCGACATACTGCTTACAAATTCTTAAAAAACAATATCATGTAGATTCATAACGTGAACCAAATTCATCTTCTATAGGCATAACACGCAAATTATGAAGATTTTGACATGAGGCCTTTAATCAAAATTTTCACTATGATGACGTCATCAAAATGAAAAATGGTTATTACTGCGCTTGTAGAGAATTGTCTTAGCTACAACATATCGAAATTTTGAAGAAAATTGATCAATATTTACAGAGATACAATCAATTTTACATAAATATGCTGACGTCATAATATGCAAATTCGTATTTTGAGTTCCAAGGCCATTGTGATGATGTCACGATACACTTAATGGCCGAATGAGACATGGAATCATATTTCCGACTCATACTCTATCTAAATATGAAAAAAAATTGAGGATCCCGGTGCATTCCAAAGAGCTATAACGGATTTTGTATAGGCATGTTTTTGCCCATGTATGCTATGTATTCAAAGAGCTCGCGCGCACTGACATTTATCTTGAATTTACGCTCATCTTGTTAATAATGGTCATAAAGAGATAAACATGGTATCAAATTCCTTGAAAAAATATGAGAAATATCATGAAAGAAAAAAAAATGGCGATTCTATGTTTTGTAATGGTGTTACGCGCGAAAACGCGCGCGCATGCTCGTACGCGCGATTTTTTATAAAATGCTTAAAATGACCTGAAACGTATGCAAAATAAATTTGAGACGATTTTGAGCATTTAAAAATTTTGCGCGCGCACTGACGCGCGGACGTACGCGTACGCGCGCGTTTTTTACCTTAAATTAACCGGACTGATATTGACCTTGATCATGATAAATATGAATGAGAAATACCTTTTGGTTATGAAGATATGATCTTAAGTAAATTTTCACAAAATGGCGCCTAGATGACGTCATCAGTCAAGATCAAGGTTGAAAACATTACTTTCTTTTGTTCATATGCCTATACATATGTGTGCCAAATTTAAAGGCATTTGACCGAGCCATTTTTAAGTTATCTTGTTAACAAAAAAGTGGGTAGAATTAAGAAAAATAAATAAATAAATAAATAAAGGCGATTTTAACAAAAATATAAGGTGGTCTGTATTAGATACAGCCCACCTGATTAATAAAAAACATTATCATAAGGATTATCGACAACATAATCGACTGTTTTGAATATCATCCTAGCTTCAGTCTTATAGAATTAAGAGGATAACCTTCCAATCGAGAAGTTTATACTTATTCTACTTTTTATTCTACTCCTACATTTTCTGATTGTTTATTTTTCTCGGTTTAATGCACATTACCAAAAAATGTTTAAAATTGTGAATGATACTGTAGTTCTTAAAGTAGGGGAGGGATCAACAAAATAAATAAATAAATAAAACAAGAAATGAAACTCGGACAATTGTATTTCCTTAATTTTGATTCAAATTTTGCGTCACACTAACTGAAGCCTTACGTACGTGACATACTTAATATAGTTTAGAGTAAACATGTGGGCTAAAAAAAAGGTTCGGACCAACGGAGCATACGTATATCTCTTAATATAGCAAATACTTCAATTCATATATCTTTCCGGACATAGAATCACAAATCCGGAAAATTTGTCCTTTTTAAAGTTCGTGAACATAAAAGAATTCGCGTGTTTTATGTCTTAAATAATCGAAGTCAATGTCATTTCTTAGATATATGGCGCTGGGGCGAGCAACTTCGTCACATTTTCTCGGTGAAACTTAAAATTTTAAGGAGCAAATTAATAATATTTAGATTTAAAAAAAAGTAAATATTAATAATCGCATACTTTAAACACTTTATCTTATATCGAAAGTTGCAAAAGTAATTATGAAGTCCTGAAGGAATATAATCATGATAGAGAGCAAAGCGACTGAGCTTTACATTAACAAAAATATTTTGTTTGCCTTGTTTTGCCTCGGTTCTTTTCTTGACTTTAAACCCATTAACAAAATACTAGAATTTAGTCCACATTGGGGGACATTATCCTTACGGGGAAAAATGATTCCCCTTCCTTTTCTGCCTCTCTCTTTTACTCTTTTCACTCCTTAGAAACGCCACTGATTAAATTGCGTGACATACTAGAAAAACAAGAGGGTTGCTAACAATGACTAGACTCATGGAGCGTATTTATATCTTGCTTAGATAATTAAATAATTAAGGTTGAGGTATTATTCTTTATTTATATAGACTGAAGAACCAAGAATTAGGATAATCCTTTTTTCGTTTGACCAATATTCAAGATCACGTATTCTTCTCAATAGAGTACGTGACAGGAACCAGTCAGATGTATAATCATTTTTCTTCTTCAAGTATGCAACATGTATGGCTGCGTATCTTTATCTTACAATTTAATTAACGAAGTCTTACAAATAGAGTACGTGACATAGCGGACAAACCCGTGGGCATTCATAGACGAATAGCAACGTACTTATTTATTTTATTTCATTCTTTTAAAACATACTCAAGGATAAAAGTTGTTTGTATTTATCATCCCATGAACTTGCAGTAAACTACAAACAAGCATCTGTAGAGGGGGCACTAATCTTCAAGCTAGCCAGCCCGGCCCGCTGAATGACGATACAAGCTCCCCAAACAAACGCAAGGATTAAAAGTCAATGCCAAATTGTCATTCATATACATTTTCAGGGTCAAGTCACTTCATCGTGAGTTTTATTTTCGGCGTTTATCGAGTATTTTTCTTCTTCTTTTGTCAATGATATAATCTGTACCGCCAGTGATTTGGGTTCATGCCAACTTGTCAAAACCGAGAAAAACATAATCCCTACATAAAGGGAGATAAGCAGGGGCTCTAAAGTTTAAAAGGAAAGGATTTGGGTTTTAAAAGTTTATTCGTGATATTGTTATAACGTAAGAGGGGGGGGGGGCACGTTACGATGTACAATGTTTGTGTTAATACCATTACATGATAATTTCATAGTAAAACGAAACAAAAAGTCAATACAATGTAATATTTATTTGCATTTGCCATTCTTTGTTCCACCGCTTGCTCTATACAATACATCGAATTCTAAGCAAAAGAGGCATCAGGTGATTTGAATTAATTGTATTTTCTATTGCAAAAAACATCTGATTTTAAAGAGAAATAATAGTAATAATTATGTTGATAATATATAAAAGTAATAATAATGATGATAACAATCCTACTACTACTACTGCTACTACTACTACTACTAATAACAATTAAAACAAAAACTGTACAAGTCTGTATACTATGTATTGGACTCGTTACCTGCAATCTTGTTAGAATCATAATTTCATTTCGATATCCTAGTTTTCATTGTGAGTAAATCATTGACCCCATACTTGATGGCTCTAACAAATATTGCGTTAATTTTTATTTCCTTCTTTAGATATCGAAAATTTCAATGAGAAGAGATCGAAAGGAAGATTACAAACACATCTTGCGGTATCTGTCTCTCTCTCTGTCTCTCTCTCTCTATCTTTCCCACTCTCTCCTCCCCCTCTCTCTATCCCCTTTATCTATCTTTGTCATATACATACTATATTTTTCTTTCCCTTTGTGTAACTGTTATCATCCATCATTTTATGAACTGTATGATAAATATTTTAGTAATACTTGTAGCCATGTTTATCCCACGTAAGATAATTCCTTTTCTGAGGTTAATTGTTATATTTTCTCTGTGATTGGTTTACACGTGTGTTGAAAATAGACTGAAGACGTAAAAATGAGACCTCTGAAAACGATATTTTCCTAGGATGATATGGTAAAACAGGTGCATTACAAAGGATGTAATTATTTATTGATAAAATGATTCCCCATTTCGCGTTTCGAAACACTCAGATGGGATCATCGAAATGACTGACGTTTTAAGATCCATATGCATTCGCAAGTAAATCCTGGAGAAAAAAAAACTCGAAGGAAAATACTCATGTGATGATATGGACTTTTTTTAAAACAAGCATGGTATTATTATTAGTAATACATAGATCATTATCAGCAAGCATCAGTTTTTACAGAATGATCGTGTAAATGTTTGTCAGTTGTGACTCAATGGCTGTCAATATTTAATTGATAATTCTTCTGCAATTTCGGATGATATTTTGCGCGCGGTGCATTGGTCAACAGTAGATCTCTTTGATATAAAACATACAAATATTACAAAGAGATGTGAGTTTACAATAAATCGTTCACGATACCCAGTTACATCTCATTTTTTCAATGATCCTTATAATGAAAGGACCGCTCCTTCATATTAAAAATAATTAACCACGATGGGGATGAAATATCATGGAATCAAGAGAGAGTTTGCTACAGGATCGGTATTCGATTTGCTTACATCATTACTATTTTCTGGGAGAATTAAGTATTTTCTCACTTTCAAGAGGAAATATTATGTAATCGAAGTGTACATGAATGTGGATATTTAATAACCAAAGAAAAAAAGAAAAAAAAGGAAACAACAAGGACACTGTGCTTTTTGTTTAATGGCTTTCACTGATTTCAAGGAGGTTCAGATTTCGAATCTCTATAGGTGGGTATGTCCTTATTTTTTACACAATGCATTTTATTAAACTTCTTTCTCTCTATCCAGGTGTTGTAATGATTTAAATGACATGCAGATTTATTCATCGAATTGCTCTATGCACTGATAATGCTTGCAGGAATGGTGAAATACGGTAATCATTTCCAAAGCACTTCGGAAACGCACAGGGACACCATTTCATTATTCGATAATTTTGTATTAAACAAAAAAAGAAAGATAAATCAAACAAACGAAAACACTGCCTTTTCATTCTTTAAAAAAAAATACTTTTCCCTTTCTGGCGGTTTACCAATATTCATATAATTGTAAGATAAAATGTCGTTTACATTTGTCATCATTCGAAATAATTCCTTTAGAGTTAAATATATTGGTATCAAGCTGCGTCACCATTTCTATGAGAGTTGAATCTACATGTATTTGTGTAAATTCATTTTGATTTATCCAAACGAGAGAGAGAGAGAGAGAGATAAAGAGAGAGAGAGATAAAGAGAGAGAGAGAGAGAGGGAGAGATAAAGAGAGGGAGAGGGAGAGAGAGAGAGAGAGAAAGGGAGAGGGAGAAAGAGAGAGAGAGAGAGAGAGAGAGAGAGAGAGAGGGAGAAAGAGAGAGAGAGAGAGAGAGAGAGAGAGAGAGAGAGAGATCTTGATTGGCTGTAAAAAGCAACAACAAAATCTAAAAGGCAGGAAAAGTGCGTTGGCTTTTTTTGTTGGTGTGGTTGCATGCATGCACCTCCGGCCAGCTGTGTCTAAAGTTCCAAACAATTACGTGTCTACCACTTCCCTTCCAAACGTTTTACCCGTTACCATGGAAATACACTCAAGCCCCCCCCCCTTACACACACACACATATGCACATACAATGGATAAAACAATCAAATTATTGGTACAAAAAAGGTTGTAAATCCTGAACAGTGACGTCATAATTTGTCATTATTAAAGTGTGTAAGAATTTTGTTTTTGTTTGACTGCATAAAAATACTAATTAGATTTCAATCACCTTGCATCATGTTTACCATGATACCTTTAAACATGAAACCGTTAAATTAATCTTCACAATCATACAGGTTCTTCTCAACACACTTTATAGCTATATGCAATTTCTATTTGGTTTATAAACGGGCTTGCAGTAAAAAAAAAAAAAAATGTATAAAAAGCGTTGTTTTCACAATTTCATATTTTCACAATTCGATTTTTTAATCATAATTATGTTTCATCAGCCGAGGGAACAAATCCAAATCAACTTCCATTCTAAATCTAATCGACTTGCAATGCTATCACTGATGCACAGTAATATTTCTTATCGAAATACACTTTTGTAATGCATCAAAAATAATATTTCGATTTTATATTATACAGTTATCTTTTATTTTTTTGATGTCTTTCTCTTCTTTTTTTCTTCAGCATTTCATGGACACATTCAGGTTCATTTAGAGAACAACTTTTTGACTTACGGTTTAAGAGGGAAAAAAGTCTTCTCTGGCCTTGCATGGGCGTCATTATTTCTGACACTCAGTTGATTTATTCAGACTATATTTACTCTTAGAATCTTAGTAGGCAACTAGGCTAATCAAATAGATCCATTTCTTAAAGTCTAAAATGAAAAAGTTTGCACTTTAAAAGAATTCACCTAAATTCAACTTAATTCGCCTTTGAACCTTGTAAGAATTAACAAGAATGTGTGTCTTAATATCATATGCTCTGATCTGAATTATTTATTACTAATTTGATGATTAGAATATCGAATGGCGAAGGGATAGTGAAGGAGAGAGAAAGAGACTGACATATTATACGATACGGAGAGCCAGAGAGAAATAGAGAAAGCGAAGAGAGAGAGAGAGAGAGAGAGAGAAAGAGGAGAGGGAAAGATTAAAAGAAGAAGTGGGTATGGAGGTAGAAAAGGAGAGAAAGATATCAAAAAAGGAAAGGCATAGAGCAGAACAAACAGAGACAGAAAATACGAGAGAGAGAAAGAGAGGGAGAAAGAGAAAGAGAGATAAAGAGAGAGAGAAAGAGAGAGAGAGAGGGAAAGAGAGAAAGAGAGCGAGAGAGAGAGAGAGAGAGAGAGAGAGAAAGGGAGAGAGAGAGAGAAAGGGAGAGAGAAAGAATTAGACAGCTCGATGCAGGCGCTTTGCAGAAAAAGGTATCCGAACTATCCGTGGGTAGGCCCGGTTGCGCATGACGACATTGGCCTTGACGTGGGCTCCGCCTTCCGGACGCACTTGAGAAATCATTTGGATCCGATTTGGCGATTGCAACGCGTTATCGCATGGAAGTGTTGAATAAAATATAACTGCATGGACGCAAATGGGTGCACCTTTATTTCAATACCCATTTTTCCTCTGACGGAAACCTACTCTCGGGTTGTATTGTCTTTTCACGTCGATCATTTTTAGCTTTTATATTTTTTTTTATTTTTCCTTTCTATTTCTCTGTCCTTGCGGTTTCAAGGTTGCTTGCTAAATGATAATGAGAGGGGATGTAGGTTAAAGGTACGGGTTTCTAATTACACGCAGAACATGTTAAATTTTTAACAGATTACCATAGAAAGACGGAGAGGATAATATACACCGGATTGCGTGAGTTGGCTTCGACCCCCCCCCCCCTCCCCCACTTCGTTGAGTAGATGTGTTTCTGATAACGAATTACTCCATTAAATGATTTATGTCAAACAGCACTGGTTGATTTGAAGAAGAAGAAGAAAAAAAAGCCACGACCTTAGGATTCTCATTTTCAGATACGCAATGTATAATGTGATATACTGTATTTGTGCTCTCGCATTTACAGTCACATGCTCAAGATATAATTGTTAATATTCTAGGAATTCTCAAGAAATGAATATCGTCTGTTGAGAGCCAGAAGGGCATTTATTCTGTGTTATAGGAAACGGGTTAACTCCCTTCTGGTTCCAAGCAGACCATAATTCATATTAATAATCCTGATGATAATACCTCTATTCCAAGAGCAAGATGCGACAGCAAACTAAAATTGCGTGTAAACGGGAAAGTGGAAAGAGTGATATAGAAGGAGGGATGACGGAAACGGGGTGACCACATAATTAACAATATGATTATTCAATCATCTAACAGACAGGAAAGAAGAAGTAGGGTGACAGAATAAAGGATGATTCAAACTAAAATAAAATTTGGTTGAATTTCGCACATAAATATCTATGATACTAATAAAAGAAAAATACATTTAAAAATGTAACATACAGGATATTTTCGTCTGATAACAGTATCAACAAAAGAATGATAAAAACGAAGAAAAATACCGCCCAGAACGAGATAAAAATAGACTTGTGAAAATTTTGCGGTATCAAAGGAAGTTCGAAAGGAAATTTCAAAGATTGATGCCATTAGGAGAAATGATGATACGAAGAAAAAAAACGATTACCATGTGACAGAGAGACATAGATAGAGAGAGACATAGAGAGAGAAAGAGAGAGAGAGAGAGAGACAGAGAGAGACAGAGACATAGAGAGAGAGAGAGAGAGAGAGAGAGAGAGAGAGAGAGACATAGATAGAGAGAGAGAGAGAGAGAGACAGAGAGAGAGAGAGAGAGAGAGACAGAGACAGAGGGATAGAGAGAGACAGAGAGATAGAGAGAAAGAGAGATAGAGAGACAGAGAGATAGAGAGAAAGAGAGATAGAGAGACAGAGAGATAGAGAGACAGAGAGATAGAGAGACAGAGAGATAGAGAGACAGAGAGATAGAGAGACAAATAGATAGAGAGACAGAGAGATAGAGAGACAGAGAGATAGAGAGACAAATAGATAGAGAGACAGAGAGATAGAGAGACAGAGAGATAGAGAGACAAATAGATAGAGAGACAGAGAGATAAAGAGACAGAGAGATAGAGAGACAGAGAGATAGAGAGACAGAGAGATAGAGAGACAAATAGATAGAGAGACAGAGAGATAGAGAGACAGAGAGATAGAGACACAGAGAGATAGAGAGACAGAGAGATAGAGAGACAGAGAGATAGAGAGACAGAGAGATATAGAGACACAGAGAGATAGAGAGACAGAGACAGAGAGAGAGATATAGACAGACAGAGATAGAGAGACAGAGACAGAGAGAGAGAGAGAGAGATAGAGAGAGAGACAGAGAGACAGAGAGATAGAGAGATATAGGAAGAAAGCGGGGGGGGCGTAGCAATGTAAAATGTGTGTACATAACAAAGTGAGATATTCTCTTAAATCGATGTTAGAAATTCACATCCTTTCATATCTTTTTCTTACTTTATTTCTCTGTTTTTCGACGTTCATGATTATTGTATCTCTTTATATACTGCATTTTTTCATGCATTTCTTTGTCGTGCAGATGGAAGGCATATTTTCACCGTTTTATGAGGGCAGTTAATAAATGATCAATCATTCAAATCAATGTAATTCAGAGGGGTGATTAATAAATATGACAATGATGTCAGATTTAACTGATAGCACACCAAACAATACAAAAAGCAATTCAGGATGTCCTGATTTAAAGCTTCAAACAAATAATTCGGAAAAGAAAAAAAAATAGAGCGTAGAAATAGTTCTGCTCAAAGTGACATTGACAAATTATTCTATAAACCCATTTATTGATTAAGAGTTTCGTATTTTAATAGTTAGGAAACATAATCCATTTGATGTAAGTTGATGTTAGATCGGAAAATACTCCGATTGAGTACTTATATTAAGGTTATCAAAAATAACTTGATTGAATATGAAATGCTTAAAAAGGGAGTAAATATCTCAAATTGGGAAAACATTGAAAATCCATTAAAATAAAAGGCGTACTAGTATACCCTGGAGAGGAGGTGTAGAATTTACAGTCAATTCCAAATTTGGAGAAACATTGGACATCAATTTAACAAAATGAAAGTACTCACTTCCATTCGAGAGTGAATAAATATACAACATCAAAACACGAACGGAAGTCCGCCAAAAATAATAATCAGACGACAGCACTTCCGATTACGATGGGCTGCAATCGATCAAATTGAAACATGTCGATCAAAAATTATTAAACAGAATGACAATGAGCTACAATTATTTGATATTTATCATGTGTGGGTGCATCGACCGTACGTAAAGGAGTAACTAAAAATACTCAGGTGTTATGAAAGCTACCCCACTTTCAAACGCGGAGATAATTATTAACAAGGAGTGGACGAAACCGACATTGAGTTTAGTTAAGGTTTCCAATTAAAAATGAAAGCCAATTGATCAAATTCCCAAAGACAAAAGGGTGTAGTCTCGTGTGTGTAGACCATCAATTAATTAAGGAGAATAATATTTCTCATGCGGATGATTCGGACAGTCACGTAGCGACTGCATGATTTCATTTTAATGAGTGATCACAATTGTGAAAGGTGATACGATCCAATCGTTTAGAAAAGTAGGACCCTCTAATAATGCATTTTCAACCGGTAGGAATGAAAGGAATACTTCTTCTGATTCGTAAGACGTAGCCGAAGTACATTTCGAAAATTAATGTAAGATATTTCGGATACAACAGTCGCAGAATATATCGGTTCTTCTCAATTCTGCTTTTCCTATTTAAGCTAACATAAAAGCAACGAAAGGTTTCAATATTTTTTATATTGATAATGTATTTTGATTATAAAAGGTTTACGATGTAATGTACGGACCTAAAAAAAACTTTTTTTTAATAAAGCCCTACTGGTAGAAATATCTGTTTGTTTGTTTCTACATACCTTCAATGTTTTTTGTTCATTTCAATTTCAAATTCACTTCACTTTTATTTATTTATCCATATGAAATATCATGATTATTTCACATGGAATTTGTACAAGCGACATAATTTTAATTTCCATTTATCAAATTTTCTGAAAATTGCGATTCATCACCTTTTACCAGCAACACGCGTCGAAATGTATTAATAGCGCTGTTGCTTTATTCTATTCACACAAACCAGTTCTTCGTAAATCAAAATGAATATTTATTGAATCGTGGGCATACAGATACAATAAACTCAATCCAATAAATTCTAATAATTACGACAGACGGCAGAGCGACGAAACACTGAGAGGGGAGCGACGAAAGCAATATATATGTTTATGATTAAAATGAAGTCACAGTCGTCATCGTTTATCGCAGGCAACGACCTACTGGAAAAAGCTATTTAAGGGCATTGTTACGTAAGAAATAATGAAATAATATGGCAATGATGATGTAATAGGGACTTGATGTAATACAGTGTTTTAATGTCTAACGAGGCCGCTTTTGTTAAAAAAGACAGAATGATGAATAATTTATATGTATCTATTTAATTTTGCTTATTTCTTTCATTCATTCATTCGAATGTTATCTGAAGCACTCTAATGAATGAATGAAATAAATAAGCAAAACAAAAAAGATACATAATTAATAAAATAATACAATACATTCATTAATTTTGTACATATATAACTTCATTAATTCAAAAAATCAATAGTTAGTTGAATAAATGGATATATAAATAAATTCTTTTTTCCTTCATTAATTAGATTGCATAATTGTGTTTTTGAACAAAACCGAATGTTATCTGAAGCATTCTAAGTACAACGAATACAACAAATGAGACATATTTGGGATGTCCACATTACGCATAATTATACGCCTACATTTTTACATTTCCTGGATTTTGACCTAATATATATATTTTTTTAATACGATTGAAATCTGGTTCTGTCAAGGGGTTAGGAAAGACGTAAATAGACGTAGAGTGGAAGGGCGAAATAGAGAGAGAGAGAGAGAGAGAGAGAGAGAGAGGGAGAGGGAGAGAGAGAGAGAGAGAGAGAGAGAGAGGGAGAGAGAGAGAGAGAGAGAGAGAGAGAGAGAGAGAGAGAGAGAGAGAGAGAGAGAGAGCAGGAGCTACAGTTGGCCTATGTAAAGAGTGACAAAAAGTTACTAACTAGGTTATCAAAAATGCGGGAAAATTTACCGGACTTGAGACTTGTATTAACGGTTTTAGAATTAGATCAAAAGGAAGGAGTTGCATAAGCCTAGTAACAATTATAAAAAAAAACACAGACGAGGCTCCCATTTCCATACCTGCAGATTCATTCGACCGTCTGCCAACATTCAAATAAACTAAACCTAAACGACCCCAGGTGACCTTGGTTCAGGCGAACACTATACAAAGCCCTCCCCCTTCTCTTATCATTCTCTCTCTCTCTCTCTCTCTCTCTCTCTCTCTCTTTCTCTCTCTTATTGTGTGGTGTGCGGTTTGCAACTCTGTCGTGCTTCTATTGCTATTCTATCTTTTATCAACCAAATCATGATTCGTAGAACAACAGCTGAGGCAGAAACACATAATGGTCAATATATATATATATATATATATATACTAGGCCATTCTTATCTCTTGATAAAGGCTATAATATGAGCTAGCACTCAGCCACAGCCCCCTGTGCAGTACAAATATCCCCAGGCCACAAGCGGGCCAGACAGTGTCTGGATTTTTTTATAAAACTAGCTGGACATTCGTGAAGGAAAAAAGAGGAGAGAGGAGGGATAAAAAGTGTATCAAGGTTGTCATGTCTGGAACATTTATGCTGTCTAGAGGACCTGGTAGTTTTTGCCCATTGTTGGTCATCTTTAGCGATGTCCAGACATTTTTATGTGTGCGGTGAATAAATGGCCCTATTTTCAGCCTTTTTTTCCCTTCCTTCTTTCTTTCCTTCTTTTTTGGCGGGCGAATGGATTTTTTTTTTGCAGTTTGGAGAGGGTGTGTGTATGGAACATCTTTTCTTTTTTTTTTTGGGGGGGGGGGGGGACGACACATATGTTAATTGTAATTGTAAGTTCTAATTAGCTGTTGGCTGGGAATTATTTGAATATGAAAGGCTGCACATTCATTGTAATTACAATTCGGGAAGTTAGGATATGAATGCAGTTCATTAAAGGAAGAAAAAGAAATGATGATTAAAAATAGATGTACAAATTTTGTCCTAAATATACCCACTTTTCATTTACATTTTCTTTTACATAACATTTCATTCTCATTTCATTAAAATAATTATGATGATTTCCCTCGACTAGACGATATTCCTACGGGATCGTTCTCACAATTCTTTTCCGTTTTCAACTCTGATATTTTAGCTATATCATCAGATAATAAGCAGGCTATAAATTCCAGTGCAAAATGATTAACTTTGTTTATAGTTCATATGAATTATTATCGTATCAGACTATCAGTTACAAGGATCTATTCAAATTTAGAAACATTATGTAAAAAGGTACGCCGACAGATAGTGAACCGGTAAAAAGAAAAGGAGAAAATGAAGGTATTTAGAAATCCTAAAGTTATTCGTAGGTCAGTGTTTTAATTAAGTTTGTTTTACATTTTTTAAATCAATATTTCCAAGGAAATTTCTCATAATTTCTCTTTCGCTGTTTTCTTTCTGAGAAATGTTTTTTTTTTTTTTTTGCGGACACCCATCATTCTCTCAACTGCAATTCAGAATATTGAGATATTATTATTTCGCGTACTGTAGTAAAAATGAAAGAAAAAACACGCAAATTTGAAGTGGGTTCTGAGCCGCCACCTTGCGAGGATAAGGGGATAAGCTAGGCGCATTAATGGAAAATATGAGAAGAATATATGGGGCAGGACTATTCGAGGAGAGCTAGTGAAAAGGTTAGAAACAAGGAGAGAGAGAGAGAGAGAGAGAGAGAGAGAGAGAGAGAGAGAAAGAGAGAGAGAGAGAGAGGGATATCAAACGATATATATAGGCCTATACAGAGAGAGATCGCAGGAATATTACATGAGCGATATAACAGTAATATTAACAAGAGAAAAGGAGAGGTGGATAGAACGAGAAAAAGAAAGAGAGGAAAAAACAGAGAACGAGAAAGAGAGAACAGAGAGGAGAAAGATTACAAGTCAGATATGAAAATGGTGAGGGAGGAGGTAGGAGAGAGAGAGAGAGAGAGAGGGAGAGAGAAATAGAGAGAGAGAGAGGAGAGAGAGAGAGAGAGAGAGAGAGAGAGAGAGAGATTGAGAGGGAGAGGAAGAGAATGAGAAACTAGATCGCTACATCTCAATCACAAAATCGCGAAAAGTAAAAAGACCTTGGATCCGCGAAATGTGCACGTTTTCCCTCAAAATAACTTAACCATTCAGTCACGTTCCTCTTTGGACTGTTATTGGTCAAATATCGACTACAAAACTTTGCATTTCTGACAACAATGAGCAAAGAATGCTGTGTAGATGTTTGAATGACATAGTTGTTAATCGAAAAATAAAAAAATAAAGATATATAGAAATAGAGAGAAAGAGTCTTTGGCATTTGAATGATTGAATGATCAGATCTTATAGTCCACGAAATTACTTTTAAGCGCCTTTCGTTTCTCTCCCCTTTTATATTGTTGAAAGGATTGGTTGTAGATGAAAGGATACGAGGCCACCGCACTGCTCAAAGCTATTTAGAAATGAAAAATTGTTGTTGTCACATTATTATTATAACTATTATTATCATTATCATTAGTATTATTATTATCATTATATTAATTAAAGTAATAATCATAATAATAATAATAATTATCATTGTTCTGATTTTTTTTCTTCTTATTATTATCATTTCCATAAGCAGCTGCAATTATATTTAAGACTTCCTATACGAATATTGTTATCCTTAATACTATAGTGCAGCCAGCGTTGGAATGATGAATATTATGTAAACGTATTGAATTAATCCTTCATGCAACTACTGAATTTCCACCATAGGAATAGTAAGAATAACACGCATAATATTGGTTTCTGTAACGATGAAATATTTGAGTTCGGACTTCGATCACAAAGAACACATATTTCAGTATTTGATTATGTGGTTTAAAGTGCACGAGAAGACCACGACATTGACATTCAGCGTATATTGTGTTTAAAATGCATTGTGAAACTGGTTAGGGAAGAAGTGAGAGTGAGAGAGAGAGAGAGAGAGAGAGAGAGAGAGAGAGAGAGAGAGAGAGAGAGAGAGAGAGAGGAGAGTGAGAGAGAGAGTGATAGAGAGAGAGAGAGATAGAGATAGAGAGAGAGAGAGAGAGAGAGAGAGAGAGGGGGGGGGGGGGGGGGGGGGGGTGGGGGGGGGGGGGAGAGAAAGGGGGGGGGGGGGGGGGGTAGTCACCATTGATAAAGATTATATATTTTTAGTTGATATGATGTATTGAAGCAACATGACAAATTAAACAAAGATGTAACATGAGAAAATAGTTTCACTCTGATAAGAAGTACCTTTCGTGAATAAAAAATGTTATGTAAATTCTTGACATAAAACTTTGCACTATTTTCTCTTTCAATCAAAATACAGTGCTCTAACAATTTTTCCCCCGCATAGTAAAGAACAAAGCGATGTAGTTCTTAAAGGTCAAGTAAGTTAAGGCGTTGAAGATGGAGATTGATTGAAGGATATCGAACTGAATTACGGGAGAAGGGGGATATTCGAACAGTTATAGTTAGAAGGGGGAGGGTTTTTGTAGGTTAGAGAAAATGCTATGCCTAGACTAGACGGCACAAAATCAAACCAAGATGATTTAGATATTTACTTAGGGTAAAAAGGGTAAATTGCATAATGTTTTCAACCCCTGTCAACCAACAACCATTTTGGTTAACTGTGCTGACCAAATAATACATGATTATAAAACAAAAAGTCAATTTTATTGAAAATTATAAGATGTGTTTTACAAACACTTTTACATTGATTTAGCGTACCTCAACCCACTTTATATTTACTTCAAGAGATAAATGAAGGTATAACTACGATATGCACGTTTGAAAATGAAAAACGAAGGGACGCAGGAGCCAGAGAAGAAGAAGTAGAAGCAGAAGAAGATGAAAAAGAAGAAAAGAAGAAGAAGAAGAAGAAGAAGAAGAAGAAGAAGAAGAAAGAAGAAGAAGAAGAAGAAGAAGAAGAAAAAGAAAAAGAAGAAGAAGAGGAAGAAATGTAGATAATAAGAAAAGAAACAGAAGAAAAGATACGGAAACAACAAACGTTTGATTGTTTGCAAGCACTGGACACCAGCGGCAATCAATGCAATTTGTGTAGCCAGCGAAATAAATTCCCATCTTATACAAGGTAAATCATCCCCGTCTCCATATCTGCCCATCGCTTGTAAATTGATGAATGCGAAGATTGATTGCCGAGGACTTACGGAAATGTCCGAGCCTAACCGTGTCTGCAAAATTACGAGAACGAGGCAGAAAATAGGGTAACGAAGGAAAGACCGGGAGAAAATGACAGCCAGGGAGAGAACCGAAATAAAGTTAAAACTCCGCGCGGTGATTGGGCGATAGTTTTGAGCTCTCTGATTGGCTGAGGCCGTTACGTCGTCAATGCCAAATTCATTGCGCGGACCACGGAGAATTCAATTTAGTTTATCCCATATACACACACCAAGGACGAACGATGAATTGCGTAAAGCCATTATAAACTCCCTGATATTATTTTGTTCGTTTATGAAAATGATATTGAGGAATATAAAAGTATAGGTTCTGCTATTGTATTCGTAGAATGGAATGTATTTTTTTTTTGTTATTATGCTCGAGATTTGTGCAGTTTTGCTACCTGAATCCTTTATTGATAATTATGTTGACTCGTGAAAATAAAATTTGGCCCCTTATACTAAACTTGTATAGGTGTTGACAATGAATTCACGTAGATGAGTTTAATCTGAAGGGCAAGAAACCCGCCATCGCTCTTTTTTTCTATTTTAACTAGATATTTGACACGGATGTTAAAATAAAAGCACCCCAATCTAAACCCACGTTATTCCTCTTGTTAAGCAGAGTAAAAGAGGTATTTCATTATCACACATCAGTGAAGCTCATCACTTTACTGAATTTTGAAGGATATCATTGAAAAGAAAGCAAATTTATAAGACAGGCAAGAATTATCATCTAAATTGTTCAAGTATCCATCGACAAAACACGTAGAAGTGATAATTTTACAATAAAAGGTTGAGCTTTATTTTTACTCTTTTAAGTGAAATGTTCGCACTTAATATGGAGGGACACTCCCTTTTTGTTTACAACCAGAAAGTATAAGGTCATCAGTTTTTGGCGATTGTTCGCCAATGCGCATTTGTTGCTGACCGACCCGACCAAGGGGGAGGGGAAAGAAGACACCTTTTCCCTTAATGATACCATATCCATATCTAATGCCATATCCTAGAGTGCGATTTCCACACTCAAAACTAAAACTAAAAAAAGAAAATTATGCGCCAGCTTTATACAGTAACAGAGGGAACAGAATAATAAGTGGTGAGTCGACATTATGTACAGCGCATAGAGAAAAAAATTATTATGCTTGGCTTATGCACAACTTGACTTCCCACCAATCAGAATCGCGTAGTTAACGTTTGATTTTTAGTTTATTTTCTTTTAGTTTGATTTCTTTGTAGAGTTACGTTTAATCACAAGTTACAATGCAATCAGTCCCGACTCTTCTCACTAAATGATTTGATTCGGGGGAGGGGGAGGGGGGGGGGGGGGGGGATTTCAGCTTGTTGTCACGTTCAGCCTTCTAGTAGAATACAAAACAACAAATGCAGGCTAAGATTTTGTAAAAGCTTCAGTTACCACCTATACCATATCTAGTTTTAATCAAGCCTACATCCAACCATGACTAAATAAAATTATCTTCAAGTAGGGAAGGTTTGTGTCATGACAATCTCTGTCTCTCCACACATCCATCCTCTCCCCATATCAGTCAAGCCGCCTATTTTCATTTTATTCCATTTTTTTGTTGTGCTCTTCTACACATGCGCTGTTCATCGGAACGCGGTCGTAATATACCGGGGATGTGTCGGCAGCCGTGTTTATGGAGACTCGGCCCGGTGATGGTGATGAACCTCCGTCAATCTCAGGGCCATCCCAAGTCACGTTTCATTGTAGTCGAAAGGAAATCGTGCGCAGACGACGTTCTCATAGCACAGCCCCGGTCACACCTCAACAAATAAACCGTCCCTATTTTTACGAAGTGACGGTAGTGAATAAAAATCGCATACAATTTGCGTGTCGATTTTCCTCACTACCGTCACTTCGTGAAAATAGGGACGTTTAACTATAGCTGAATTGTCCTATTTCCAACATCAACTGAATTCTTAACTTCAAACTTTGACCATACACTAGATTTAATTCTAACCCTTACCATATACCTGAGTTAAAACCCTATTGCAATCCCAACTCCAAACATAAACCTTTGACAGATAAAGCCTGGAGCAATTGTAGCAGGAGCAAATGTCGGGTCAGCCATTCCGATTGCGTTATTTTCTGCGTTAACCGAGCCTATGGAGGTAGTTTGTGCATGCGCCAATAACTCAATGCAGTTTTTAAACTGTCAATTTCGCTCTCTCTTTAAATATGGTATTACTCTCAATTTGTGCATCAAAGCCCGTTCTTGCGTTCCTGACGCATTGATGCGTCAGCGAAATAATACATCGCGTGCAACGGGCATCAGTATTGCTGTATCACAGTTTATAATATAACAGTTTGAAGGTTATGACGAAATATAATGTACAGCGATAGGGATACCGACTCCAAAAATAAAATAATAATCAAATAAACTAAAAAAAAAACTAAAAAAAACTAAACACTGAGTACATTTTTCACCCAATAACCGTAATACAATGTGTTGATAATTTAGGTATTTTGCAACAATATATGATACAAAAATAATTTATATTCTGAAAGTATCTATTCCGCTGAGACTTCTGATGAGGTGTTTTGTCGAAAAGTTAGGAATAGATTTAGGCCTATGTACCATTTTCAGGTGCTGCAGTAGCAACAAAGTTGAGTTGCAGGGCTTTCCTTTAAATATATCTATTTTCATATATTATCATTCTTGGGAAGGTGTAACCGGGCCTTACTATGGGAAAGAATTGGCGGGGAAATGATTACAAGACCTGCATGATGCACATGAGTGCTCAACCGAATCTGAATAGTCTGCGTTGCCATAGAGCAAGTAATTGGCCCCATTTTCATTAATTGAATAATTTTGTCATTTTAAAAAGAGTGCAGTGCTAGCCGAGAAGTCAAGTTCGGGCCATGCATAGTTCAGAATTTGTTTAGTGGCAGAAATTCAGACAGACAAAAAACCTTTAGAGGGGGGGGGGGGGGGGGAGAAAAGATAAGGATAAATGTAAAAAAAAAAAGAAGCAAATGTGTAGAATGAAAAGAAATAACGACAACAAAAAAGGAAATGAAAAAAAAAATGATCGGCCGACCTTAAAACACGCCCATGCAGAGTAAAGGCAAGTGAGAAAGAGCCATAATGAGTAATAAAACACCTCTAAGTGAAAGTAGGTCTATAAATAAGACAAAAACAAAATACATAACAGATCTAAAACAAATGGGGTTGGCCTCAAGTTTTGAGCTATTATTTCACTAAGGACAAAGTATCGATAAAAACATCTCATCATACATATCATAGTGTTGAAGGTTTCTCTACTCACGTTAACATTTCTGGAGTTTATTGATTTTCGATCTTTCCCTGATTTTTATAATCACCACTCTATCTCTGGATCTTGAGTTTTAATGCCTTAGGACCATCCAATCAATTGTTTTAACGCTCATCATGACGCACATAAAAATAATTTAATGGAGGGGGGGGGGGGGGGGGGGCTATTTTCACTTTCTACTACGTCATTGTCTCAATTTCTAAATATTCTACTGAAACCCGCCAACCAAAATGAACCCGACCCCTATCCCACACATTCACTCGGAGCCCCGATCCAACATCGCTTCTATAAATCTGCAAGTACAGTCTCTACTTCAACAACAACAACAACAACAACAACAACAATCATGAGACTGGTTTAGCATTTAACCACTAACAAGAGACTTAACTGACCAAAGCGCGTACAATATTATTAATATCCCAGTCACTTTAATAAATAACTTTTCTGCACATTAAAGTGCACATTATCCACTCCCTGGGGAGTATTCCTAATGGTCGCCTTTATACCTGGCGCGCACATGCTAATCCAAACACAATGACGTTCTCATCCTACCCGGTACCCGACCAACACCTGGGCGGAGAGGAGCAATATATATAAAATGTCTTACTCAAGGGCACAAGTGCAGTTCCAGGGCTCGAACCCAAACTTTTGCATTTCCAGTCAAGTAGTGATTGAACCACTCGACTACGACTTATCAAAGGTATACCGGATAGTTCATGAGTTGTGAGAAGCATTGTGACTAGCATAGGTTTGTGCTTGCGAACTAGCAGTGGCGTAGCCAGCATAAGATGAAGTCAGCCGACGCCCCCGTTTGATAGTCCTGAAAATAAAATGATTTTGCAGTAGGGTTTTACAGTATATTTATGATGCCACCTTCGGATTGGGCAGGCAAGATAAAACTTATATTCCGCCCCAGTCCGCCCCAGTCCGCCCCCAGTCCGCCCCCAGTCCGCCCTCTCTGCGGCACTTTGTTTCTCTGGATACGCCATTGAAATATAGCTCACCTCCCCCCCCCAAAAAAAAGCCCGATACATCACAAAGAATATTCCTTTGATATCATTGGTAGTAGTCCTGCCTCTTTCCCTCTAGTTGAGATTCCGCCCTTATAGTTATCATTCCTGGATACACCCCCACTGAAGCCCCCCCCCCCCCCCCCCACCACCACCACCACCACCACCATCCCTCCCCCATCAAGGCCCCTTCATCACGTCCAGATACAGAGCGAAATTCTTCTTCAGTGTTCCAGTCACATCTCATGTCTGTTTCCTCTTCCATTCTCCTCCGTCTAGCGGCAAATAACGCTCCACATCGCTTAAAGTCCGTTGACCTTCAATCTCGTCACGATTGATTGATGAGTGTCGAAGTCCTGTTCGCCTGGCTTTGATGTCGGTAATGCGCGTCCTTGACGGGTTTGGACGTGCTCGTCCGACGGAAGAAATATTGCGCAGAAAAGTTCACTCCGTGCACACTCAGAAATCTTCGAAACTTTTTTTTCTTCGTCAAGTCCATCTGGATTCATGCCTCACTGACATTGTCTAACCGACTACACACCGACACTAACCCGGCCGATTCCTTGGCCATGTTTGGTCTGTTGCTGGTCTGGGCCTGCATTCTATAAGCTTCTAAGGAGTAGGATTTTGTTCTTATCTGGAAGAAAGGAAAGGGTTCTTAAATTTCACGCTCATGACTCATGAGGTTGACTGAATACTGGCCTTTTGTCAGTCTCGTTGTTGTGGCTGGGCCATGATAATAAAACACCGGCTTCAAACCGACCGATTCTTGGTCATTCGGGGGGGGGGGGGGAATGGTGATTGCTTCTTCGGTCTATAGTCGGTCTGGTGTCGGTCTTGTTGGTGTGACTAGAGTATCACGGAGGAAATTAAGAAAAGGAGGAAGAGGAAGAAAAAGAAGAAGAAAAATAAGAGAAAGAAGAAGAAGAAGAAGAAGAAGAAGAAGAAGAAGAAGAAGAAGAAGAAGAAGAAGAAAAAAAAGAAGAAGAAGAGAAAGAAGAAGAAAAAGAAGAAGAAGAGAAAAAAGAAGAAGAAGAAGAAGAAGAAGAAGAAGAGGAAAAAAGAAGAAGAGAAAGAAGAAGAAGAAGAAGAAGAAGAAGAAGAAGAAGGAAGAGGAGGAGGAGGAAGAAGAAGCACTAGACATTGTAGACCGACGGTTGATACCTCAGTCATACCGCTAAACAGACTTCAAACTGACTGATTTTACGTTATTCGGAGTAATGTATGTCTTGTTCGGTCTGTTTTCGGTCCGGTGTAAGTCTCTTTGGTGTAACACGGAAGGGAAAAAGAACCGGTCCAGAGACATGATATGTCACTGATATGTATATGGTCGCTTCTGTGCTAAACTTCCCCCCTTGGTCACACCAAGGAGGATATTGGTCACACCCAGGAGATGGGAGAACGCCAAATTGACACTATTAAAACCGACCGATTCCTGGGGATTCGGAGTAATGTTGCTTGTTCGATCTGTTATTGATCCGGTTCCGGTCTCGTGAGTGTTACTTGGGGGTGGGTATCATTATGAAGAAGCGATAGAGCTGTACGTAGGTCTGGTCTATGGTCAAGCTCCATTCTAACTATCGTGTTATGCTTATAAGCCTACCAAGGAGCATCGAATTTTTTTTGAACAACAAGCTGAAACGGTACGGGACGAGGCCTACATCCCAATCATCATCATTTGCCCACACAGAGATCTTACAGGATAAGGATCATTTCCTAAAGTTGTTAGAGCAACCTTGCATTTATGTCTTTTAAAAAAATCTTCTAGGAAACTGGTATGCTCACAAATACGCCCAAATGTTTACCTTGATAATATGGAATAACACTTTATGTTTTCGGTCAAGGAAAAAAAATAGTACTTATTCCCAACCTTTTTCGTCTTATTTAGGAAATTATTATAATCTATTTTTTTCTCGTAGTTTCAAAATTGCCATATTCGCTGGTATAGTGTGGGATCCAACCATTGAGGGGGGGGGGGGAGGGGTAGTAGCATCGGCTTTTTACTTGAGCATGGTGGGGGCGTGAAGGGGGGGGGGTTGTCGTTTTCGCTACCTACCCTTTCCCATTATCCCCTCTCTTTCTCTATATCTTTCTCTGTCTCGCTTTCTTTCTCGCTATCATTCTCTCCCTTTCATTTGCTACCATTCGATCATACCTACAAGATATTTGAACGTACATTATGTCAATAAGAAATCGCATGTAATGATATTTCAAATATCCCTTGGAATACAATACTGATTGTTTGATTGATAAATGTACTTTATTTATCCCAATAAATATTTAACATATCCCAGAAATCAGTACAGAAAAAAAGCAAACAAGTAAGCCAGCCCCCCCCCCACAAATTACCAACAACAGCACTGCAGTCACGTTCGCATTTTTGTTGTTGTTCAAATTAATACAAATTATATTTTGAAATGTCATTTTTAAGTATGATAAACAGAGAAACCAAAGGTTAAGCAAGATCGTTACGTGCGCTTTGTAGGTCAAAAAACAAAACAAGACTGACAATTAAGATTCATTCTTATCCCCTAAAAGGGAAGAAACGACAATTAGAATGCGATGCATTTTTTGTTATTACCGGAGAAAAATAATACTTAGAAGTTTTACAATTGCGTGTATAAGGATAGACGTATGTCTATTTACAAATAATATAATCTGCATCGTGGAATGGATTTTTCATTATTATCTTCATTATTATGATACATCATACTTGAATTTTTATCGCATACATACAATTAAATGAATAAAAAGAGCGAATAATACGCTTATTCTGGATGAGTCATCGGAGATATACAATTTATTGTTCCCTTATGAATTATCAAACCGTTTTGGGGATGACAATTAATTATGACCACTTCAGTTATATTCTTCAGTTTCTTTGTATTCTTAGGCACCGAAGAATATAACCGGAGTGCGGATTCAGGCGTAGTCCTTTTTATCCCATCTTTGCAAAAAGTTGACGTTTAATTATTCTTGTCTAAATCCTTCACTGCCCCTGTTGATCAATTAGAAGAATCACTTATAAAGGAAATAAAAACAAGAGCCCCCTTTTTTAAACCTCCGAGCCGCAGCCTTGGTTGAAGCCTGGTGAGGTCCCCGTATCGAATAGACAGTATGAGTCATGATGGTAGATTATTAATAGCTTGATCTATATCAAGTGCGTGGACTATATAGGGGAAGCAATCAGCGAAGATCAAAGTATTTGTCATACTATGGGCGTCGATCTACTTGGACTTGTGGGAGGGGGCCCCCATATCAAGAGAAATTGACATTTCATGGAATGGGCTATTATCATGGCGAACAAACGGCCTATTTTCAGCTTCCAGAGCTCTTTGGGTACTAAATGATGTCACGAGGTTGTAGTGACCTGTCAAAATAGGTTGCGTCTGTAGGATCAGACATCATGTACATGGGGAGTGGTGCATAGGAGTGAGGTGGGGCATTTAATATTATTTCCTCAACTCAACGCTGACCAATATATTACCAACCCGAAACAATAGGTGTGGTTATCAACGTATGACCTGAAATTTGACTTTGGCCAAGGCGCTGAAAGCATTCAATGAATATTATCTTCATATCAGGTGCCCATTAATTACACTTAGGTAGTGAGTGGCAAACATAGATTAATGTCTTCGCAAAGGACATTGGCGCCGAGGCCGGGACTCGAACCACGAACTATCACATCCACAGTCCGGTGACTATTCCTCTAGACCACCATACCGCTACTATCTAAAGCTTATCCTGATTTAAACAAAAAAGGATTATACTACGATATCTTCTCACACTGCTAATACAATAACACAAAATCGTGCATATGCAATCAGAATATGTGCTCCTAAATGATAATATTCTAAATAACAAAAGATCATTGTGCAACCACTGATACTTATAATTATTCAAGGGAAGATATGAGGGTATATTTTATACACCAGACTGTCTTATTTAAACCTCATACGGTTTTTAGCTTTATACTGGCTGATTATCTGTCTTATATTTGATTGGTTTAATGGCAACCTCGTAATTACACAAATCAAAGTATACCATATTATTCTTTCGTTTCTCTTCGTTATCAAATGTAAATAGCTCTTTAAATAATTCGATGCTTGAAATGAGGGTATCTTTCACTTTTTATACTCTCTTGTTAGTTTCATAACGCTCACGATTCATCAACAAAATTATCGACATCACGACTATCATATTCCAATAGTTATTTGTATTACACTTTCGTTCGATTTTCTGCTGATAGATCTAAAAGAAAAATGTCTAAACAATATAAAGGTACACTCGCATGACTATATCATACCGATAACTTTTATATACGCTTTCCATTGATTACAACTGACAATAGAATAAAAACATATGCAAATTGAATAATTAAAGAAAAAAACTATAAAAAAACAAAAACAATATCAAACTTTGATATTTTTTTTATATATAAAAAAAAGAAAGAAAAAAAAAATGTCATTATTGGGGCCTTTTAGGTCGACTGAAGGCATATGGGCATCTTTGCGAATCTAACAGATCTTGGGTACCTAACATAAGATTCTTTTCTTTTTGCCGACGGGAATGGGGGGGGGGGGTGTACCCCTCTATCGTCTGAATACGCCATTGCACCATGGATGAACTACTATACTACGAGAGATCATAAACGTGTTAGTATGAGGGTCACCTTGGATAGACAATAACTGGAGTAACCCTGGACACAGGAAACAATATAGGATGTACGACTTAACAATATTAGATGTATGACCAACCAAGAGTGCATTATTATGAGCCCTCTGTTAGGAATCTCCCTATATGCCCTTCCCCACTCCTACTTCCACGGTAACCATTTACGTAAACTATTCGTCTGAATGATGTATGATTTCATTTCTATATTTCCCTTTTGACGCAATTGTTTTCTGCCTCCCACGCTCATTCTCATCTTCACCTGCGTATCTTTTCCTCTCTTTGTCTAAACTCTCTCTCTCTCTCTCTCTCCCCCCCCCTCTCTCTCTCTCTCTCTCTCTCTAGCTCTCTCTCTCTGTCTCCGTCTCACTCCCTCTAAGCCTTACTTCCAGATCAGTCTTATGTTACATCTTTCTTTCCTGATTTCTCACTCTCTCCATTTTCACTTTTCTTAAATCGAAATTTGAAATTCCATTAAAAATCAATTTTGATTCCTCCAGCGCTGTTTTTTTTTCTCGATTTCCTTTCATACCTCTGTTTAAAATTATTAATTATTCTCTTTTCTTCTTTTCTCTAGCTCTGCCTTTTCAATCGTATTTTTTCAACTTTAATAATGCTCTTTCTTCCTGATTTTCTTTTTTTCTCCCCCCTCTCTCTCTCTCTCTCTTTCTCTTCTACCTCTTCCCGACCCCCTTTTCACTGGTTCTCCCTCTCTCTATCTCTTTCTACAAATTCCCTTCCTTTTGCGTTATTTGCTTTAGTTTCGTGAGCCAATTTATTATCGTCTATCTTTCTTTCATTACTTCACGATACTCCAATGTTCACTTCACATCCTCCTGTTTTTCATTACTTCTCTGTGGTTGATCGGCTTCAATTAATTTCTCTCTCTTGTTCCATTTATTATCTTGCCCCAAGATTGATCACTCTTTTTCTATTGTGTTGAAGGCCTTCTTGAATCACTTTCTAATCTATTTGCAATGTAGGGAAAGAAAGAAAAATTAATAACTTAAGAAAATCCACGAAGCCGCATTGATACTAGAAAGTATATCATTAAGTGTTTACGAATAATAGATTGAAAGTAAAGAATAATGAAGAGAGAATGATTTATTGGCAAACTCCAACGGAAAGAAATAGTCAGCAGTACACAAATATAAATACAACAATCCTCTGTAGTAATTATAAGTTTTTTGCATATATCATTATGTTCGACAAGATATTTTCTTTCGGAAAAGCACTTTGAAAACTGATTATGACCTTAACAAATTATATAATCATAAAGATAGAGAGATAGATATTGAAAGAGAGAGAGAGAGAGAGAGAGATATTTATATACCAAAACGTGAGAGATAGAGAGAGAGAGAGGAAGAGAGTGAGAGGAAAAGAGTGACAGGGAGAGAGTAAGAGGGAAAGAGTGAGATCGAGAGAGTGAGGGGGGGAGGGGGGGGGGGTCGGTATATACTCAGCCAGGAAATGATACTTAATGTTCAAAGTAAAGAACTCTATGTTATCCTTGTACATATCTATCCATTTTTATAAAGGTGTCTTTTATATTAGTCTGTTGATTTTCGTAAAGTGAAAACTATGACGTGGGATGTTTTACTTAGAAAAAAACAAACCAAGATATAATGTGAGTATTCCATGAGGCTCAGAAAACTTATTGAAGGAACAAGTAGGAATAAATAGACTTATTAAAAAAAAAAGGAAAAGAAAGAAACGATATGTTAGATATTCTGGAGGCTTTTCGTTCTTTGTACTTTGCTGCGAGATGAGGCTCGATGGCTCAGTGGTAGAGCAATGGTTTCGTAACCGGGAGGTCCCGGGTTCGAAACCAAATTAATGCGCCCATTTAAGGCATTTAATCCCCATTACCAAGTCCCTCAGAGATGACTTAAAACCGTCGGTCCCCTGGTTGCTTTCATACAAGCACATACATGAATTCTTAGCAATCAGGCAACAGAATCATCAATCACCATCATCATCTTAATGTTAAAATGATAACCACCATACGTTAGGATTATGGAATATCTACTCAGGTCAAGTTTCTGTTTAGCATACCTCATCACAAAATGTCTTCAAAGGCGTAGAACAGCAGATTTTTGGTTTAAATTACTTATCAATATTTATTATGGCATTGCACATGCACTGACAAGATACAAACCTATACAAAATACTACATGATAATAGAGATTTTATTATTGTGTGTTGAATACAGTGGAAACTGGAAAGTTAGTTTGAATTAAGCTTACAGACAAACATGACATCGGCTTATATCTAATGTACGACAGTGCACTTATGCTTATTACTGTTATATCGAAGCCCAACAAAATTATCATTAGTTAATCCGGTCTTTCCGGTGTATAGTTACTATAGCAGCATCTGAGCGAAGAAGCTAGCAACAATAATAATTCGAACCATAAGTTTAGAAATGCAAGGCAGTGCACGATAAATATGATAATAGAGCATTTATGGTATGAAAAACATGGTACAGTACCTGGCGACGCCATGATCGAGACATTGGGCGGGTACTGATCGTCCAACATAGTAGAGAGACCAACCGCGCCGGCGGGTCCGCCGTGGAAAGGATGGGTCGGCGGCGGCGGTTGCGGCGGTAGATGCGGGTTGAACATGTACATCGGTGGAGCTGCAGTGGTACCGGGGAACTCTCCCGATGAGCAGTGGCCTGTAACGCGTTGGAAGCGAGAAGTATGGCGTGTGTTTATTACGTGCATGGATTACTGATTTTAATTCATTTATATCCTCTCCTTTGTCTTTACCCATCCACATCTCCCCCCCCTCTCTCTCTCTCTCTCTCTGTATTTCATATCATTTTCTCTTTCTCATCGTCCCTCTTTGTTCTACGGTACACTAGTAATTAATTCAATTTAATTGATTTAATCTATTCAATGCAATTTGTGAGTCCTTAGTTTTCCTTTTATCATTTCAAACTGCAAATGTCCATATCACTCCGAACGTGAATATTACTAACTGTATAATTATAATACGTAAAATAAAATTCAAATCGTTATGTACTGGCGATTTCAAACTACAATTTTACAAGAATAATGCGATAAAAAAGGTATAATTGATAAGACACTATCCGATCAAAGTGATATAATCATGTATAATCTAAGCTAAACGTCATCTAGTAATCATTTTCATATTAAGGATTATGCAAGATCTAAAAGTTCATTCATACATCCATTCACCCATTCATTTTAATAATGTAATAAAAATATTAGTGCATTCACATTCATTCATTCATACATTAATATCCATTTATCTCCTCATTCATTCATTCATTCATTCATTCACCTATTCATTCATTCATTCACTCACCTATTCATTCATTCATTCATTCATTCATTCATAAATTCATGAATTCATTCATTTTCCTCTCTTGGGATGGGACACCCTTGGAGCAAAAGCTGATTTCCATATGGTCGTCTGATTATATATAATTTTGCCGATGAACAAATTATTTTTTTATAATAGTTTCAAACTTTTATAATAAATTAATATAATAATATGAATTATATAAATACATATTCCATTACCATAATGACTTTCCGTATAGAAGTCATATGCGTATCTATAACAAATAAACAATTACTCTAAAACAAAGAACATATTCATAACTTTGCATGCAATATTTGCATATTATTTGCATATTCATATTACATTTCTCAATGAATTCGCAATTTATTTCCTCACTGACATGAAAACAATGTTCTCGGCAAAACGTGACTCAACCACTCTTCATTTCAGTTGAAAAAAAACACACACCTCTTTTCAATGTTATAATAAAGGACGTTATTGAACAGTCACGGTGGTATTACAATATTTTATGGTACATTGACGATTGTGGTAATATCTGAAAAGACCAAGAAACCTCAAATGATTGACATTTTTGAAGGGCATTACATGCTCTTTGAACTAGAACAACATTTTCTCACATAACTACTGTTATTTGGTGATTGTGTTACTCGACTATAAAGTAGTATTAAGATTTAGGTCAATTGATGGTATAGCTAATTATTCTTTGCCCTAAAACATGCATACACTAGATTCGACTAGTCAATAACAGTAACGGTACGTGTAAGAGTAAACTAAAAGTTTGCCAGTTTATTTCCAAGAAACACTTTCCCAAAATAAAATGAAACCCATTAAAACTGATAAATGTTGAATCAAATATGGTCTGTATAACCACAAGGCCCAGAATAAAAAATGGCATCACTAGAGAATAAAAGAAAACCTGAAATCAATTGTTTGTTTGATTGTTTGTTCATTTGAATTTCAATCGATAATCTAATAGACGGCAAAGCCTGCATACGGCCAAATCATGTCAACATTATGCTACACCCCGAAAAGTAGCGTAGTGTATGCTATTCTATGTTTATTCAATAAATTTAGATACTATTTGTCTTACATTTGTTTACTTTTAATTTAATAAAACGTGCGCTTTTATAAAGCGACTAATCAATTTTGTACAAAGGTGTATTTTGTGCAAATATTATAATATAGTTTTACAGTTCGAACTTAATGATAGTTGCCATTATTATTGTCATTTGATCACTTTTATTTGAATTTCAATGTTGATTGCCTTGACTGTTTCAATATAATATATTATTGTATAATTGCTTTTATCATGTATATACATTGTAAACTGTTGTAACCATTGCAATTCAGTCTTTGGACTGCGAGAATGGATAGTATTCAATAAAATCCTTCAATCAATCAATCAATCTTACTTTTTCTAACAAAAATGCTTTATCATAAGCATATTAGAAGGAATACTTGTTAACTTTTAAATATCATGAGAACATTAAAACTTTCAGTAATTATTTGGAAGAATGTGTTAGTTTTAATCGTATAAAATCATCGATGCCAACTAAGTACAGAATGCTTCCATTGATAGAAAATATTTGAATATGAATATATTGTCTTGGA
The DNA here is from genome assembly GCF_000002235.5 of Strongylocentrotus purpuratus. Lineage (NCBI taxonomy): Eukaryota > Metazoa > Echinodermata > Echinoidea > Camarodonta > Strongylocentrotidae > Strongylocentrotus > Strongylocentrotus purpuratus. The sequence continues at coordinate 33,590,539 of NW_022145610.1, forward strand.
CTAAAATAGATAACGGAAACGCATCAAGGCGAGATGAACCCAGCTGACTAATTGACGTCCAATCACAGTTGCCGACCTAAAGATGGTCAGAGTTAAAAATAAAAGGACTAACCAATCAACTGAGGGTCAAGTGTAACCATGGCCGAGCAGTTGCAAAAAAATGGTCCGAACTGTGACGAACAAACGTGGACCAATCAGTTAGATATGGGTCAAGTTTGATGAAGGTGACCAATTAAAATGGTCTAATTTGAATAATTATGTCAGGGGAATTTATATCTGAGTATAATTAATATTGAAATTGAAAACAAAACGAAATCGTAAAATATAATGGCTATTTTAAGAGCATACCAACCAAGTATATAGCTTGATGTGGTTACGATGGGAAGGGAGGGAATGCGCAAAGGTGGATGGGAGGGGAGACCACCTCTTCAGTTTTGGTACTGAGCCTACCATTATTATTCCCAAAAAACAACAAACAAACAAACACACAAACATACAAAAACAAAACCCAACACTTATTTAATCGTCAAGGGTAAAACAGGTAGACAACATGATATAGTTTACAGTTACAGACATGGCCATTCAGTATTGACTATAGGCGTACGATGCACACGATGGAGGAAAGGGGAGGGGGGGGGGGGTCGGTGTTTGGGGAAATACTATACCCCCAATAATCTTGCAATTATAAAAAACGAGGTGGTCTATTAGTTGTATAGTTTATACAAGTTAGTATAAATTAGTTGAGGATTAAAATAAATTTTTACTGTCAACATCCGTTAAAAAACAAGTATATTTTGCTCGCTTGCTTCGCCAGCGTTCAAGATATAAAAATGGGATAGTTCGACATTCGAGCAAGAGACTTTTAGCCCCCTCCTTACCCCTCTCCTCAGATAAATATTATTGTGCCCCGTGCGCATATAGCATGTAGCTGAATTTCCACGTGGAAGATATGACACTATTTACAGGAAACTTTGTATTTGTATTTAGTGCTCTCAATTATTTGTCTGTGCAATAGGTGAATCAAAGCAAGTATTACCTGAGTAGAACATGGAAAATATAAAGCCAGCTGAAACCTAGGTGCCCCAAACGCTGTCACTGGATAAGAGAGAGAGAGGTTCGTACTGCTAGTCTAAACCTGTATGTTCCGGTTGTAGGCGGTCACGAGATAGGAACATGAGTTGTTCCGCGACATACATGATACAAATACACTTTTTAAAACCTCGTCTAAAAATAACGTTAGGGCAGGGAAATGTGACATCCCCCTGGTTGGGGCGATGCAATGCTTGGACATGAAATGATCAAAAGAAAGCCCGTCTAAAACAGTTGTTTGTTTATCGTCACAACCATGTGTCTAGTATGAAGGGAATGACCATTCGATTTCAGGATTACTATTAGTTTCATTAGATACTATTTTTGATTGATTCGAATGATTATCACCATTTAAGAAAAAAACTGTATGATTCATAGCTTTCACTTAATCCAGGTTGTTTTTCATAATTTAATGAGCAGTGAAAAGTTATGTACATCATTCCACTAAAATGAAGGTACCATGGAAAACAACACAGATTGGAGCGTAGAATATTTTAGCTCTGGAAAGCCCCGAAAAGACATCTACAAAAATTAAAACAGTTTTGGTAAAACGAACAAACAAACAAACAAACCAATAAATTAACAATGAAAATACACGAAGTCTTTCCAAAAAACTTTACTTTCACTAAGATGTAATCCTAATAAATGAGAACATGTCAACAAAAGGTATGCCTAGTTTTTTTGTTCAACTTGAAATGACGACCAGATATGAAAGTTACCACTTTGCAATGATTACTCTCCACCACGCTTCGTAAGAATGTTGCTGCAAACTACCCCATGATTGAATATATCGTCTTTGAATATGCACGAGTATACATTTGATGTTAATGAATAAGATAAGATAAGATAAGATAAATATTTATTCGCCTTTCTTTCAAATGTCACATTGAGCATAACATTAGATCATTACACATTAACAATGCAACAATTATGGTAATGATTAAAAAAAAATGAACTAAAAGAAAGACGAGGAGACCCTGGTAAAAGCAGAGCTTGTAATTTTATATTGCATATGTTTTATCATGGACCTAGTACTTTGTAGTAGGTCCTTGGTTTTATCAAGAACAGTCGAATGTATACGATATCAATATTTAAAAATAATTTACATTTGTCATTATGTGGTCAGCTAATCGGGGTGTTAAAATGTAATTTTTTTCCTTTTTAAAATATCCTGTACTTCAGCCCTCCAAAGATAATGAGAAACGAGAAACACAATTTTACATTCAGTGGTCCAGCCTATTCAGGAGCGCGTGAAACGAAACGTGTTTTGTACAGCCTGATCGCTTTGCGACCCAGACACTGTTACGTAACAATGACTGAAACTGTCTGGATCAGAATCAGCTCAGCAGATTACCTGGTAGTCTTGGGCAGAAAAACGCCTCCAAAACTCTTCGTAATATTCTTCGCTACCCAAAGACGATTTCAAGTGTCCTCCTGGCTTTCAAAGAGGAACAGATCACCCAAAGTGCTTCAATTTTACCTAAACATTATTTTGAATTTCCTTGGTTGTATCATAGACCTACTTCTTAGTAGGTCCTCGGTTGTATGGTAGGTCTACAACGAATGCAAACGCCCCGCCCTTCCCGCTCTGTTTATTCGTTGGTGTTAAAATCGTTACAGTTGATATTGTATGCCGGTGATAGGATTATATAGTAGGCCGTGTAGTAGACTGATTTGAAATTGGATTGCTGTAGGAAATTTTAATATGGGTCTGTAAGTTGAGTTATTTGATGAAAAAAAAAAAATCACTTAATTTGGCTGAATATTGCATCCTCATGTGAAAAACAGGGGATCTTGATACAACGAACCAGGACCGGGGGGGGGGGGGGGATCTTGTTATATACGTCATGTACACGCAATATGAGAACATGTGTGTAAAACTAAAGTCATAGCTGTAGTGAAAATGTGTCCGTGCAATCCTTGTGCACAGGAATCATAGATTAGCAATCAATCAGCTTCGACAAAAGAAGAATGAGTGCTGCATTAATCTGTTTTCTCTCATTGACATAAGCACAATGTTCTACATCAAGAATTCCACGTTTTCGTCATTTCTGAGATTGATAGACTATTAGAAGCTGCGAGTAATTAATGTAAATTTATATTTAATATCTGTAGATATTAATTGACAAAAACACTGCAGAAACTTGATTGCTATTCGAGAAGTTCTTACTTGTTAGTTACTTTTACATGCTAAATGTGGTATTAAAGATAAAGGTGGGTTCTGGTAATGCGATTGCATTGTGAAGGAAAAGGTGTGGAATGGATCAGAAACAGTTGATCATGTAGCATGTAAGTGTTGGTGTGCACTGCAAGGTTCTGGAGTCATCAAAATCATAATAAATTTGGCCGAGTCTTGGTAAAGTAGCAAGCACTGTACACAGAAAGCTATATATGGGACAACACACATGATGTCGGGGGCTAGTACTACCTTGATTTCCTTGTCTTTCTATGCTCATTACTCAGACAGTATACATTTTCTTCCAAAATTGTTTGGCACATGTCATTTATGTGTTATCTTGAACATTCAGTGTAGGTTTCATTTGATTCTGTGAGAATATTTTTTTTAATTTTTTTTTAATACGTGTCATCTTTATTACAACGAATTCCGGAAGCAACATGGACAAAGAAGTACATGTATATATTTCGAACACAGGTCCATGAACCATTGTAATACGAAATACGAATGCGCCTTTGGCAGGGTACACAAAACAATATAACAGAAACAATAGACCGGGAGGGTAGTTGATGTTGTGCCATTCTCACAGTTGGAATATTAACATTTTGAATATTAAAACTTACATAATTATATTCATATTGCATGGTAAGGTGTATGATAAAAACCATAAGACATATATAACATGGTTTTAAATCAGACGATTCATCATGAATACTAGATTTGAATATATATCTCATGGCCTACGCAATATAGAATATAAATATCAAATCATCACGTTGATTATCCTCTATTAAGGATAAGGAATGTACACTTCCTCTGTGAAGGTAATGGTATACATCAAATGATGAAATATACCAACCAGCCATTGTTCTCTCTTTTTTTTTTTTTTTTTTTTTGTAAAATGAATTTATTGATAAATATATGCTTTTGAACAAATCAAACAATCATACACAATCAATTGAAATAACATCATAGCATTTTTACATAGTTCAAATAAAACATGTTTCGTTTTCTTGAATAACAGTGTTTTAAAAAATGCATAGCTTTTTTGTTTTACAGTTCCTTTTGATCTTTAATCGGTTGTGAATTAATCTTTTGAAAATACAAAGAATAGAGACTTCATGAAACATGAGTTTGCGATTTTCTGCTTGCATAAATGTTAAATAAACTGCGTATTTTGCATATATGATAAGAAAAATTAAACTTTTAAATATTTTGTTTTTCAAGTTATAACCTTCAATTAAAACGAACTTGTCAAAAGAAAAATTAACATTGTAAAGTTTTCGAATTATGTCTCCAAATTTTAACCAAAACAATCTTGTGTGCTTGCATTTTACAAATAAATGGAGATTGTCGTGTAACTGAGCATCATATAAACATAAGGGATTGTTACACAATTTATATTTGAATAAATTATACCTATTTGGTAATAAGTTGTGTAATAACTTAAAATTGAATTCTGATATTTTGTTTTCTTTCATAGCTTGTAAATTAAATGACCATATGACTTTCCAGTCGATTTGTTCTGTACTATTTGTGAGAATTATTTTTTTTAATTTTTTTTACCAGAACTGGAGTTTATCTTTAAACAAGGAAGTCGCCTCCTTGGATGTGAATGTATGATTGAAAGTTTTCATGAGTTTTTTTGGTACAGCGGAAAAGGTAGGGGAGATCGCAAGATACGTCACAGAGTTGCCTATTTCTTCTTCCTTATTATAATCGTGATTTTTGCTCAAATTTGCACTGACATGTATCCATCATTTTTGCTTGAATTAAAGCCAGCTTGATATCGAGGTGGCCTTTTTGTTTTAAAGGACAAAAAGCCGACTTGCGTTATCCGATTTTCAGGTGATTGAGTTTAGTTTAATTTAGTTTTTAGTTTATTGTTTATTTACCTGACTGCTAAAAAACATAAATGCTTGTTAGTAAGCAACCAGAGGACCGACGGCTTTAGGTCCACTCCGGGGGACCTGGTAATGAGGATTTAAATGACCTAAAACATAAAGAATAAATAAGGTTGCTGCTAATAACTGTCATATTTCTAAAAAATATCAAATAAACCTACCTAGAAAAAGTCATTTCCAATAAGCTTGGTAAAAGTATCGCGATGTTGGTAAAGTTCTTCTGCAACTTCTCTATCTTTAGTTAAACCGTTTGGATGGTAATTTACGTGTTTCTGGCTGGTTTTCAAACGTTTATGATAGTGTTCATGGTTATTTGATGAATCAATCTTATACGCCAGGTTATAACCAAAATAACTTGGCCTTAGCAAGAATCTTCAACATAACTGCCTCCTTCGTCTTATCATACCCAGGTAAGCCACACGAGTAGGCATATAGTGCTCTACCTGCCTTCTCTGAAATTATTATTACATCTGGGAGGTGTTTCACAAAGATCTTAAGTTGAACTTATCTCTAAGTTGGACTTAACAGTTATGGAAAGCCATTAGCATCTATGAAAATATTTTGTAAAAGGCATAATATGTTGATTCAAATCTTTCATAATTTCTAATATCAAAGAGATTTCGTGTTCTTGATGTGGAATTTATAAAAAGTCTAAAATACTTGATTTTTCGCTTTTGAATAATATTCATTTCATTTTATTTTAAGACTACAAATGGTACTCCATAATATTTAAGTCCAACTTAGAGTTAAGTTCGACTTAGGATCTTTGTGAAACACCCCCAGTACTACGAGGTACCTGTGCTATTCATTTTTATTTACAGCTCCAAGGGAAAATTGAGTAAGGAAATAATTGAAAATTCATTATATCTTAGCCTACAATAAATGGGAATCGTCCAAAATTACGTAGGAGGCGATTGATCACAATTTTCGAACTTCTTCTTATTTGTCTAATTAATTTCACACCTTTCACACTTTGACCATCAAGCAATTTCTTTGATTGTATCTGTTTTCACACAATGTCTTACAAAATCTGTATTGTTTGAAACCCATATCAGTCAGCAGTGCCATGTTTTGTCCCCTTTTTTCTCGTGTTTTTAAAATCCAGAATTTTTGTAATTACACGTTGTACAGAAGCAGAAAGATCTCGAGTCTTTTCTTAATGCTGTACATTGTGCTATTCATGAATACAATTATTATTGTACATAATCATTTCAGGTTCTAAATTGGCAACACAGTGTGAATTTCATAATCACTAGTGGCAATGATTTTGGTTGAATTCAGTTGTTTTCATTTACATTGATTCATTTTTATTCATATATACATGTACATTCTAAGCTTTTTTTTAAACCACGAAGGAGTTAAAAATAAGGACAATAGGAGCAAATTGTGAGCAACATGTGAGGGCTCACATGCCTCCGGGTAATAGTGTTGAATTTCACTTTTGTGAGCCCTGGTCCACACGTTGCTCCCTCCCTTTTCCTCTTGTATTGTTTATGTATTACATGCTCTGTCAAAATGTATTTGTATTGTGCTTTTATGATTGGCCTAATAAATAATAATAATAATTATAATTTGAGGAGGGAATAAATGAATTATTCAGAAATTTAAAATACTGCGACCTTTTTTGGGTTCAGCTGGATAGAGCATGTGCGAAAGTGCAGGGGTTTGATGTTGAAACAGGAGCCTGGTTGAAACATGCCAAATTTCACGTTTGCATTATTTTGCATACACTGCTTTTTAACCAACAATATATTGTTGGAACCTATTACAATAACATTGATAATAAAAATGATAATAACGAAAATAAAAATATTTATACTAATATTAATAACAATAATAATAAATTGCACACGCTCCACTCCCTGGGGAGTATTTCGGAATAAGATCAAAGACACACTTATAATCAAGAGAATAAGAGAAAGAACTTTATTCAGCTTTGTTTATACTTACAACACAGATACATACAAGTCCACATTATCTTCTTGTCAGCTGCAACACTTGTAAATAATTAACTTTCGAACCTTCATTCGAAATTGTATTGCAAGTCAATGCTAAATCTAAATAGATATAAATCATACAAAAAGGTCATCAATATCGTTATAAAATCACGTAAAATTTATATTAAAATTTTGTTTAGTGCAGCTAAAAGTAGTGAACAAAGAAACAATAACACGGCCCGTAGGTCTTTTACAGCGACAAAAATCGTCATTAACAAAAGTTCTATTTAAAATAATTGTACTCGTTTCTGCCCATAGAATCGTAATGCAACACGATCTCAAATATTTTCGAAATATCAAGTAAAGAGTAATTTAATTTCCCTATACTACATCATTGTCATGTTCGAACACTTCAATTGGTGACGTATAAGGCTATTGAAATTGCCTTGTGTCGATTTCTCGAAACTAGTTGCTATCGTGTTATGTTAACAATTAGTATTTAATTTTCATTGAAATTTCTGAAGTCCGAATTCCAGATATTAATATTTTATTACATTTTTTAATGTATTTTAATTTGTAACATTTTGCACGATTCATTTCTGAATTCAATTATTATTATTATCAATATTTTTACAAAATTGACTGGATAACTGACCACATGTCGTCAAACATTTACTTCATAATTCTTTGAATTTACATTCCAATTTAAAAAAAAAAGTTATGAAAAAATATAGGAAAATTGACAATTTGATACACAACTGTTTTCATGCATTGTTTAATGCTTGGTTTCATGCATGGTTTTAAAAAATCTGAAAATTCATCAATGCATGAATGAGGATTTTTCGGTGACATTCTTTCACCTCCAAATACATAAGCATTTTAAACAAAAGTATCTATTGTGGACAATAATGTAAAATGTCAAGCACTGAATAACCTTAAGAAAGACCTTTGTTATGATAATAATTGAAAGAAACATAAATTTGCATAATAATTACAAATCTTGTAAGATTTTTTCCACACACAAACCTTCCAAGTACTTATATATAAACACCCAAAATGCAGCCAGTATGTTTTTAGCTATGTGAGGTATATGTATTAATTATCTTCTACGACGATCTACTTGTGACATGCAATAGAATAAGTTTTTACAAAGAAAAGGGCCTTAAAACCATTAGTATGTACAGCTGCAAGATATAAAGCTGCTTATAGTTCAAAGGAACCATCAGTTACGAAAGAAACATGATAGAAATACAAGGAATAAACGAGAAACATTCTACGACGTCTTTTAACGATTTGGACAAGTTGTTTAAAGCGCTTTTCAGTAAAGTAGGCATATAATCACCCCAATCAATGGATTCTGTTACGATCCAGCACTTTACAGTACACACTCTCAATTCCCTTGGGACCCAACATCTGAGACTATACACTCGGATTCTTGAGATTTATTTTCTCGAATTGAAGAAAAACATACTTAAACTTTACAAAAATACGTGAATAAATCACAGTCGCGTCATAATTATACTTTCAAGAATATTTTCCCCTGAAAAACCATCATATACCTGCAAAAATTCAATCGGAGGTCTGCAATATGTTTTTTGTTAAAGCAAAACTATGCCTTACTGAATCATAATCGGGTACATCAAAAGATGATTTCAAAGAGAAGGAACAAAATCTGAAATATTCTTGATCAAGACGTGGTTTAGTAAACTTGAATTGATTATCTATTTTCTGACTTCCAGAATCAATATTTGTTCCCAAATGTATAATAAAGAGAGAAAATAATTACTAAATCAATGAACACGCAGCAAATACTCAGATAAAAAATGATCTTGCTAGGTACCCGTGTGAAATGTATTATGCAGACAGTGGCATTTACAAACCTGATATCTGTTGTAATATAAGCGCGATTAATTTCATAATCATGGTGATCGCGAAAGACAAATAAAAAGTGAATTTTTTTTTTTTTGCAGCAGCAAGTAAATAGTAATGATGATAATAATAATAAAATTAATAATAATAATCATGATAATAATAATAATAATGATAATACAATTGTTATAACAATACTAATAATGTTAATAACAATAATACAAATAATAATGCTAATAATGCTAATAATAAAGTAATATTGGATTTTTTTAAAGCGCACATATGCACCATGTAGATTCTCGATTTTGTGTAGACGTTTGAGTTAAATCTATACACACATAAAGTAGAGAAGGTTGAAAAAAAGAAAGATTTTGAAAAAAAAAGTTATAGATAAGAATAAAATACAAAATAACACAACATATAATAATGCAGCTTCCATGTTTGTTATAAAAGCACACGTTAAAATAGAAAGACATCTATACATCTTCTAAAAAAATCAATCACCCGTCATCCACTGACATAAGATATATATGATCATAATAACTACATTAAATATGTTTCGAAAACATAAAAACCCACAATATTTCATACTCAGCTTAGCAGAGTACGTTTCCTGATTTTCTTTTCAGTAATACTTTGATAAAATGTCCACAGTTGTGTGACGAAGTTGTGTCACATCATTAGCACAAATCAAGCGTTTAAAAACAAATAACTATGACTTAAAAATCTTCTCGTAAAAATGAAAAGATAAACGCAGCAATATGATGAACAATGTCAGTCAGAGGGAGATTCTCTTTAGAGAGATCTGAATTCCTCGTAGAATCCAACTAAATTTACAACGTATAATAACCCTTATTGTGCTATTGCTGCAATTTCGCACAGGCAAATCCCATATCACTATGTTTTCTGTAGCATACAAAGAGTTAAAGACTGCACCGATAACTACCAGATGACTATGGGGGAAATATTAAACCGCGCAGTAAAGGTTAGAAAACACGAGGAAATCGACTCAGTTGTCCAGATTTGGGGAGGCTTTAGTCCAACAGATTTGTGTAAATTCGTCTACATTTTGTTAGTTAAAAACAACCCATTTAAAGAATAAGAACATCAGATTATTTTTCAGCTAGTTTCTCTTGAAATATAAACGTAAATCTGTTAGAAAATCCCTAGGCAACCTTAAAGTAAATAAACGCTAGCACTTGTTGTGCGGTGCCTTTTGAGTAAGAGAGGGGTACCCATTTCTTACAAAACTGATTAGCATTCAATTATTATATATATAATACGCACTGCGTCCCTGTATAATGTTTCATTATTCATTATTCTAGTCAATATTACGATATCGCCAGGGTTTTGTGATGAGTAATATTCAGGGAATTATTCGAAGTTCATTAAATTGTTTTGTTGTTCTCTCCTGAACGATTTAGGGTAATCTTTGAAAATCGCAATTAAGTCATGAAAAATAAAAAGAGTTCCACATGAACCCTCTTAATTTCACACACGCCATTTCGACGTTATAGACGTCGTATTTTGTGATTATCATCAACATCATCATCATCATGTACGCAAATAACTATGAACAGTGATAAAACTGATATAATTTCATTAGAATGAAATACTGACACGCACGAATCAATTATTAAGCACAACATACATATTGAATACTTCAACTCTACAAACTTTTAACAATGTACTTATCTATTAACACACACATCCACATAATATTTTAATACGAAGTATAAGCAAAAAACACATAGTCATATCTTGTTTAACTACTTAAAAACCTATTTACATTGGTGGATAAAACGTTAGTGAACGGGTTTCCGCCATTATTTATATCACATATAAGTGTTAGTTTACTTTTTTTACAGTTCCATTTTCAATGGTTGAAATAAGTTACACAAAAAACATGTTTCGGGCATGTTTCATATATATGTGGTGGTCTTTGTAATGGCCTCTTTAGTAATCTGACACCATTATTCTTCTAAAATACATCAACACCATGGACTGCGCTGGGCGCATCCTTTCATACCTCCATGTTAAATACATTTTTAATAGTTGCAGGCTCTATACTTTACTATCAAAATCATACCATTCAGATACGATACTGATTTATGTTCTAAGGCAATTTATAACATGCACTTAAATCTGCAAATAATAATATTATGATAATTTGAACAGATCATTCTGTTCTTATTAAACACTTGTTGGGAAAAAGATTATACTGGGATTCAGCATCGTAAGGGGTCAGAGTGGGAGGAGCATAGCATTTTTTTCTCTTTCACCATTTGTTTGACATTTATATGTCAGGAGGAGTTAACTTCGGTATTCCTAATTCTTAAGCCCTACCACTTTCTACCAAGTTTGCTATTGACTATGATATTTAACTACGATTCGAGTGTCTCCTCCTCGCGATTGGATATATATAGAGTCCAATCAGTTATCATTGTGTCATTAAATTCATTATGTATCAGATTACAATAACTATTTGAAAACATCTGGCAAATCTTGTGGTGATTGCATAATGTTATTGATGTACACATTCTATAATGTGTGTCGCCAAGGAAACCCATGGTTTCAATAACACAATGGATTTCACTAGCACCAGTATGCTTTGAAACATTTTATCTTTAAGCAAAGATTTATCGAAATCTTGAATGAAAATTGCTTCACTAAAGCGCGCCTTATCTTAACGTTTCTGTCTGAATAGAAAAGCTAATAGACTGGGAGTTCTCAACATCATCAAAGTTGGCTTCATGCACAGCTATCAATTCGTTTTAAAAAGAAAAGTAGGCGTGTCCAAGCCCCTGAATGCCCCTTTTACATCGCATTCATACAAATATAACCTAAGTCAATCAAATACTAGCGCTTGGGTGGGGCCACACCCGCGTGCATGATGGCCTTAAACAGAAGGGGTGCATTGTCGAAGGATATGGCGTTGCACTTCAATGCCAGGTGGCGAATCTGCGGAATAAGGATGAGAAGTTCGCGGAAACGCTCGGCCGCGATGTTGTTGTTCAGCTGCACGTGGTCATGTAGTACGTAGTAGTACTGCTTGCTTAGATCCTTGATCACCGGCAGCTTCGTCAGGTTTGGATTCTCTGCAGGGGAAAGAAAAGATAAACAATTTGAATGTATAACTTATAGGATGGGCAGACATGTCTACGTAACTTGTTTTTATACTTTGATTGGAAGAGTTCAAAATGATAACAAATAAGGATTGTGGATTCTTTAAATCATTGTCAAGTTGTCTTTGGTAACGGCATTTTGATATCTTCGGCCAGTGAAGTGAGTAGACGGGGCTGCGCTTCAGTTCGAAAGGGAGGTAGAATTATGATATCAAATCTTAAATGTTGAATTACTGAAGGGCAAATTTTACTTTGTCCTTAATCCCGAGAAGTCTCAGTCATTATAAGTAAAGAAGTTAGATTATAATAAAAATATATATATTGATGGGGTATTGTAAAGTAAAAATATACTTTTCGACTTACCTGGGTTTAAGAAGCAGATGACCTTGAGACAGACGTGTTCCTGGACGCTGACCTTGAGAGCCCGGTATCTCGCCAGAGCGTTGGTAGCCACATCAATAATCTCCAGTCCATTCTGCCCGAACTTCCGCAGCTCATCCTCGCTGGGGATGTAGGTGTCCAGGATTTGGCCAAGCTTGGTGAAGAGTTCCAACGGCTGCGTTCGCATGACTTCAAGCAGGAGGAGCTCGATGAGACAAGTGGTAAGGAGCGATGTTGAATCGGAGATCGGGATCTTGGACTGGAACGGCAACCGTTTGGTCCACTGGATCTGGTGATGAAGCATCCGGTCCATGAGCTTGCAGAGGAGTTCAAAGAGTCCCGCGTAACCGACTTGTTGGTTCGTGGCGACTTCGAAAGGCAGGGTGAGCGGTTCGATCGGTTCGGCCACGATGAGGGCTTCTACTTCGGGTAGGAGGGCCAAATTGCGTGAGGCTTCGCGTTCGGCGCGCTCCATGCGACGCGCGTACTCGGCTGCGCTGATGCCGGCAACACCGGCGACGGCCATGGCGGGGTTTCCGGCGAAGTCGAAGTAGTGATCACTGGAGCTTGACCCTACAGAGGTCGGTGAGAAGGTAGGGGAGACACCGTCACTGCCATCGTTAGGGCTTTTAGTGGTCAGTCCGTTCATCTCTTCGCGAGCATACTCCTCACCAGACATTATCCGTTCAATCTCCTCGGGGCTCAACTAAACAAGGGAGAACATACAAAACAACAGAGAAAAACATGAGTAAAATCAACAAATTTTAATTCTTCGCGACTTAACAATTGGTTTATTAAATCACATCACTTTGTTCATATAATCTTATAAGACATTCTTTTTGCACAAATATATTTGGGAAGGATAGACAATTGTACGCTGTGCCATTTGGGGGAAACCTTGGCAGTAACGAATAAAGAATACGAGTGGCGCTGGGGTGACGCCCCTCCCTTGGTTGGCATGGAAACTATTACAAAATATCACAGTGGTATAACAGCCAATATCATTTAATGTCATATTGCATCGGAAAAAATGGTGTAAGCAATCAAGAATGTAATGCAGAATACTGGATCGCCGATTGGAGCATAGTTAAATAAAGCCACCGCCCTCCTTCTTTCCGTGTGTGGATACGCCTCTAGTGGGCACTTGGTACTTCAATTGTCCATATAGCAAGGCAAAGAATCTGGATACCCGAAGAAGTAAACCAGAGAGAATCACCTGTCCATTCCTTGTATTTACCAGGTTATTAATTCAAAAATATTTCTTTTATTTAAAGACATTACACGTAATAATGATAACATTATTTAAAAGTTTTACTCCCGATTGGTTCCATTTAAGATTTGATTATTGAAAACAAAAAATTATTGTTCACGTTTCTTGTTTTGTCCTATGATTTTGACATTTTGACGTTTTTACGTTGATTTTGATGTTGATTTTGACGTCTAATATGTTCCTCAAGCTTTTCCCACCTATCAAAGTGTGATTTCGATTTCAAATTATTATGTTTGTTTTCCACCTTATTTTGTCTTTTTTTTTGTCCCCCCCCCCAAAAAAAAACACACACAACACCCGAATTGAATTGAAATTCATTGTCACAATGGTGTTAATAAAATCATTACTTTCATTAAGACTTGAATAGTCTATCTATAGTTGCATATCATTGATATCAGCTGTATAACCTTACTTCTCATCATCTTTTGGTCTGATTGTCAAGATTGACATGAACTTTCAAAAGCTGCAAAGCACCTTCAAGCCATCGTGTACATAACAATTAAGTGTACAACGAAATTACAAAAGTGTGTTATGACCTGTAACTCAAACACATCAAAATCTTTTTCTTCTTTTGAATACAGATGATGTGAACTTTGAAGGGCTAACTGCGAACAATGTGTTTAATTTCACGGGATTAGTAAAAACACAAAATGGATGAAAACATTTTGGTAACCTTCGCACTTGTAGTCTTTCCATTAAACATTATCGGAGGTATACGTGTCACAGTCGCCCCTCAAATATGCAGTAGATATTCTACTGCGGCCTAATGGTGCATGTTCAAGAGAAGATTGGGTTCTTCTTTAATAAGGTGGGAAATACTTTGTAAGTTTTCTCATTCTTTTAGTCAGTTTAAAAGAACTTCGTTATGGAAATATCACATGAAGAAGATTGCCCTTCAAGTGATCTCATTTTCAAAAATACGGCAAGATATAGCTGTGTTTGGACCGTCTCATAAAGCCATGTTTGTGTAAACAGTGCATGTGAGTTTCATTATGACTGTGGCAACTTCTCATCCACAATTTGAAGATTCCGAAACCTCACAGCTAACACCAATTCATAAGAAAGAATAAAATAGACCCTTCAAAATTGCTTTCAGTTCCAAACAGTTTCATTCAGAATCGTATTGGCGGACAGAACCCAACTTTATCTTTAACCAATGCAGAGAGGAAGGGTTGACAGCTTTATAGTTTCTAATCGAATCTTCCTTGGGACCATTTCTCTTCTTTTCTTTTAGATTGAAATTAATCTCCGCTGAATGAAATTGTTTTCACCTTGGCAATTCCCATGTTTATGTGTAATATCTGTTTACCTCCCCCATCCTCCCACAGTTTAATGCTCATGTAATTATGCTGCATTATTCATCCCTTTGCAGTCTGTGTTCATCAACATTTAACAAATAAATTCGTGAAACCTGGCTACACGAAGGCTCTTAGTTTGTTAGACAGACCAAAACTATGTATTGGTGATGTCATTAGTATAGTGTGGTTTGTTTTTGTTTTGTTTTTCTCACCTGAGATAAATTTGCAACATTTTAGCGTGTAAGGGGATCAAGCCGGAGGAAAAATGTTACCTGGATATAAAACATAATGTGTCCTATTTTAAATACGACACATTATGTTTTATGATTTTAGATGGAAAGTTTTTCTCTATTTTTCATTGACCGTTGATGTCGGAGAGCACAACATAGTTGGACATCTGCTCTTGTATTGTATATATGGATATTTATCTGTGTATATTATTTGAACACTGAACATGGTAAATTCATGGTCCTCCCAACTCACCATTCATTTTGCTTTTCCTTAAACCTTCCGCCCCGCCCCGTAGCCCCCGTAGCCCCCGTATCCAGTCATCGTTACACGCCCTTCATTTTTATGGTTCTGGCAAATAAAAGCCGATTTTTTTTTTCACTGGACAATGGTGTGCTCCTATCAATTCTCTTCCATGATGTTATAAATCGTATAAATGTCACTGAGGATTAGGGGCTGAAAAAACGAGACGACATTATAAAGATCTACCACAAAATACCATCAGGGTCCCTGTGCATACCGTTCCCATAAAAAAATGGAATAGAATCCCTTATATTCATTGTTAGTTTGAACATTCACAGTGCTATCCCATTAAAAACATTTCAAAGGCACAGCGAGCCCAATCAATTCTATTCCTTTAACCAAACTTCATCATTAGTGACATTAACTCTAGCCTATTTTATCTCTTTGACCTCGCCCGAGTGCGATTGTTGCCAGCAGGGCCATATTCGTTTTCATACATCTAGTGTGCAAGGTAAAATGTCGTGTTCCATAATAGACGTGCAGCTATTGAACCCCCCCCCCCCCCCACCCGACAGGTCATTTTCTCGCACGATTTCATGCTCTGCTGACACAATGGACGCAACAGCCGATGGAGAGAGAAAATCAATTCGTGCAAAAGAAAATGTGCACAATGCGCTTTGCATCGATTGGAAACATACGCGTCCTTGGAGTTACGTCACCGGCATGATAAGATGTCGCATGCGGGCTCGGGAGGGCAGCGTCCCCGGGCAAGCAGCGGGTGGCTTGGCTGGCTGACCGCTAAGGGGTAAGGGGGAAATGAGCTTACGTGATGTATGCGCAAGCACGATAACATTCGCGGCTGTCTCCCTAATCATTAATTTCGACGTGCCCTTGCACATCGTCTCCCGAATTTATCACTCGGCAATTAGAGAGTTACGTAACGGGCCAAGGTTGGACAAAGATTTTAGGCCTAGAGCCAACAATAGAGGGACGTTCGTTAGCAGGAGGCATGACTGAGCTGCTGTACCGCAGATCCTACAAGTCGTTAAAATTACTTATGGACATACGTACAGGATCTCATTATACCACAGTCGATAGTGTATACTTTGAACGAAAGGCAAGACCTTTATCTAAATCATTACCATATCCCCAACAGCTGTATTTATTTATTTATAATATGAAAGAAGTCTTCTAGGTTTATCGCTTTTAAAAGGCATCAAGCTTAAAGTCTTGACTTTTCCGTGTATTAAAACTAAAAGCGCTTCATAACCACTGTTTTTTAGTTCTATTTGACAGTGTATCGATTTATTTTAAGAAGGAAGCATTTTGAAAAAGAAAAAGGCTGAATACAAACATCTGAATACCGTACATCGAACAGACTGAGGCCATACAAATATATGACCGTAACCAACTCACAGACCCCTGTACTTCAAGTAGTAATTGAGTGATGGGTTTCCCAAAATACACATATTGACAGAAACAGACATACAGTGTTTTTCTTATTGTAAAGATCCATGTTCGTTTGCAAATTCAAATTCATTTTTTTCGAATTCCGTATTTAAATATGATTCTACTTAACTCTAGGAGTGAGTAGACTTTGATGCAAATAATACACATTAACATAGTTGTGAGAAGGGGACTAGGGAATTGCAGAAGTTGAATCATGTGGAATATGATGGAAAATTCATGCTTAAATATCTTGACTAACAGATCACAAAGAGAACAAAACCTAACAAGCCAAAATTATCTACATTGTCTACAATTTCTAGATGCTGAACAGGCTTTGACAAGTAGCAGAATAGAAGTAGAAGTAATACGTGAAATGAGATATGAATCCCTTCTAGAAACATGTAGATTCACATGCAACGAAATTTCTTTTAAAAAAAGTTTGGAGGGCCTGTGCCCTGTGTCAACTGTCAGTAGACTTATGGGTTCACCAGAACATCAGAAAATCTGTCTTTTGTGTTATTTTTTTCGGGGCTGATTTAGAGGCGAGGGTGTATATAAAACCATGGTCGTAAAAGAAATCTACCTCATATCACATATGCTCGAAACATTTCATTAATGTCATGTCGTAAATATTTTTTCGCGACGTTTCCCTGGAAACTAATTTTCCTTATAAATGAAACACCTGGCGGAGTGGTAATTCGAATGACGTAAATGGTTCGAACATTTCGTGTCAAACTCTCGAGTTGATCTAGTTGTGACTGGTTGGATTTTCGTTTCGATTTGTTTTTGTGATAGAAAGTAACACCTTCCTCTTCCCGGCCATTCAATGTATAATAAAATAACGTCAAGTACCATGTTATGAGGGAGAAAGAAATAAAGAGTAATAAACGACAAGAGCAAGGGGAAATAAGGGGGAGCCTTTCAACTTGAAACATTTGTTTCGATGATCTGTTTTGAAGATCATTTTATTTTGAATAAAGAACAGTCTGGTGCAGACGAGAAAGATGAGAACCCGTGAAGTGGAAAGACAAATAACTATATTAAAATGAACTGTAGATGGCGCAAATCCATCATCATGGACAATGTCAAACAACGGAGTTTCTTGACTGCAAGTTGCTTTTCACCGACATGGACGAAATTTCAGGAGCAATTCAAACTGAAATTTCTATTGAAACATTGCCAAGTCTTCTTGTTTAACAAATTGACATTTTGAACAAAGCTTCGAAAACATAACCTACTCTCTGCCAATTCGAATTTTTTTCCAGTTGTTGCTTTTGCTCAAAGATTAATTTTGCCAAGATGGTATGCTTTTTATCATGGTGATTTGGCGGTATATCAAATTTATCTTCGAAGTAATCTCCGCAAAATAGTTGATAATCCCAAACTGTAATGAACCTAGAAAAACTAGGCAGATTGTGGGGACATTGCACATTTGGTATTTCAATTTACTGGTAGTTAGATAGTAGTAGCAGGAACCTTTTGGTAAAATTCTTTTCAATGTTCCCTATCATGTTTTAAAGAGGGACAAATAAGCTAAGCTTCCAGTCTCTACACCCAAGTATACCCAAATAAGAAGTATGTCTGAAATCAGACATCATTATAAGAGTAAACCATCAAAATTGATTAGCGCAAATCTGCGAGAAAAATTGAGGACATGTCCCCAAAATGTGTCTCCAACGGCTCAAGAATCCTTCCAAGGTCACGACCTTCATTACATCACATTAACCTCGAGGAAAAGTGACAGAAAAAATAGTATTATTGAATCTGTGCACTAGAGTGATCGAAAAAAAACCAGTGGAGCAGTCGGTCAGCGGAGTCCCGCCCCGAAGCCAGCCCCTCGCTACGACCGATATATCATGTTACGCGAATGGTCAGTCCCCGGGGACCGATGATTAAAATGTATTCTTGAAAAGGAACACAAAACCGGTCTAGACAACCTTGGACATTCCTAGACAGGGTGCTTACAAGAGAAAAGGAGCAAAAGAATCGGGTGGCAACATAAAATTGCAGGTAGCGAGCGAGACAGAATGTTTCTTTCTTTGGGCCAAAAAATCACGATCAAATGGTATGCAAGACAGTGGATACTTGAGATCCGTGCACATAAGAATGAATTGAAAACTACAAGAAAGAGTGAGAGAGAGAGAGAGAGAGAGAGAGAGAAAGAGGGAGAGAGAGAGAGAGAGAAAGAGGGAGAAAGAGAGAGAGAGAGAGAAAGAGAGAGAGAGTAACATGTTGTAAAATAAGCATCATGTTTATCTATAATATACGTCATACAAGAATGTTGTAAAATAAAAAGGGAGATGGGATGCATCTTTTTAGCAAGCATTTCTCTAAATAACAACCACATGACAAAATAAGGACGTTATCGAATTGTATGCATTAAGGGGAATAGTGGATTGAAATGTTATTATAAATTTTATAATAACATTTCAATCCACTATTCCCCTTATTCTATGACTTTCCAATTTGCGCTTTTCCCCCACTCTCTCTATTATCCTGTTTAATTAATGTCTCAAACTTGTACGTTTTCATTTCTTCCGAGTCACGATCCCATTGATTATTTTCAATTCAGAATGTTTTCAATAAACATTACTTGATGGAATTTCTTCTTTTCCTTTCTCTTCTTTGCTTCTTTGTTAACCCTACAAAGTATCCCTTATAAATAGGCCCACATTGTTCTTTCTTCTCCTTTTTCATGGAGGGGGGGGGGGGTGTCTTTGTTTGAATGTTTTCGTGTTATATCAACCATCTGTCTCTCCGACCCCTGTCATAATACACTCTCCGGTTTCGTCTATTGGACAAAATATCCCCCTCTTCCCCCTTCTACCCCTACTTCTCCTCCCTCGTATTTTCTTCGTCCTGTTCTCCTCCTTCTTCTCCTTTTCCTCTCTCTTCCTCTTTCTCATTCGACTCCTTCTCTTTCTTCTTCTTCAAATGGGCTTACTCCCCCCTTCATTTTCATCACCATCATTCTTCTTTCTTGTCTTTTTGGGGGGAGGGGGGGGGGGGGGGGGGGGGGGCTCAGGCAGCTGCCCAACCCTGCACTCTCCCTGCCTGGACAAAACACATTCTATGAAAGCATACCACCCCTCCAAGGCAAGTTTGCAAGCAAGGCCAAATTCTTACATTCTTTTCCAATTGCCCATTATGCTTTATTTACTGTACCCCCGGGCCATTATCCCACAAAGTGAAATGATTGTGTCGATTTTGAAAAGTAAGGATGATTACAACACCTGTTACCAAATTTAAATAATTTAAACATTCTTGATTAGAAATAACATAGTAGGAGTACATGATTGTTGTTGAGATAAATAGATCAATAGATCAACACACGGACCAGGATAGAGGGATATGAAAGTAGACAAAGAAATAAAAGGATATACAGGAGGAATAAGAAAAGGGGCAGAAAACGACCAAGAACAAAATGAAAGGGACATTTAGGAGAAAAATAGAAGGAAAAAAAAAGAAATAGGAGGCTTCAGCAAAATGTATAACTATAAAATCTAAAACGAATTGGCAAAGACAATAAGTCAACATATATACAGACTATTACAGTGGGTGTTTTAGCCATCAAACTGTCCACTTTAGTAGCAAACAGGTTGAAAGAAGAAGAAGAACACAGAAAACCTTTTTATGTGTTTAACTTCGACATATCCAAATTCCATGAGATTGTTGCAGACAATACGAATTTACAGCTGTTGATAGGGGGCGCTAGACCACTAGCTGCTGCTGACACATACGTGCTCCAACCATTTTGCTTCACTGTTTTGAGGAGTCGACAAATAGAAGTACTACTACATGTTCTTCGGTTTCTCGCGAATACTAAAGGACATTATACCGTAGGCCAGATTGATGGTGGTGGCACCCCTTAAATCTTTTTTTTTTTTTGGGGGGGGGGGAGGGGATGGGGGTGGGGGAACACAACTGCAATGCATTACTATGTTCGACAGGTAAGTAGTACTAAAAAGAAGAAGATAAATACAGTCTTGTCAATAATAACTGGTAGCAGAAGTGCTAGCTAATGAATAATGACTTACCGAAACGGGTCCAATGCTTTTATTTCGGCCGCCAGGCATACCATCTTCTCGAATAGCTGGGAGGAGAAAAAAGAAGAAAGAAAGAAAATTAAAAGAGCAATTCGACATTATAAAAAGGCTATGGATCGCTGGTTGGAATGGATTTAATTTTACAGGGAGATTCATAATAAAATATAAACATGTTAGTGTTTAGAATGAACGAAAATTCATAACAACCGTGAACTTTCTCTTTGTTACATTCCTAATTTTGTGAACTACAGAAATGCTTCTGTAACTGTAAGGAAAGAGATATGGAAGGAACGGGAGAAATAAGGATAGGAGAGAGACTGCATGGGAGGTACAGATATATAAGTGAAAGATTGTACATACACTGACTGATAGATGGCGCTATGCCACATAAAATGACGAGCAGACACGTTTCTGCTTTTCGTGAAGCATTATCATCATCAACGATTTATTCAATTAAACACATGAATGTTACATTGCTCAACACATAGTCAAGCATCCTTGTCAAGCTTTGCTTATGATTGCAGTCTCCTGCACTTTTCCAACAGAATAGTTCGGATAATCCTTTAAATTTATGATTATATGTTATGGAAATATTAAGTTTCGTTATTATATGTACACATATTATGTAAAACAACATTTTGACATGAAGAAATTATTGTTGTTTTATGTTGTATCATACCTTACATTTATGTTCTTTGTTATTCAGTTATATTTTATATGAAAAAAAAATGCAGAAATCAAATAAAATCAAATCAAATATTAGCTCATAATACAACATTCAGTAAGATAATAATCATGTCGATGCCTGTATGCAGAGGCGTCTGGGGAAAATTATGAAAGTTTAGATAACCCTCACAGAGGTATCCAAAAATAAAACCCCCGAAACGTCTGCTCGGCAACGCATATATTATTTTTCGAGTAATCACGTAATAAAAGTTCATTTCTATAACTCGCCGATAAATTTGTAGTGCTTATCTTTCAGCTACCTATTAATCAATTATCTGTAGAGGTCACTGTGTTCTTGCAGTGAGTCACGACTTACCTATCATGATCCCAGACTTACCAAGTTATATGAATAAATGAATTCAAAAATATGAATGAATACAAATTAGCGTAACGCAATATTAATGCCAATACTATATACCGCTCAAAAAAGAAAGAAAGCAAAATCGCCAAGAGTTGAAAGTATTTGCGATTGTGTTTCGTGTATACCATTCAAAATGGCCTTACAGACATTTCTGTTTTAGTTTATTTTAATTTTCCTTCTCACTTTCTCCCCCTCCCCTTTCTCTATTAACACATTCTGCCATTATTCGGTTTGGAGGAGGGTTAGTGCCCATCCATTTCCCAAGAGCTACGCCATGCACAGAAATCAGTCACAGGCAAGATGGCGCCGAGCCGAGTCTGATGGACATAATTATGAAAGTCAGACGATTCCAGGGCGACGGAAAGTGTGAATCATTTCCCGCGCGAATGTTTGACCAGGACATGACCATTTAGAATGTTGTGTCATTCGGACAGACCCTGATAATAGGCATCCTTTCAGCTGCTTAATGAATATCTGCATCCAGTCCAGTTTCTCGTTATATCCACCCTTATATTTAAAATGGGAGAGCTCTACCCTAGTTAAATTCTTAGAGGAAAAGTCCAGCTATACCTTAAAACCCAAACGAGTGATTTAACTTAAGTATTGTTTCGTTAATCTTGAACAGAAGTCAGAATCGAGCCAATGGACACCAAAATACATGATTACAATCTAAGGATCTCTCTAGATTACATTAAAGTTTGTTAGGTTTTGTAAGTTTTGATTGATTGTAATATTACACATTAAAAAAAGGCACAAATGTGTCCGAAAAGAGGCTGAACAATTTCAGCGCCCTGCCCTTTCCCGCATCGCCCCCGTTCTAAATCCGCCAATGTATCAAAGACCCCTTTCGTCATGTTCCCTCTCTTTTGTCTCTTTGCTCTCCAAGAATATTTATACGCGAGAGCCGAATAGGTGCACGTCAACATCGTTGACACCTGCTCTATGACAAAGACTAGTAGATCTCCTTAATTTGTTCCCTTTCTCTTTATTTTCCAAGGACACACTTAATTTGTGAAACATTCGTTTGCGCTGCCTGGAAATGAGTAATTCCGCAATGTTCTTCCCCTCCACCCCTACTTCTATTTAATTCTCTTAAAGATAAACTTTAGTACTGGTAATGCGATTGCATTGTGAAAGAAAAGGTGTGGAAAGGATCAGAAACAGTTGATCATGTAGCATGTAAGTATTGGTGTGCACTGCAAGGTTCTGGAGTCATCAAAATCATCATAAATTTGACCGAGCCTTGGTAAAGTAACACGCACTCACATAGAAAGCTATATATGGGACAACACACATGGTGTCGGGGCTAGTACTATCTTGATTTCCTTGTCTTTCTATGCTCATTACTCAGCCAGTATACATTTTCTTCCAAAATTGTTTGGCACATGTCATTTATTTGTAATCTTGAACATTCAGTGTAAGTTTCGTTTGATTCTGTGAGAATTTTTTTTTTTTTACCAGTACTGGAGTTTATCTTTAATATTTGTTGTCTCTCAACTTTATATTTTTGCAGGTCTCATGTAAATGTTCACTTCTTATTACAGATGGTTATGTAATATTCTACATGTCTAATGGTTCTATCACCGCTCATTTCCAAGAAAGATTATATCCTATCTATATCCCGGGTAATGGCACTGGAACGTCAGCCCAGGGTCGTTACGGCCTAATGGACGCTGTAAACTAAATTACTATTCCTATCTAAACTAGTGGTAGTAGTATTAAGTTACAGTCAAAACCAACCTTCGCCGCCTTCTGAATTTGGATTACGAATCGAAGTATCATAATTACTTTCCCATATCTCATTAATATAGTTTGAAACTGTTTATCAAAAAACAACAAAAAACTACGGACCTTGATGATCGTATTTCTAATAGAAGCCTTTAAAAATCTGTTAAATTTGGAAACAGTGTGAACATTGACTGAAAACACACATCTTTCCTTGAAAGCGTCGTTTATTTTGTGACAGTCAAGTACTTAGAATTGTAAATTGGAGGATCCTTTACAAGGCATATTAATTCTCTCTAATCCCGCATTCACATTGTTTATTCACAATTATGTTACAACGCGTGTAATTAAATTATAAATGATACAAGGATCATGATGCTCTTGTAGGCTTCTTCCATAATCAGCATAGATTCAACCAAACTACTTTTGATCATGAGACAAATGATATCAAATGTTAGCTTCGAAACTTTTCCTCCAGTATGGCACACCAGGCAGTGAGGTTAATTATATTTATCGTAAGTGGAGTTTAGACATGTCACTTTTCTTTCATCGTTCATAATGTATTTCAGATATTGTAATTTTTTGGTCAGGGACTGTCCGCCATGCCCATGCCCATGGCATGAGCCTTTACATCTGAACGTAATGAACCTCCACGATATGCCGATGCAGACTACTCTTCGAGAGAGGATGCGAGTCACCGCCGTTACATTTGAAAAGCGCCATCTTTCGGTGATTCAAAGGTACTACTAATCATTATAAACGGGATGCAATGTAGGGAGACGGATCTTCTTGTGGTAACGGATCTGTGACATGACTACATCACGAATTACATGGAAGGAAATAAATCATGCCATTAAGAAGGAACCAATATGTCTAGCTTTAGAAAAACTACACTTGCGCTAAAGACTTGAAGGAATGTCTCTTCTGATGTCTGAAACACATACACCGAACATCAAACAACTGCTTGACGTGGCCTGCCAAAACGCAGCGAGATTCTCATCTTCAACTTCAATGAATGGTTGATGACTAATCGTACTCCTTTTATTTCTGACCTTAATGTTTTTCAATCTGCAATCATTATAATCATAATTGCTAATAATTTTGTTTACGTAGGGAAGCCTCATCAGCACAGTTCTTGAGTGACCTGCATTTATTATCACCCCAACAATTGCCAATCCACATTAAAGGTAAAGACCAGTATTGGAAACGCCCCAATTTCAAAAAATGAAATGGAAGCTCTCATCACCAATCATGTGAAAGAATATGTTTTGACTAATACATGATGATAAAAAATTTGCCGGGAAACCGCCTACTAATTCATATACATCTTTCTGTGTATAGTGCTTGTAACTTTACGAAGAATGGGCCAAATTTCTTATTATTTTGATGATTCCAGAACCTTGCAGATGCTAGATGCTAGATGATCAACCTTTTCTGATCGATTCCACAACGTTTTTTTTTCACAATGCAATCGCATGACCATAACTGGTCTTTACCTTTAACAGCAGGGTGGAGAGTGGCAATTTTTGATTAATTTCTTGACAAAAGACGTTATCATCGGGCTGGAAATCGAACCATCAACCTCTGGATCGAGAGTGAATGAACCACTACACCACGACCACTACATATCGATTATTATGGCATTCTCACAAAATTAATAATGAAGCTCACATTTTAAGCATTTTTCGTTCTCATGGTACCCTCAAGTTGTAGTAGTTACCATACCAAAGGAAACTTCCGCAATCGTTTTGATGACCAGGATGCTATTTTTTCAAACAGTGAAGCTCACTTTATAGTTAAAGTAGGTAGAATGCAGAAAAGAAACCTTAAAGTCCATCTGCACTAGTTTTGCCAGTGGGGATTAGACCTCCCTGCATGGTCACTGACAAGTAGTTATCTCATCAAATCAGCTCTCAGTTAACATAAGAAAAAGGGGACCATGGGGAACCGTTATAGGTAGTGCAGTGGGGCTTTAAGAGTTTCCCTGGCAAATAGTTTGTTATACGACTCAAGAATCTCGCTAAGTCTTCCCATAATTTTGACCAAATGTACGCCATAACTTAGGGAGCCCATTCTATATTTTTTTCTATCTAAGCAAGCAAGTTCAGTTAAAGGTCCTACGATATACATTAAACGGTAATTCATATGAAGACAGTTTTGAAAAGGGTCAGCATAATGACGGCTCCGCGATTTAGTCTTTCATTTCATTGTAAATTAATGAATTAAGTAAAACCTTTTTAGAAAGATACAATAATATCGCAGACGCGACAGATGTAACTATTTTTAAAAGGGCGAAAGCAGGGTCGACTTTGTGGGCTTTGTTCAAGAAAGAAAGGAATTGTTTGTTCTTTTTGTATAGGTAACATTTTAATTTCATCACGGAGATATCTAAACATGTTATGAAATTGTGTGCATGTTGATGTTTTTCTACTGCATACTCGCAAAGTCTTAAGAGAACTGTACCCTAGGGCAATTCCAATGCCCTATTGGACTGACCCTTGGACTAGGTCCATGGACTGACCCAATGCCCTCATTACAACTGACTATATATTTGACAAGTCTGTTGAAACACAAGTTGAGATTTTGAAAGTCTTACCTTTTCTGTTCATGCCGACCTGGAGACACTTGAGGAGCCGACAGTACTGACACCTGTTCCTCTTCTGTCGTGACATCATGCAGTTCTTGTCTCGCATGCAGCGGTAGACTCTCTTGTTGCATATGCTTCTCTTGAAGAACCCTTTGCAGCCTTCACAGGATACGATCCCTGCAGAGGATAAAGGATAGATGATAAGTAAACTTCATTAACTAACATAAAAGGGATTAATCATCAACAATAAAATAAGGTGGTGATAATACCACTACTTCTTCTACTACTTCTACTACCATTCTCCTCCTCCTCCTCCTACTACTACTACTACTACTACTACTACTACTACTACAGTCAAACCTGTCTATAGCGACCACCCAAGGAAAACACAAAAGGTGTCCTTTGTACACAGGTTCCTTTAGTACATGATTCAATGAGAAACCATTTTCAAGGGAAACAACAAATGTGGCCTTTGTAGACAGGTGGTCACTAAAGCAAGTTTGACTGTACTACTACTACTACTACTACTACTACTACTCCTAGTCTCCTACTCCTACTATTATCACTACTACTATCCATAATATTATTGTTTACCCATTGAAGCCTCATGAGCTTCAATGATGTTCTTTCTGCGAGCCCTGTAATTACTAGTATCCCAGCAATTGCCAGGTACCCACTTACACCTGGTGGAGAATGGCAAATGTGGATCAATGAAGATAGTGCCGGGCTGGGTTTCGAATCCTAAACCTTTGGATTGAGAGTCAAGTGAATGAACCACTACACCACGTCTACTATTGTGTTTGCTATATTGATGACCTGTTCATTTTGGTACCATGAACTTCACTTTCCCAGGCTTAGTGTCTAGAGCCTTAATCCCCATTAATCCATGTGTATATAAACACCATCTACATCCAGCTGTGTCTATACCACCAGTGCCACCTGTATTATGATGTTATGTAACCAAGATTGAGATGCTGTATATCATGAGGAGTACAGATGAGAATAAAGCACTCTTGCACTCAGACACCAAGCAATCGAGCCATGCCTGATTTTGTAGTAAAGTTGTTATAGCACAGAGTAGAAGAACACAAAATCTACTCTCTCTCACAGTCCCATTATTTTACACCAACAAAAACTAATTATTAGACAGACGTAAGTTACTCTCTTAAATGTGATTTCAAAAGAAAAACTTTGGCACTATACTTTGATTCAATTTCACGGCATGCCTGTTTACAAATCTCAATGATTACAAAAAATGCAATCTGGGGATGTTTTTTATTTCACATGCTCTCACTCCATTTCGTCTGTTGTTTTTCTTTTATTGATTCATTTACGGCCAAATCTTAACGCTCAGTCTACGACGAATGTGGACTACAGCCAATTACAGGTCTATAACTTCGAGACGGAAGAACGGAAACAATCCATATGTCTAACAGTCCGAAAAGGGTCGAAGTTTTTGAAGGTCGGAGGACCACCAGACCGAAAAATTAAAAAAGAAAAGGGTCTTGTGTTCTCTCGGATTTGATGAACACTTTAAAGCCACTTGTTTAGAAGGTCAACCAGAATTAAAACTGGGAACCTTTGGTCTTGTGAATCTCCAGTCTTGTTAACCAAAGTTTTCTGAAATCTTAGGTCTTGTTTGCCTTAAGACTTCCGACTTTCAGTCTTGAATTTGTGAATTTCAGCCTTGTGTCTTGCAAACCTTGGGTGTTTTCAAAGTCGGACTTGTCGACCGTAGGTCTTGTGAACTTAAGGTTTCGTATCGAACTTCAGTATTGTTCTTGTGAACTGCTGTCTCCTTGACTTCCGTCTTGTGAACCTCAAATCGTGTGGGACTTCCGTCTTGTGAACATTTGTTCTCCTGGACCTTAGGTAGTGATCTAAGGTGGTCTTGTAACACTCCAATCTTGTAAACCTTAGGACTTTTGACATTTCGGTCTCTTGAACCTTCGGTCGCCGTGGATCTTCTGTCTTGCTTATCTTAAAATGGAAGTCCATCCTGATATCAAGTTGATTTAAATAGAAGAAGATAACTGAGAGAAACGGATCGGTGAGAATTCGAGCGAAATCCGATGAAAAATAAAGAAGTTGTGAATTTTTGAAGTTGCGATAAATCAAACATAAATTGGAAACTGTATGACGTATCTTGTGAACTCATCTCCAATTTGCTCTGTACAGAAAATATCATAAACTTTCATTTTCTTAGTTATTAATGATGTAATAGATTTTCTTCTAGCAAGATACGTCACCGATACGTCACCGAGTTGCCAATTTGTTTTTGGTTGTTGCTCAAACTTTCACTGACCCGTTTCTCTCATTTTTCTGCTCCTATTAAAACTAACTTAATATCAGGGTGGATTTCCCCCTTAAATCTTATGATCTTTGGTTTTATGATCTTCGGTTTCGGGACATTTTGTTATGCAAATTTGGTTGTGAGAACCTATTGTTTTGTACAACTTTGGCCTTATGAACTTAGGTCTTTTGAACTTTAGGGCTTTTGAACCTTCAGACCTGTGAACACGTGTCTTGTGAACTCAGTCTTGCAAACCTTTAGTATTGTGGACTTTATAAATACGGTCATGTAAACCTCAGGTCTTCGGAACTTTTCGCTTTGCGAACACTAAGTCCTGTGAACTTTAGTCTACTCTTGATGGCCTAAGGTCTTGTCAATTCTTTGAACCTCAGGTTTTGTGAACGTTGGTCTTGTGTACTTTGGTCCTACGAGCCTTTCGTCTTGTGAACCTTAGGTTTTGTGTGGTCTTGTGAACATTGGTCTAAATGGACAGTACCTTGAAGACGCTTAGACCAAAGAGATTGTAGTATCTCTTTGCTCAGACTTACCATAGTGGAGACCCGTAGCACGATCCCCGCAGATAAGACAGGACTTGCCATCGTCTTGGACGGGAGGAGAACGCAGGTCAGTGGCGCCAGGACTTATACTTGTAGGGGTGTATGTGGCACCGGGCACGAACGACTGCCCTCGGATTGAAAAGTCAAAGGCTGCAATAAGACAATAAAAACAAAGAGCGAATTATTTAAACAAGATTCATAATCAAATTGGTGTTATAACTAAGACAAAAATATTGCAATTCAATTATTTATGAATCACGTCACATAAACAGTCTGAATGCACACATTAGTTGTTGCTTTGTCGGTTACAGGCCTATACGAAAAGAAAATTATAGGGGAAAAGGCAAGGACAGGCAGAGTGATTAACAACAAATGAAAGAGTGAGAGGAAGAGTGAGAGGAAGAGAGAGAGAGAGAGAGAGAGAGAAAGAGAGAGAGAGAGAGAGAGAGGGGAAGGGAGGAGGGGAAGGGAGGTATATGAGTATCGAGAGATCAAAAAATAATTAAAAGAAACATGACGGAACATTTACAAAATAAAAGAAATTAAGGAATTGATAATGCAAGGACAAGGGGAAGGGGTGAGAGGGGGAAAAAGGGGGAAAAGGGGGGAAATGAGGGGAAAAAGACAAAGAGAGAAAGAAAGAGAGCATCAGTGCAAGAACTGATGTGGGAGATCAGTGCATGGTAGATCAGTGGTCTTGTAACCGTGAGGTCCCAGGTTCGAAACAAAGTCGATGCGCTATAGTGCCCTTTTAGTAAGGCATCTTGAGTCCCTCGGAGAGAACTTAAAGCCGTCGATTCCCTGGTTGCTTACTTACAAGCTTACACATGCTTTCTTAGCAGTCGGGTCAAACAAACAAACCATCTTACCTAAAGAAAATCATAAGAAACATGACGGAAATTTTACACAATAATGATGATTAAGGAATGGGTAATGAGCAATTGAGCATCATTTCAGTTTTAAACAAGAGTGGTTGAGAGATAAAGCGAAAAGAAACGAATGAAACCTGACCACGGAAATTATAACTGTTGAACATGGAAACATGAAAATGTAATTGATCTAAGAAGATTATGGAGTCCGTGAAGAATCAACTCGATTTATTCGCCATTAAACCTCTGATATTTGCTCAACTCTACATGCCATTAAACTCGTCAACCTTTTAGTGTAATTAATTTTCCAGACGACGAGAATAAACCATTATCCCCATCATTGTTTATCTCTAGTATTAATGACGCGAATTCTATTATCACAAGTACATTACCCATGGATAGATGTTACACCTTGTCTGGTGGTGGCGTAGCTACGGGGGGGGGGGGGGGCACAAAGGGTCATTATCAAATCGTGAAAAATTATAAAGAAAAGAAAGATAAGGGGAAATGGACGAGAAAAAGATGATGAGACTCCCTCGCATATCCTTCCCAAATCAGTAGCTCTATAGTCCTCTAAAGTCCCATTTCATTTTTCGAGTATGACCGGTACCCCCCCTCTCAATGGTTGGAAACCTGATATTCCACGTTTTCAGGGGGACTCTAATTAATTATTTGTGGATTCTGTTTCTAAATTTAGTCGATATGACGTAATTTGTTTCCTCTCCTTGATCAATTTCCTTCTGAATAGTGATCTAGTTTGGGTTGATAATAATCTAAGGAAGCTTTAAAAATAAAAATATTAGGTCATACAACAGAGTTTGGACTTATCTTAATCTAATTACTTTTCGTTTCCAAATTATTGTGAAGGGGGGGGGGGGAGGGTGCATCTACATGCCTATAATTTCAGTCATTACGACATCGAATACTCGCCTTGTTGATTTTGGTTAAATGGTTAAATGATGAATGTCAAACGTTTGCATCATCAATTCCTCATTTCATTTCGACATCCTCCAAACTTGGTCAACAGCAACTTCATTGTTCTGTGAGTACCTAGGTGCAAATGTTAAGCTCTCCGGGGGTGCCATCTTCCTATTATTCGGGACGAGGATAAAGACTTTTTTCTTTATTTGTCTCTTTGCCAGAAAACAGTGGAATATTTGTGAAGACTTCGTGGTTGTAGGTTGTGGTGTTGGTGGTAGAGGGTGGGGGGGGGGGGGGGGCATCGGTCTTACTCGGTTTGATAGACATGCGCATCAACCGAGACCATTGATGAGGTGATGGCTTAGGAGGGGGTCATACCATATTCTTATTACTTTCACTTTCGCCATCTTCCTTTCTTCTCTCTCTCTCTCTCTCTTTCTCTCTCTTTCTCTCTCTCACACATTTTCTCTTTTAACTTTCGAGAGGTGGGGGGGGGGGGGGGGGGGGTTACGCGTCTGCTGAATATACCCCATTGGGTGGTAATGATAATGTCAACATCATTCCTGCATTACGCTCTTTTATTTTCTTTGTCCTCGCTTCCAGAGCCTTTTGACACCAAGAGTAACGCGGAGCATCAATGTTAAGTTACACTTTAATGCTTCAATTCAAGAAATAGCAATTCGGTCGATATGATCTTCTTTCAGAATTCAAAATAAATTATTGTCTCACTCCTTCTTTTCATCCCAAATTAGCCTGTGATCCTTACGCGGAGTATACATGCTTCATTTTGTGCAATAAATCAATAATTGCTGTTTCGTTATATCTTCTATTTTACTCTATAGAAATTTAATTAGGAAGAAACAAATGAAGTGAAACTCCGCCTTTTAATCGAAATACTCGAAAACATCTGAAGTAAGTTCAGAGAAGGAACATCAAAAGATGCAGACTTAAGAAGTTATGATTTCTGGAAGAGGAATATTTAATAACATAAATATGAAGTGTAGTAATTGGAGGTCACTTGCTACTGTTTTAAATTCATCAATTGTGCAAAACAAATTGGTATGTAGAAAATGACTCTGAAGAAATTAGCGTACGTTACGAATGTGGATATATGCCCTACTATACATTACATTACAATTAAGTCAAGAGGCCAAATTTACTCCTCTGTTTATTTGTCACACTAATGTACATAACAATAATCATTGTCTATAAATTAAAATTTAAAAAAAAAAAAAATCACAAAATGACGCTTCATCACTCAAGACAAGTTTCTGTCATTTGTTAATCAAACTCCCCATCCCTTCTTTGCTCATTAATTATCCTTCCTGTGACCCGGTAAAATTATATGACAGTGTCTGGGATCCACACTAAGTCTGGAATTGAATTGAACCAGACAAATGATACTCCTCGTTTAAAAAGGGGATCATGTTTTTGTCTGTGTTACGTAATCAGCCGTCCCGCATTCGAACGCTTGAATGTCCAGTACATTAGTAACAATGAATTTCATGAGAGAGAGAAAGAGAGAGGGGGAAAAAAGAGGTGGTGAGCGAATAGCCCATTGGGTCTCTCAAGAGCTACCGAAATATGGAATTTGGTTTCGCGTTCCATCCTTTACTAGTGCCCAAGGGTCAAGACATAGTGAAAGTGTTTTGATACCACATTCACGTTTTGCAATGAAGAGTTGAAGACATTTCCAATGTAAACTGCTATGCGTATACAATTAATCTGATCACATCATATGCCTTTTGTAATCTGTTCATCTTGTCCAAATACAGTTATTTGACTTTATTTTTCGTTCCATGTCTTTCAAGAAACTTTGATATGAAGTTCAGCCATAGCACTAAATGAACTTTTCGAACATGCCGTTTATACTTTCAAGAATTTGTTATAAGCTCTAAAACAAAATCGGTGTTTCTGTTTGTATATAAAGATAAAGTCCATGGGTTGAAATATAGAGACGATAACAAAATCTGAAGTTTTTTTAAATACAATTACATAAATTAAACGTTGAAAAGTAAAAACATGTGTTCGCCGGTAAAAATCAGAGATGAGTTACAACGTTCATTTCAAGAAGTATTTCTCATATTAAAAGATCGCAAAAGCAATTTTTTTTTGTACTACAAGTCGTCGAATGTTCATATTTTGATTGGAATATTTTACCATTTATTTTATGATACTGCTAATCCAACCTGAATATTATACCTAGTCATTTTGTGATGGATTCAAATTATTCCGACTTTCAGCAGGTCTTTGCAGGTCAATGGCGGGAGCAAATACATATGTAAACCGCCAATGAAATCATGATCTTTTGGAAAATCATTGTGAGGGCATTCAAGGGGGCTATGTTGTCGGACCTTGTACAGACTAAAGATCAAGTCCAGGCACATTTTCCCTCCTTTTTTTGGGGGGGGGGGGATATTCGGATAATGACATTTCAAAGAATTAGCCGATTTCCCTCTTTAAGATTAGAAATGGTTTCCAATGATGGAAGCAAATTAGGATTTTGGAAATTAACAATATTTGGGTTTCCTACCGACCATTCATCTGGTTTGTTACGTCATGATATAGATATTTTTGGTCATTTCGTAATAAAGCTATTCAAAATCGTTTTTTTCTTAAATTTATAAATTCGATGAATGGTTGATAGTAAACTCAACTGTAGAGAAGGTGCCCAATGAAAGTCATTTAGTTGTAGATTTTATCTAAATGTCTATAATACATGTATATATACATTTTTCAAAATTGATAACATTATCTGGAAATGGGGTTCCATAACGCTTGGAAAAAAGAAAAGGAATGGGCAACAATTTTCGAAATAAATGGATATCAATAATCATGGTTCAAACGCACCACGGGATACACAGTTGATCCTAAACCCAGAATCAACACTTATAGAAAAGAAATAATGCCCCTAGCATACAATGCATAATTAAGCTGACATAGACCTGCGTCATCAGCGACTGACGCAGGCTTCGGTGCGCCATGCGAGAGTGTGAATGCAAGGTGAACATTGTAAACAATACTTGGAAGTACATGGGCAAGTTCCGTCACAAACGTGATTAGCTCAGGTGATATCGCAAGCGAAATACGGCTTCGTGTGAAACTGGCATGGCGTCAAATTCGTCATTGCGTTAGTCACTGCGTCAATCAAGTATGTAATGGCAATAGCACATACGCCAGTAATTAATGCAATATTTAGTTTACTTTCCCTTTGTTGTGACGCGTCAAAGACGCTGACGCAGCATTCCTGCGTCAAAAAATGGCGAAGGAAGATGAATGACTCAAAGAGTAAACAACCAGGACAATGGACGCATCTCACCCCGGTAGTTGTCCGGGGATAGTTGTCCTATAAGGGGTAGTTGTCTGGGGGTAGTTGTCTGGGGGTAGTTGTCCTAGGAGGTAGTTGTCCCAGGGGCTAGTTGTCCCAGGGGTAGTTGTTCGGCGAGTAGTTGTGCTGGGGGGGGGGGGGGGGGGGGGAGTCGTCCTAGAGAGTGGTTACCCTAGGGGGTAGTTGTCCTAGGGGGTAGTTGACTAGGGGTGGTTATCCGGGGTGGATGTCCAGGGGGTAGGTGTCCGGATACGCACATGCGATCTTTAACATAATACTGCTTAAATATTGATAACTGAAGACATGAAAAGAAATGTACGAGGCGATCAATAAAAAAGAAACATTCCGGTAAACAAGCTGTTTCTTATTGACCATTGATAAGACTGGGGACTGGAAGGGGGCGTTCAGATGACTATCTACAACATTAACCTCTGAAAAACATTAATCAATAGCGACCTCGGGACCAGTGGGGTGAGATACCACCCCTTTTAAACTCAACCGATCGAACCAACAATCCTTTGTGAAGAAGAAGAAGAAACAAAATCGATGATTCGTGAAAGGATACCAAGTCGCAAACTGAGGTGTCTTTTAAAGAGGGATTGAACAAGCCATGGCGTTAATACTTATTCACTTCAGCTCTTTGTTAGTTGATGTCCTTGGGTAGTGAAATAGCGCGATGCACATGCCCATGTACTTCATTGTTATCTCCCCCAAACTCCCCCTTTGTGTCTGGTCCATGGATGGACAACTATTCATACCGACTGGAGCAGCTCGCTCTGGCTGAGCCAACAACAAAGGCTCCACATAGATTATGCTTTGCAGGGACAATAGTGTGGAGAGTTATTTTCTACTTCTGCTTTCCTTTGATCATATTAAGCAGCCATTTCTTGCCCCCCCCCCCCGCATTCGTCTCTAAAATCCTCTTTCATACCTGGATAAGATTCGTTTCTTTTGAAGAAACAGAGCAGACAAATAAATGATTTTCTTTTTCAATCTTTTGACTATTTTTTTTATGTGTCTCCTTCCCATTTATATGTCTCATTCGATGATCGGCTTAGAAAAGTTCGAATGTCTACTACTCCCGAGACAAATTCAGTGATTCCAAACCGAATTCCTGGAAAGGAAATTAGATCATATTACAAATATCACACCGCTTATTGTGTCGTATCTGTTCACGTACCGGGATTATTTTTAAATCTATCACAATTGCGTACAACAAATACTCCTATTTTTTTAAAAGAATATAATAATAATAATAAAACGAATATTAAAATTTTAAGGAATTAATTCTTGCCAGGTACCCATTTACATCACCTGGGTTGAGTGTGGCTAATGTAGATCAATGTCCCTGTGATCCACAGTCCGGTGACGTATCTACTCGACCACGACATCTCTACATAAGGCCTTAAAAAGATGTTGTATTGCCCTTTAGGTGTAGGGTCGGTCGCAAAGCCAAAGGGCAATACAACATCTCTTTTTTTAGGCCTAACATTAATAATAATAAATTTGTCCATTTTTATAGCGCAGCTATTATATATATATATATACATAAATATATACTCTACTGCGCTTAATACAGCTGAGCCGCCATGAAAATGCGCAAAAGTATTCAAAATTTCTTCCTACCGGGTACCTATTTACTTTATCTGGGTGGAGAGTGGCAAATGTAGATAAATGTCTTGATAAAAGACGTAGGTACCGCAGCTGGACTCGACCCATGAATGTGATCTACAGTCCGGTGACGGATTCATCCACTAGACCAATTCAGCTCTTCATGTTAGCATTTTAGACAAATACTGACAAAAATTATGTACTCTTAGAGAATTTTGCATTTTACACGAATATGAAGTTGGTGTTGACAAAAGGGAATCAACAGGCAGAAAATAACGATAACAAGTAAAAATTGACACATCGGTCTTGAAACAATGACAATAATTTCGATCATTCATATTTTGTTGTTGCGTATTCATGTAAGCGAATGTTTTTGAATATATTGTAATAAGTCTACTTCCCCTCTTGCTTTCGACAACTTTTTTTTCACCCGGAGACTTATTGAACCCTGGGCTTGATTCCATGTATAGTGATTTGCATCTGTGCTTTATTTCAGATTTGTATGTACATATGCTTTTAAAGGAATTAAATGAAATTAAACTTGAACATGAACCGAGTCCTAAATTTATATTCCGGCGCAATGAGCTATTTGTAAAGTAGTAGGCCTAATGGTTTCTTTTTCGAGGGACCTCCCCAACTTTCCATTTTTGTCAGCAGGTTTGAAAACCCGAGGGCACATTAATCATGTTATTTCCACACTTTCGGTTAACTAGTCGGGAAATATGATAGACATGGCCTAAATAGTTTTTTAAAATTGACAACGTTAACACCCACTGTCACTTGATCTCGTTAATGGAATATTAATCATTGGGAATGTTATACTCATTTGAACCATATATAGGCATATGCGATTTCTAATGTTTGGTCAGGGGCGGCTGGGGGGGGGGGGGGCGGTTCCGATTGCTGATAACTTAGCCCGAAGGGTCCCGGATCCCGGATTTCCAATTTTTCGACCAAAGTTTTCGAACGATGTTCCAAGAAGCAAATAGAACAATTCAAATACCTTATACATGTATATATCATGTATATCATTCCCCGACACGCAGACCTTTAAATATAAAAAGATTTGTCTGCATGCCGGATTTGAGACTTAAATAGCTGAAAAGATGGCGGGGAGGTGGGTGCTGGCGCATGCACATTCTTTTAGCGACGCCCATAGACAAATTAAATAATACGCCCATACAATAAGCTACCACTAATGCTACCGTTATATTCAGAAGACTCGCTTCAGGCTCATGCTCGTCTCGAAGCCTCACATTGTTTACCTACTATAAAAGATCACATTGATCCCTCCATAAAAAGATGCGTGCTTTTATTCGTGGCTGTTCAACCTATTCCAGCAAATATACCTACCTTTCTTTTCATTAACATGCCTTAGTGGGTAAGACCCGCCCCTATCTGAGATACCGGGGACCTATATGCTAGAGTCTAGACCTTTCTAACAATAGAAACAATTGCTTTCGATTCGTAACAGTATGTTGACAACCTAATGGATGCGTATAAAAACATATCATACAGTTAGAATTAGAGTAGTAGGAAAGTCCACTTCATTAGTATTCATATTAGGGAGAACTCCCTTTGGAGTTGAATCCATTCCAAGTTATACATAGTGAAATACACATCAAAGAAGTAGATGATTTACTCTTTAGAGAGTGGATTCCACTAAACATGAAGTGATCACTGCTCCGAGTCCCCACAAAAGTGGATTTCCATTCTTGCATATATATATATATATATATATATATAAATACGAGGGAAATGCCTATTACATTGTCTTGAAGTTGATGCTTTCTCCCCCTTTTTTTTTGGGGGGGGGGGAGAAAGGAGGGTTTACCTTAAAAGCTTGGTACAATTTACACTTCAATCATAATGACGACATAAAACACGTATAGAGGTTAAAATATTTACCCTGAAGCACTAAACTTTAGTTCATGAAAATACGAAATGGGTAGGCTTACGCTAGAATGTCATACTGCAACAAAGCTGTATTCGGCACTTTAAGTGCTAAGAAGTAGCACTTGGGGTGTTGAAACAAACAGAAGCACCAACACAGTACAAGCACCTGCACATTTCAATTAAGCACATATGGGGGCAATCACTATACGAGCACATAACAGATGCACAAGATAGTTCCCGGTGCTTAAAACAGGACTTCAATCTTTTTTTACGTTTTTGTTACTGGTACGTTTTTTGTTACTGGTGTTACACGCATGTGGCATAAAAATTTGGCCCCAAATGTCCTTCTTTTTATTATATTCATAATATTGTATCAAAATATTACCGCGAAGACTTTCGAAAATTCAATCCAAGCTAAATTCAATCTACAGCCTTGTGCATCACCTTTTCAAATGTGCGAACATTGAAATGATAAATTTCTTAATCAATACACGATTCTACAGGCAATAATAGAATGTATTGAATCTGAATTTGAATTTAGTAAACTTCATTCATATATACATGAACATTTTGTTTCACAATACATAAATAAAACAATTAGATAAACAAGAAAATCAACAAGGGGTATTGAAATTGTCCTCAATTTAATCTATTGGAAGTCTTTGCGAGCGTGTTTACATAAAAATAGGCCTACGCCACTTTTCTTTTCTCTTATGGAGAGGGAAATGTTTAGGCCACAAGAACAAAGGTTTTCTTGTAATTCTGAACAAGGTGAAGGCCTACATTCGGAGAGGACAGTATTCTGGTGTGTGAGGTACGAGGGTGGGTGTGGTGCGAGGGTGGGTGAGGTACGAGGGTGGGTGTGGTGCGAGGGTGGGTGTGGTACGAGGGTGAGTGTTGGTGCGAGGGTGGGTGTGGTACGAGGGTGGGTGTGGTACGAGGGTGGGTGTGGTGCGAGGGTGGGTGTGGTACGAGGGTGGATGTGGTGCGAGGGTGGGTGAGGTGCGAGGGTGGGTGTGGTGCGAGGGTGGGTGAGGTGCGAGGGTGGGTGTGGTGCGAGGGTGGGTGTGGTACGAGGGTGAGTGTTGGTGCGAGGGTGGGTGTGGTACGAGGGTGGGTGTGGTACGAGGGTGGGTGTGGTGCGAGGGTGGGTGTGGTGGAGGGTGAGTGTTGGTGCGTGTGGGTGTGATGGGAAATATTGATAGTGTCTTGCTGAAATCAGGGACATGCTATCTAGCATGTCCCTGCTGAAATAAAGGATTCGAACATAAAACAGGGTAGGTTTTAGATGTTCTCTGTAAGTTTCCATGGTGAGTGAGTATTAAAGGTAAAGACCAGTATTGGAAACGGCCCAATTTCAAAAAATGAAATGGAAGCTCTCATTACCAATCATGTGAAAGAATATGTTTTGACTAATACATGATGATAAAAAATTTGCCGGGAAACCGCCTACTAATTCATATATTTGGTAAATTTGTTTCTCTCATGGTCTGTGAGAGATATAGGGTAGTCCCATATACATCTTTCTGTGTATAGTGCTTGTAACTTTACGAAGAATGGGCCAAATTTCTTATCATTTTGATGATTCCAGAACCTTGCAGATGCTAGATGCTAGATGATCAACCTTTTCTGATCGATTCCACAACGTTTCTTTCACAATGCAATCGCATAATCATAACTGGTCTTTACCTGAGGGTAGTCGGCTTTTCATGCAAAAATCCACTCATTCTCCGTCCTGGATGAAAGAGGGCGGTAAGCCACGCCGAGTCAAACAGAGTACATTACTTTCATACAGAAAAGGAAAACAAATTAATACAGAGCGATGTAAAATTATGTTGTAATACTAACATGGAGCATTAATGTGGAGTGTTTTTACCCCCTAACATCTACAATGATTTTAATTGCTTTTTTAGAATGTTTAATTTAATTTTCTTATTTTCCAGTTGAAAATAAGTTTTCAGCTTGCTCCAAGTAATGTCTTTTTCCATTCGGTGTAGACAATTTCCTGAAAACTTATTTTATATTAATTAATTTTCTCGAAAAATCTAGTGTTTGTGAATCATAATTACACCTTTAACTTTTATTCACGGTTCCTATAATAAATCTAGCTAAGTATTGTTGCAGACCTATGAGTCATAAAAGCAAAAAGAAGCTAAATAATTATGATCGTATTACCAGAATTCATCGAAATTCATCATCCCCAAAAGTGACCAAAAAAGGTTTGAACTTCCAAAGTAGTCCCTCACTAGGAGGTATTCCAAGTCTTTCCTCAAGGTCTGTTTTGTCCGTTATTTTCTTTTCCGAAAAACCGAACTTCACCCAAAACCAAACGCGAAGGACGTGTTAATTTTGCTCTTACATAAGAAAGCGTTTCTGCGGTGGGTCACTACACAGGGGTCACATTCTTCCAATGAGGAGCAAAAACATTTTTTCCCTTTTTACTTCGCCTGGTCATCTTATCCGAGAGAAAGGAAGGTTTTTGTTGAGTGGTTCCTCGTAACAGTAAGGTCAAAGTAATTATCCCGCAATGAATTTGACTGTTATTCTGTAGCTCATCTAGGTTGAACGTTCGCGCGTTCACAAGGAAAGTGACCAGAGCATTAGCGGTTTCTGAATATTGTATTTTTTTCCTGAATCTTTTCTTCCCTTTTCTGAGTCCTTTCTTTCTACGCAATGTAATCTATTAGCATTAGCGAAGGTCTATTAGTCCTTTGATTCATTGAAAGGTATTTATTACGAGAAATTCAAAGTAAACATGATTCATTCTTCACTAGTGTGTCCACACAAGGTGGGAACACTACAAAAACAAATCAAAGTGAAATATTGGTACCTGAACCTGCCAAGTAAAATCCATATTTTTGAGGGGCATAAGAATAGTCGAATTCCATCGTCGTGACGGATTTGTAATAAACCTCAAACCTGGTATAACTTATAAGGGCTATATTCTACATACAGTATGAAATTGTGATTGTGATAATATTTTTGGGAGAACCAGTATTTTAGTTAATTAATAAATCTATAATTAGCATCCTCCCCTTTCTCCTCAGACGTGTACTTTTCATAATTGTAATTCTCCCCTATGTTTATTTGAAAAAAAAATAACAAAGAATTCTATATCAACTTACAGAGTGTAATTATGAAAAACAAAATGATGCTTTATATAGTATCAATTAGCATTTTAAACGCACGGGTCTAAATGGTCTTGCCCATTAATTAACTAAACAAAGGATGGAGGGGGAC
The DNA here is from genome assembly GCF_000002235.5 of Strongylocentrotus purpuratus. NCBI lineage: Eukaryota > Metazoa > Echinodermata > Echinoidea > Camarodonta > Strongylocentrotidae > Strongylocentrotus > Strongylocentrotus purpuratus. The sequence continues at coordinate 33,631,668 of NW_022145610.1, forward strand.
GGGGGTTGGCACCGAGGTAAAATTACTGGTAGGCGGTTGTTGACTCCCATCGAAGAGGTCCTGGTTCGGTCCCTGTTCGTCATTTGACCTTCACAATTGGACGAAGTGTTCCACCCACATTTGTCAACTCATCTCTCAACCCAGGTGTTTTACCTTTGCAACGCTGAGGACCTGAGGTACTGGTAAACATAATGCGGGTTCTCGAGGAGAGTAATATTAATTAACCTTTTAAAACGAGATCATTCTTTATAATGTTATTCATAATATGGAAGAATACTAATATTACGCAAAAAATGGCTGCTCTTGCAGACTCATACGACAGGTAGGATGAGAACAAGTTTCAAACGTGGACCAAAGTTTGATACTTTGATGCCACATGTATCAAAGTATGTTTGTTGATTTCCAACAAGATTGAGGCAATTTATAAGCATGTTGATGATACCCCACTCTCACAAAACACAAATAATCTTAATACATTATCTATGCTCCGGACGATTTCGTTTTAAAATATATTTTACACCGAAATCACATGACCAGTATATTGGACGTTAAAACAATACTCAACCACACTTATCTAAAAAAATGTTTACGACTATGAACTACTTACGACACCTTACAGCTGACACCTGGTCAATAGTCAAAACTATCCGAGGATACAAAAGTACCCTTCTTCACCTTCAAAATTGGAAATAATATCATAATACGGGCTGTTACGTAATAAAATCACCATATCACCCTTTGTCATCTTGATTTCTCTCTTTCTCAAAAAGTCAAGTGGAACCAGATGTAATTTTCTAATCAGCATCTGTACTTGTCCTAATTGTTCATTATCATCACCACCACCTGTATTGATTAATATAATGTACCTTATCATTTATTTAAGTATGTTTATATTCATGAAGTGACCTCTATCCATCATCGTAGCCTCAGCTGAAAAGTGATCTTTTGATATAGAAATGTTTGCTAATGAAATATTACTCGATTACAATGCATATACATGCAAGGTTATCGGTAATCAATTTACTCATATAAAATATATGAACTATACAGTATACTCTCTAGAATATGTAGTGATAAAGCTGAATATATTTGGAGCTTCTTGTGCTGTTGTCTGCTGAGGATAAGAAGGGCGTTAACACAAATTCTATTAAACAGGAGTTTATCCTCTGCCTCTCAACAAATGCAAATTATACTGCTGCTCCTCCTCCTCCTCCTACTACTACTACTATACTACTACTACTACTACTACTTCTTTCTACTACATGTATATTTGTGTTGTTGTTCTGCTCTTACTAACGCTATTATTAGCTTACCTGCCAACTTTTCACTGCAAAAAATATGCAACTCTCTAGGCAGAATTAGGAATACAGTTTATTTTGTACACTTATCAAACAAAATATTTCAGAAAAAGAAGGAATCTATAACTAGGTTCAAAACCATAGCTTGAAAGCCAACGAATATTCCTCCAAAATAGGAAACGATCGGTAACTATGTTATTAGTACTGTCAAACCTGTCCATCAATGCTACATAAAGGAAACAGGGAACGCGGACACTTTAGACAGGTGGCCTTTTTGGACAGGTTCTACAACATACATTAGCTCTGCATGGTCATCATAGACAGGTAGCCCTTATAGTCTATAGAGAGTTGCTTCTAAGGCAGTTTAAAAAAATTAGTAAGAAATAAGCAAACCAATATAAACAAATGAAAAGAACCGCTATGTTCAGATGATGACAGTAGAATGTCTCTCTACAAAGACATTGTTGTGGACCTAGGTAATTTTAAATTAATATTTCCAATACACTATAGCTTTATTTCTAATCTTCTCAATCTTTGAAGTTCGAGTGACAACTCTATATATCACTATCAAGTAACAGTCGATAATAAATCACCACGGGCGGACATTGAGCATAATATTATGCATGCTAATTTTTCGAACTAAAGTCATTCCAATGCCAAAAATTATTACAAAATAATAGTATTTTTTAAATTAGATCCAAATTTACCATTATTTTAATTGATTGCCTTGAAATATTAAATCCCTTTTTAAAATGCATTTTAGGCAATGGACAGCAAAAGCCATTACCAATGTACATTGCGAAGAATGAGAATAATAATCAATGTGATAAATTAAGTAAAAATGGAGAAGATGAAATACATTTACATTCCATAATCAAGGCATCTTTGCTCTATCAAGGTCATGTTAACAAAATGTACCCCCAAACAAAGTGTAAGTTGAAACGTAGATTACGAACGTGTCGAAGTTTTGCTAGTCCAGAAATAATGTAATTTAATTAACCTTTGACAAAAATCTTGCTACGTTTCATACTTGGGCATAAAAACAAAGGTTTGGGCTCGGGATGCTCAGGAGTTTTGATTTTACTTCTCTGTAAATTTGTAATGTCTACATATTCGTATCTTTGTCATGACTAGAGCACAGCTTTAGATAGTACAGAATACAGATACATCTCAGAACTAGACAAAAATGTACTTGTAACAAACTTCATAATAAAACAACGCGTGGAAATATTAGGGTTCATTTTATTTTGGAGTGGAAGTCCAAGATCAAAAGAGGAATCTTCCCCCCAAAATTAATTCAAATCATTACTCTCACGGTGATCTCTAATGGATTACTTTGTATATTTGGAACAGATTCAACTCCGAAAAACTATAATTACTCCAAGAAAAGGGCGCATTTCCACCTCTCTCTGGGTATGCATTGCCACTGTCTATACCATTTATACAATTCGTAGACCACTTGTGACTTTTATGTCACATACGTTATTGACTACATTAAAGAAAGAACACGATACCATACTCTGTAGCGTACAGTTTCATTCGTGTATATTGTTTGATGTTCAAGGAGTTCAAGTTCAAGCCCTATTTAAGCTTGAATCAGTATTACGAATTATCTTGGATATAAATGTTTCCCATGTTAATTATGTTCGTAATTATAAAATATTTGGTAACGTGAATGGCGCAAAATTATGACAAAATAAGTACGCAATGTATATTTCATATGCAACCTTCTCAGAGCCTCATTGTTAGTTGCATACTTGCATTCTTATTCTTCAATTGAATTATTGGGGGGGGGGGGGGGAGAGAGAGTGAGGAATACCAGTTAGCGCATACGTTTACATCTTGCGATGAAGCAAAATTAAAGACATTCAAATATTCACTAATTCTCATTGTCTATTTTCACTTTTCAGTGTTTCGAGATTTATGCTTTTTAAACTTCTATTACTATATATAGTACCTTGAATTTGATTTGACATGATCATTATTATCCGGGTCTATTTTCCTTGTCACTTCCACACAAACTTCAAAATACATGAACTTCTTTGCATTTCACTATATTATAGTCTAGAAGTTCATATGACACTATGTTGTGACTATGCATTGAATCGTAAAATGTAATCTTCATTTCAGAGTGTAAGATTTATGTACTATGTATGCAAACGTATACCAGAAACCATGAACATTTTTTGTGATTTTGATGTTCGAATCGAACTTTATGGAGCTTACTTTCCGAATGAATTCAGAAACAAGAACTTTGTACATTATTACTTGGAAACAAAGTACAGCATGTTATAGAGTATGCCTAATAAAAGATACAATATACCCATTACATTCACCATATATTGTTATTACACATAAAAACACTACCTGTACTATACGTTTCTACACAGTAAATCGTATACACAGTACTACAAGTTCATAGCTTATCTGTGCGAAGATTATAACGGTACCTCACAGCTATACGAGGCACCATAGCGAATATAACGGTTTACAGCTAGAGTAACGGGGCTCATTATTATGCAACAACTTGAACGAGAAGAGAGGATTATCAGACAAAGGCCTATACAGCCGCTTGGTAGTGCGATCAATAAGTACTTGGATAAACTAGCTAGCTCGTGGAAACAGCCGCCATTTTTTAAGGCAAAGGCATTGCCAACAAATGCCAAGTTCATGCCGAGATTGAAACAAGGATGGAATGTAAATCACATTAGGCATTGAAGTGAATTGAAATGACATGAATGTACAGAATCAATATTCAATAACAGCACATACAGCCAAATCACGTAACAAAGTTATTGTGGCGTGTGCTTTAAACATACACGGTTACAAACTCACTTACACCAATCCCATGTCAAGTCCGAATTCACATACTATTAGAAAGCCATGGTCAGACGATCGAGATTTCCTGGACTATTTATCTTGACTCGAATGCGAAAGCTTTATCAATCATGGCTTTCCATATCACTGGAAAAAACTAACACCTTTTTACTATTATTTAGTAGTAGCTATATACATGACATATACCATCGTCTGTTGCACCTATAATGATTATGTTAATAAGTCCAGAATGCCATCATTTTCAATATCATAATCTTGAAAAGCATGTGCGGTCCGCAAAAACCTCTGCTTTGGCGCGGCAACCAGCCAACAAATCTATCCTTCAACATTCAACGTGGCTTCTACATTCGATGCAATTGTAAATACGATCAGACTTGGCGAGAATTACCATGCGAAAAATCATTGCCATACTTCAAACATGTCAAAACAATAATACTCTGTTAGGTCAATAATAGTATGACTTTATATTCAAAATACTACGATTGTTTGAAACTTTGAACTTTAATATAGTTGTCCTTCTATTCACTATCTTTAAAAATGCTCAAGGTATTATATTTGACAGACATGACAGGCATGATGTTAAATGTTTATCATCCTACGAAAGACGGTAATGTTATTTAGAATATGTTTACCGCAATTAGTTAACCTGAACTCATTAATATCATGCGTTCATAAAACCAATAAACTTGAATGATCTCATTTCAAAACTTTTTTCGATGAACTCTTAGAAATCTTGTTATACTTATAGAAAAGCTGAAAACGATCGAAAAGACAAGTCGGGAATATCTCACCTTGAATTTGTTCTACAGTGGGGCGAGGTGATTCCCCGGCCCCCGTCATCGCGTATGGATTCCATCTCGGATAAGGTAACATATCAGGCCCTGGTCATCGAACAGGGATCATACACGGAAGAAACAGGCCAGGCCAGGCTACAGGGACGTCGAATCGGAAAATGGAAGGACGATATCTAAGGAGTGGCGAAGGAGAGCGAGTTCTAGACTTGGAGTTGGACTTCTAATTCTCACGCTCTCTTTCGCTCTCTTGTCCACTAGGTTTCTAATTATTGCCGTCTGCTATGTCCCCCAATGCACAGCCTACAAACTAAGCCCTAGACAGTCAGTTGCTTTGCAGACGCTGTTGCGTAATATCATATTATTGGTCATACATGCATACACACAAGTCGTGCAAACACACAAATACATCGCAACACAGACGATATACAGTATGTACACACACAGAGAGAGACAGGACTGGGTCTAAAACGATGAGAATGGGATTTAATCACCCAGCGAAACTGTCGAAATCAAGGTTACGGATGAGACCTTGTATATCAGGGAGGGGTGAGCCAGAGAAAATGCGAATCCGCACTGTCAAATTGCAACAATTATCATGGTTACTTGATGCTGCGAAAACAATCTAACACTCAACTACCATATCTTTGGCGAAACCATTAAATTTCCATTGACAAGTTGAAACGAATTCGAGAAAAATTGAAGGAAAACGGTGAGATTTACCTATCGATGCCGTCCCTGTGTTCGATATGAAACTGACCATCCCTCCCCCGAAGCGTAGTGGCCAAGACCTAAGCGGTTACGTAACAGTCCGCTCTACAATTTACCTTCCCCTTTATTCATGACATTGTACACACAAAAAGCCTCGCCCGCTTGTTCGCCTCCTCGCCTCCTCGCCTCCTTGCCGCTCGCCTGAGCGCTTCGGTGATGCCGATGCTTGCCTCGCACGTCGTGTACAGAATACGGCTGGATTTGTGACAAAAATAACACAAGAAAGGGAAAAAGAGAGGGCATAGTCTTTTTCTTTGTGTCGCTTATTTTCGACTCCCTCTCTGAAAAACGGATCTTGAGATTGCTCAGCCAAGTATATAAAATCCTGGATTCTTTTCAAAGTTGGTATTTTGCTTTGATTCTTTGAGCGTTTTCAAAAGAGATTAAGAAATCAAACTCAATTGCTCAAAGAGATATTTTGACTTCTTGTCACTCGTGTGAAAAAAGGTAACTCTGTACACACATTCCGTCTACTTTTTGATGGGCAAAAGTATAGTCTGCATTTCTATGGACGAAAAGAAGGAACGAGAGTCATCAAAAATTGATAAAAGAAATATTAAGAATGAGAGTAAGTGGCATAAAATAGAGTAAGAAGAAATTTTAGCAATATTCTGAATACGCAAAAAAGGGGTTGGATAAAAATGTATAACTAATATGGAAATATAAGATTTTGCCAAAAATTTTGAATATTTTACCCTCTTTGCCTTTGGGTTATATTTTGTCCAATATTGGATTTACTTTAGAAAGAAACAAAATGCATGCTCCCTTTCCCCTCAGTGTTATGTCAAACTTTTTACTTTAACAAAAATTGAAAATGAAATTGAAGCAAGCATGTTTTTTATACTGAAATATGATTCGAGAAAAATATTCCTAAAACAAGGAAATAGAAGTACTTCATTAGGGTTTCATACCACGGCTCGTAGAATTGACCTTTCCATAACAAACTTTTATAACAGACTTACAACCCATCGAATCAAATCTTATAATCCATACAAAATGATACTTCAGAGAGAGAGAGAGAGAGAGAGAGAGAGAAGGGACAAAATAAATGCCCTTGAACGGCTGTATTTGGCATTCAATTTTAGCTTGAACTCTGGCTACTCTGCATAACTACATATTACTGCATACACGCATATTTTTCCAGGAAATACTCCCAAGTGAAAAGGAATTGTAAAGCTTCATGATAAAGTGGGAGGTCACTTTTTATGAACAGGAAACTTTATCAAGTGATAACCGCTGCGTCTTTTTGATAATGACATTGATTTCTGATGAATATCATCATTGTAATAGCCACCTTTCGAGGCAATTATCTCTTATGTTCTTTACTGATATCATTTTGACTGATTGATGGCTGACTATAGTTTGAATGATAGTAAGAAAACTTATAACATTCTGCGGTTATAAGGCCGATAAAAAGGGCGTAAGAATTTAAGTCAGAATAAGCTTTATCAATTATCTTTATGAAAAGAGAAACGCGTGGTACGTTCATTTTGTGGCATGGGCTTTTATAATATTCTGGTGACTTTGATTATCATTCTATTGGGGAGAAAAAAAATTGAAGTCAAAGATAGAAAACGAATTGTAATGGAGCTGAATTTACCTCGGGACAAGCTGAATCTTCAATATATCCTGACTGAATGTACCATGGTGCATTATCTCATAAACTATTACTTTTGTTCGTTTTGTTCATTAAAAAACAACTAGATAATAGTTTGGGGATATCTGGAAACATAATCATGCCATAAAAAAGGTAGTAAAACAATTTGTTCATAGTTCTTAATCAACTCTCTTCTCATGATCAGCTTCATATCTATGAGTGGGACACGATGGTTTAGTAGAAGAGCAATGGACTCTTAAAGGTACTATGTCCCTTTTGCAGCCAACCTCAAATTCTGTAGAACTTTGCAGGAATTATGAATATGTCATGTATGTCCTATCTGTGAAATTTAAACGTTAGCAGTGTCCTCATATTCAAATTATGCAAGGAAATCCGTTTACTTGCTAGACTTCACTGTCAGACACTATTCAGTGACTGACTGGCTTTTTTCTTCTTTGGTAATAACATACATGAAAAGAGTTGTAAAGGGTACATGAGCATTAGTCTACATCAATAACCCACTTCTTGTGATGGCCAAGATTAAACTGATTGAAACTTTGCGGAGCATAAAACGTATGACCATTCGGTACAATTGTCTGAAAATCAAGACTATTACTTTTGGGCTCTTTAGCCCTAAAGTCGATTTGACAACTTATAGTTATTATTTTCCCACTTGAAGACATTTTTAAGCCCCACATATTTTAGGGAAGTTCTAAATAAGTATTATCTTTCAAATGCAGTTGGAATTTAACTTTTTCATATTTTTGGCCTGCAAATGGGACATAGTACCTTTAAACAGGGGTCCCGGGTTCGATACCAATTCGATGCGCTTGTGATCTTTGGTAAGGCATATGTCCTTATTACCACGTCCCTCGGAGAGGACGTAAATCCGTCGGTCTCCTGGTTACTTACCTACGAGCATACTCATGCTTTCTTAGCAGTCGGGTAAAACCGATCAACCAACCAACCAACCAACCTTCATATTAGATAAAAAGTCATAATTATCCACGTGTTACACCCTTTTTACGTTTTTAACTGTTTTTATATTGAATAAAAACGTATATTTTCAAGAATCATTACTCAGATTTATATGTTTTTAAGTTGGCGATGATGGAAAAAAAAAGTTTTTATGTAAATCAGCGTCTTCTATAAACATGACCCAAAATGATGTATTAAATTGTTGAAAACAAATATGATAACTTAATAAGTGATTGTAATAAGCGCGAAATAAGTTTAACATTACAATTTTTGTCACTATATCAGAGCTTTTTATTAGTCGTTTTGTCTTGTTCATCAATTACAAATCCAAATTCAAGTTGTTGTGGGTACTTGGTGGAAAGGGAAAGAAAGAAATTCAACATCACATAGTCCACAATCATGTATGTTATTTGAGGGTCGATAATTACGACGTGGCAGAGCGACCAATCAGGGGGGGGGGGGGGGGGGGGTGCGGGAATGTGTAACATAGCCCTCGCCCTCCCCTCCACCAATAAAATGCTTCTTACATTCCGTCCATTCTCTCTCTCTCCCTCTCTCTCTCTCTCGATCCCTCTCTCTCCCTCTCTCGATCTCAATCTCTTTGTCTCTTACCTCTTCCTATGATACTCATTTCGCAACACATGTCAAAATGTTTTAACATTTAAAATTTTGAAGCACTTGAAACAAATGTTTACGCGATTATCATCTAAAATATATTTTGTAAAAAATCCTCGATATTTCCATATTGACTGCCAAATCCAGGAGCAATATTATTATCATGATATATTCCTGTATCGCAGCCTAATATGTCGACATCACATGCATAAAGTGCGTTTGCCCAGGGAAATGTTATCTGCACATTTGCCTGGTATGTCAACAGTCAACCTTACCAAAATTGGTACTGGCCTTCACCAATAGAAGTTATGGGGACTGTAGAAGGACGGTTGTGTTTTGTTTATGATCTGTTGAAAAGTATAACGTGGAGTTCTGTGTCAGGGTCTTGGGATCGACTAATAAAAAATCTGATTGAGTGAAATAAAAAACTTAGGTACTTTTTCCTCGATTTCTAGCCGATGTTGACGATTTTATTTTTGCTGGCGTTGATGTTGCCTGAGGTCTACTTACCCGAGGGGGGGGGGGGGTACTCATATATTAGGCCATACGGGGTTGTGCCGCTGTAATGGGTCATTTTTTCACAAAAATCCCTAAACTTGGGTCCCACTTTTAACAAAAATATAATTAAAAATGGGTCCGTTTTTTCAAAATTTTCAAATTTTTCGGGTGTTTTGCCATGCAAGCACCCGAACAACACCTGAAAATTGTGAAAAATGGGTCTTTTTTCGAGAAAAATGACCCCTAATAATGGATAAGGGTGTCGAGGCTTGAGCAGCACACCCCCGTCCCAAGGTCTACTAATCTTTCTTTTTCACAGTCAAATAATCTCCTTCATGAATTTTCTACGAATTGAAGCAAGGATGTTATATCAATTCAGTAGGCTTATACTTTGTCATGTGATTTTGAAGTTTCTTTTGAAAAACAGCTAAGGTTTTAAAGCCATTAAAAGATCCCGTGAATGAGTTATCATGGGTCATTTAGCGTGATTAAAAGGAACATGGCTATAATCAAATCAGTCGCCGTTCACCCCATCATCTTATTAGTGAGAAGATGTAATAGTTATTATGGCCGTTACATGCACATAGGCCTTCCGTTCTGCATTATAACGGAACAGTATGATCGGATGTGCCGCGCTTTGCTGGTCGCTTTTAGTCTAGCCACGGGCTTTCATTGATTTTTCACTTTTCTCCAATTATTCTTGCCCATGCCCCCCGTTTATCGATTCCAGCCCGCCACCATTATATCATCAATAATAATGAGTATTGCGGTGATGTGCGGTCTGGACTACAACAGTCCTCTCTTTTTCTTTTTACGATCATCCTCCAAAATAAGATAAAGGGCTAGAGATCATAAACACAGTTTGGGAGCAAAGACTACGTCTGGTCAGCAACGGTAATGCACTCAGCATTTGGCCTTGTAGACATGCAAATCAGTCGGCCAGACGAAGCAACATGAGTGATTTGATAAACAGTAATGGTCAAGCAATGGCTGGTCAACTGGTCAAATGATACGAACCCGCTGGGGCCTCAGCAGTAAATATGCAGATGAGATAGCGACAACGTCCAAGCACAAGGCATTTTCAGCGCGCGGGGGCGAAGCGGCGTCGACCTTGAAAGCAATTAAGCTAACAACATACATGTGCGCACATAACTCATGGCGTTGTACAGCACTTTATTTTCATAGAGCGAGCAGGGAAATCCACGTCCATGACATAACATTACGCCATCTTGATTAAAGCCTTGTTTAACGATGGGGGCCAAGTCTATGACATGATAAAGACCAATGTTCCAGGGTCTGTGTAATCATTAGATGATAGAAGGACAAAAGGCCAAAGAGCAGCCACCAAAATAATGACAGAGTCAAAAAGTTCCATGAGATTTCAAACCAGTGAAACTTAGAGGATTTAGTACAAATGCATGATTTTAATCATAAACCCCTCTCAAATTAGCATAATTATGTGAAAGAAGGTCTCTCATGAACAGGTGCAGGTCTGTCTAAATCTGTTACAACATATAAAATGACTAAAATTTATATTTTTCAAAAATTCATTGCTCAGGAGGGTTTTTTTTCTTTTTAAAGGACCTATAATAATATCTCGAGTAGTGCCTCAAGGGAGAAGGAACTTACGAGAAAAACATAAATTAATGATATTTTTGTACACGGCAAGTGGGAGAGTTATCCACATCCTACGTCACAATCCACTGACCGGGGACTGCGTGGTCGAGTGGTTTGAGGCGCTTGACCGAAAATGCGAAGGTCGAGGGTTCGAATCCCGACACGGCACCAATATTCTTTGGCAAGATATTAACCTACACTTGCTACCCTCCACCCAGGTGTTACAAAATGGGTAACCGGTAGGATGCGACCGTCATTGTTGGTCAAACAGTTTTTGAGCGACCGGGGTAATGTAGGACTTCCCCGGCCCCCCCCCCCCACTCAGAGGTCGGAATGACCGCATGCGTGTTGCCAAAATGTCTGGTAAAGGGGTACTTTTCGTGCGACAAAGTCTGGCCCGAGATTTGTAAAAAAAGGGGTGTATTTGACTTTTCACCCGGAGATTTCTTTAAAAAGGGGGTGTTTTTCTTTTTCTCTCTCATCTCTTTGGACTCCTGAGAAATTATTCCGAATTTAGGGGGGTACATTGAGCATTTTTCCTGATTTAGGGGGGTCTCCAAGGCAGGAAAAGCCCGCGAAAAGCCCGCGAAAGGGGGGGGGGGTTCGGAAATGTTGGCAGTCCTCAGATAGGGGGTGCTTTCAAAAAGAGGGTACGAGCATATGCGTACCCTAAATAACACTGAGTGGGGGGGGGGGGGGGGGCCGGGAGGATTTCCCAGCCAAATTCGCGAGTTTGTCATTAAAATTAATTTGTCTTGCGTTCAAATGAGACCACTGTCAAAACCGTACGATTTTCTCTCTCTACAATACATACTCTGTCTCTGTGTGTTGTGTGTGAGTGAGGAAGGGATGTGTGTGTACGTGTGTTCTATAAGTGCTTATGTTGGTGTCACGTGATACTGTCATGTGACTGTATAAATGTGGTCGCCCCCCTTGATGCGCATATTTTTTTTTTACACAAGTGTTTAGCCAGTTCAGTCAAATAACTGACTGGAGACAGAGTCTTCGCGGAATTTTTTGGATTGCTGAAGCTGTACATACTCGAGCGTGTAGCTAGCAGCGGCTGCGTTAACCTACATTAATTGTAGGCATGGGACACGTTTCCCCCTCAATTTGTTAAGGAGGGGATCGTCCCCCCCCCCGGAAAATTCGAAAAAGTGCACACAAAAAATATGTATAGCAAATACTGACTAAAGACACTTATAAGCTATGGAGGGCCCAAGAGTACAGCGTTTACACTAATAAAAATGCAAAAAATCTTCTCGCTCGGTTGCTAACATCACTCGCACAACATCCTTCAAAACATGCAAGTAAATATTGTATAAAATCTGTATTCAATTGGTATCATGTAACCACAGATTACACTGTATGTTCTAAGGTTATAGAAAGAGACCAGTGCTACAAAAATGGACATTCCGCTTGCTCTTTTCAGTGTTAAAGGTAACTACAACAAATGAGTGATTGAATCTGGTGTTGGTTATTCTACCTGACTGCAAAGAAAGCATAAATGCTTGAAAGTAAGCAACCAGACGGCCGATGTCTTTAGGTCCTCTCTGAGGGAGCTGGTAATGAGGATTAATGCCTTACCAAAGGGCACTAGCGCATCGACTTGGTTCCGAACCCGGGTCACCGGATCACGAGACCACTGCTCTACCGACTGAGCTATCGCGCCTCCTCCAAAATATATATATTTGCCAGGCTGATATTTGCCATTTCAACTCCCATAGCGATATATGACAAAGGCCTAGAGTGGAAAATAGAAATCCCATCCATGCCCAAGCTCCTTGCTGATACTAAAATTAACCTAATAAACTGATATTAACAACCCTACGGACTGCAGACTAATTACCAGCAAAGTAAAAGTGAAGTGTAAAAAAAAAGTATATTGCTTGGTTTTATACTATAGTTTTGTTAGGGAAAGTAATTTTTTTAATACAACAAAACTTCAAAAAACCTGTGAAGGGGTAGTCGGTGCCGTAACCTTCGCCCCCTCGTTCAAACGTTTTTCTCACTTTTTTTGTAAATTATACTTTTGTATGCGTTTAGTGAACAAATATGCTTATTTGGAAGCCTACATGTCAAGCCCAATGATCGGGAGGCTCGAGCTCCCAATCCCCCGGCCCCCTTACTTTTTTGAAAAAATATGTTGAAGAGAACCTGCCAGTGTCACAAAATATGAGATATCAAAATATGCTCATCTGACCGTAATTAAATACCTAATATTCCTGAGCTTGCGGGGGCTCAACCCCTTGGGCCCTACAAGGGGCCCTTAGGCGGGCCCCTGGATATGCTCACCTGATCGTAATTAAATGCCTAAAACCCCCTAAGCTTTAGGAGGCTTCGCCCCCTTGACCCTACGCCAATAGTGACCTGCCATTGCCACAAATAAGGTATCAAAATAAGCTCATATGACCGTAATTAAATGCCTAGAACCTCTGAGCTCCATGGGGGGTCCACCCCGTGACCCCAATAGGGCTTTGCCCCTGGACCTTAAGCATTATGGTTCAAGGCATGGCCACACAGAGGAATTTTCCTGTTGGGGGCCGGGGGGAAATGCAATGAATTTTTGACAATTTATTGTATTTTCTTCGTTTTGGGGGATTTGTGGGGGCGGCCGCGTACCCTAGCAAACACTGCGTACAGTCATGATTCAGGGGCTAAGCAATGGCCTCGTTACTGTGAGGCCCCAGGATAAAAATCATGTCGATCAGCTATATTAGTGCCCTTTTGTGAGGCATTAATCCTCATTACTGTCAATTATGATTTAAGGACGTAGGTTCCCTAGCTGATTAGCATAGTAGCACACATATGATTTCGCAGTCACGCAAAACAAACACTCGCAAATTAATATTCAATAAAATCTGAGAATGTATGCCATTATCTAGATCTATTTGAAATAAATAATTTTTTAAATCCTTCCCTAAACTGGGGTAAAAATAATTATTCCACCATTATGACCAACAGTGTATAAGGGTGGTGGTGATGCGGATTATTATCTTCTGTCCCCCTCCCCCAACGTTTTTGCTCATTACGCCACTGGTCCGTCGCATTTCGTCCCCCCCCCCCGGTCATGAAAAGAAATCGCCGCCCCTAAATGTAGAGCATACAATTCAGATGTATTTTGAAACAAGTTAAAGGTAAAGATCAGTTATGGTCATGCGATTGCATTGTGAAAGAAACGTTGTGGAATCGATCAGAAAAGGTAGATCATCTAGCATCTAGCATCTGCAAGGTTCTGGAATCATCAAAATGATAAGAAATTTGGCCCATTCTTCGTAAAGTTACAAGCACTATACACAGAAAGATGTATATGGGACTACCCTATATCTCTCACAGACCATGAGAGAAACAAATTTACCAAATATATGAATTATTAGGTGGTTTCCCAGCAAATTTTTTATCATCATGTATTAGTCAAAACATATTCTTTCACATGATTGGTAATGAGAGCTTCCATTTCATTTTTTGAAATTGGGGCGTTTCCAATACTGGTCGTTACCTTTAAAGGCAAAACAAGGTGAATGAAACAGCGATAACACTAAAAGAACAAGAACAACAACGTACATTGCTTGAAGCCAACGTCTTTCACTATGAATATGTCTTAGATTGGTCTTAAATTGTGCCTGTTATTGACTTACCGTCTTTTCTCAAACTGATTTTGACTCATTTTTTTCACAGACGTGCGTCATGCAATTAAAACTTTAACCCGGGCCTACCGTATTTAGTAATATCATTCTGTGTAATGGTTTATTTAGGAAAAATGGAAATTTAATACTGGTAAATTGTTAGACAACATCACTCAGTTTGATTCGATTGGAGAAATATCTCATTAATGAATCAGTGTTGAAGCTATGTATTTTCAAACAAATCTACACCATTAAACTTAGTTCTACCGCCATTAAAGGGACTTGGTAACATCGTTCAGATGAGAGAAAATAGTGACTTCAATGCTAAATGTATAATTAAAGATAATCTGAAAGTTTGAGTAAAAACAGACCATTATTAATGATACAAATTGGGAAAAATGATCTGATCGATTTCTTAATACTCCCAACTCTATTATTACAATTTAATTACAATTTAGGTGAATACAAATTGTTACAAAGCAATGCATTTTAAAAAGCCTGTTATATGTTTTATTTTCATGGAAAAATGTTTGGGAGAATTTACTATTAGAGGGTGTCGCACAGTGGATTTTTTCAGTTTTTTTTTTGCATGTTAGAGAGTTAGTATAGTACAAGGAATATAATAAGTAACATTTCATACAAAAATTACGCAGTTTTTTAATCAACCTTCATAAATGTTACCGAGTCACGTTAAGCCAGATTGATATTGTTATGTTGTTCGATAACATCATTCAGTTTGATTTGATTGGAGATATATCTCATTAAAGCTACATCGTCTCAAACAAACCTACACCATTAAACTTCACGCTCACTCACACATGATATATTGCGACACTTTCAAGGCTGTTTATTATTTCAAGTTCATGTCTGGTATATACAAACGACAACAGTTTAGATATAAAATGTAAGTTCTTCTCATTTAAACCATTGGTCTGGAAACAATCTTTGCCCATTGTTGCATATTGTATTAAATTTTCACTGACAATGAATTCACATTGTAATGCAATTTTAAAGTTTCCCAGATTTATTTAGGAGAATAGAAGATTGATAGTGTTAAGTTGTTCGATAACATCACTCAGTTTGATTTGATTGGAGATATATCTCACTAACGAAACAGTGTAAAGGCTATATAGTCTCAAACAAACCTACACCATTAAACTTCACGCTCACTCACACATGATATATTGCGACACTTTCAAGGCTGCTTATTATTTCAAGTTCATCTATATACAAACGGCAGCAGTTTAGATATAAAATGTAAGTTCTTCTCACTTAAATCATTGGTCTGGAAACAATTCTTTGCCCATTGTTGCTTATTGTATTACATTTTCACTGACAATGAATTCACATTGTAATGCAATTTTAAAGTTTCCCAGGCTTATTTATGAGAACAGAAGATTGATATCGTTAAGTTGTTCGATAACATCACTCAGTTTGATTTGATTGGAGATATCTCACTAACGAAACAGTGTAAAGGCTATATAGTCTCAATCAAACCTACACCATTAAACTTCAAGCTCACTCACACATGTTATATTGCGACACTTTCAAGGCCACTTATCATTTCAAGTTCATGTATATACAAACGGCAACTTCATGCTCGGTCGCTACGCTCGTAGATCCTTCGCATAATATCCTTCAAAATGTACAAGTAAATATTGTACAAAATATGTATTCTGTTGGTATCACGTAAGCACAGTTTACACTGTATGTTTACAAGATTAAGAGTTATAGAAATAGATCAGTGCTCCAAAAATGAATATTCAGCTTGCTCTTTTAAGAAGTCCCTTCCTGCCTACTTACTAAAATTTACCTAATAAATATTTACAACCCTTCGGACTGCACACTAGATACCGGCAAAGTAAAAGTGAAGTGTGAAAAAAGGATATAGCTTGTTTTTATACTGTAGTTTTGCTCAAGAATGTAATTTTGTAATACAACAACTTCAAGTTCAAAAACACGTGAGGGGGTAGCATAGAGCTTAAGACTTATAATATAGCTCTATGGGGGTAGTCACCTCCGCTCCTGTCACTGGCGTACTGAAGGGGTGGGAGCAGTAACCCCCCCAATAAAATTTAAAAATGGGTTTATTTCTAATATGATACCAGTGATTTACAAATGTTGCTAAAATGGCATTATTTTATCATGAGCTCCCAAGGGCTCTACCCCCTGTACCCCCACGAAGGGCCCTAAGGCGGGCCCCTGGTTGCTCATCTGGCCGTTATTAAATACCTAAAATCCCTGAGCTACCGGGGCTCTGCCCTCTAGACCTCATTCCAATTAGTGACCTGCCAATGTCACAAATAAGGTATCAAAATATGCTCATCTGACCGTAATTAAATGCCCGGCTAAACACCTTGAGCTTCATAGGGCTCCGCCCCTTGACTCCCGCCGGGGCTTTGCCCCTGGACCCCACGCCAATTTACGCTCCACTTCCTTCGCTCGCTTTGCTCCACCTGATCGTAAATACTTTAGCCCCCCACACCACCCCCACCCTCCCGAACATTTTTGCTCATTACGCCACTGGCCCCTCTTGCTCAATATGTTTCCTCATCCCTCGCATTTCGTCCCCCCCCCGGTCATGAAAAGAAATCGCCGCCCCTGATTGTAGGTGTTTGAAGCCCTAAAATCTAGCTTAAATCTACCCTTGGGATATTTGTAGACTTTAAGAAAGCATTTGATACAATTAATCATGATATTTTATACAGCAAACTTTCACACTATGGAATACGAGGAATAGCATTACAGTGGTTTAAGGACTATTTTTATAGAAGATTTCAATTTGTACAGTACGGAAATGTAACATCTCCCATGCTGCCTTTAACATGTGGTGTACCGCAAGGCTCTGTCCTAGGCCCAACGCTTTTCCTACTTTATATTAATGATATGCCATTTGCTACACGTTACTTTAACTTTCGACTCTTTGCGGATGACTCAAACTTATTCCATACATTTCCTGAAGGGCAAAAAGAAATTGATATGACTGAAGTGAACACAAATCTTCAAATTGTTTCAGACTGGTGTAATGCTAATAAACTGACAATTAATTTACAAAAGACGAGTTATATGCTAATAAGAAACCAGAGACGGCAGATTAATGTTCAAGGGCAACTGGCTATATCAGAAGCTGAAATAATAGAAGTTGATTCTTCGCTCTTTGTTGGGATAAAGATTGATAAACACTTGACTTGGAAACCCCACATACAAATGGTTAATAAATGCATCAGACAAAAAGTAGGAATCCTCTTCCGCTTACGGCATTTTGTGCCTAGAAATATCCTAGTGTTGTTGTATAAAACCTTTATTCAACCTCATATATCATACGGAATTGAAGTGTGGGGGAGCACTTACAAGTCTCACTTAAATTGCATACTGTATACACAGAAGATGGCCATACGGACAATCACATTTAGCCATTTTATGAGTCGTTCAGCACCATTGTTTTACGAATTGAAAATCTTAGATATTAACAAGTTCTATGAGTTGTCTCTATGTACATTTATGTATGACCTAGTACATAATAATTTACCTCACTGTTTGACGGATTATTGTGATAAAATTGAGCATAGATACAATACAAGAAAAAGAGAAAAGGGCCATCTACGTATACCACTGTATAAAACAACACAAGGCAAATTTTCAGTAACTTGTGTAGGAACCCGATTATGGAATGAACTTCCCGATGAAATCAAAAACAAAGGGTCTAGAAACACTTTTCGTAAACATCTCAACGATTACTTGATGAATAAGTGATTGAATTATGCAAGTACACATGTATATATTGTAAATAATCTCCATATTACATTTTTGTTGTTTTTTTTTGTCAAAAAAATGCAATTTTTTGTATAAATAATCTGTAGATACATGTATCTATGACTTTTTAACCTGGTATATCCTCTTCATAATTATATTTGGAGTGTAGAAATTGTGCTACGGTATTACTCAACATGTATACTTCTACTGTCAAGTTTTATTTTTTGATAATGATATATTTATTTTTGCCAAGTGTGTGCTAAGAACAGGGGCCAGACTCGACTAGCACATGTGCTATTATTTGGCTCCTTTTCATCACCTTCTATATTCTATGAGAAAAGACATATGTCTAGCATATCAATACTTTGTTAGGTTTTTCTTTAATATGATCTATAATATTCATTTATGGACATGTACCATTCACGATGTATTCAAATGTTTAATCACTGATGTTATTGATGATGAATAAATAAAATAAAATCAAATCAAATCAAATCTTCTCTTTCGTAATTATGTTCTAATTTGTTTTTCCTTCAATCTATATCCTCTTCTCTTTCGTCATGTATTTCTTTGTTTTTCCTTCAATCTATCCTCTTCTTTTTCGTCATGTATTTCTTTGTTTTTCCATATAAATGTATCCTCTTCTCTTTCGTTATGTATTTATTTGTTTTTCCTTCTCCATATCCTCTCCACTCTTCTTGTGTATTTCTTTGTTTTTCCTTTTCTATTATCTCCCCTTCCCTGGGTGTACGTGCTTGCACAAGTACTATATTGCTGCTGGTGATTGTAAGCGGTGTGCGCTGATGACTTAGACTCTTTCACCAGAGCACTTCTAGGAATTTCTTCGCAAAAATGGCTAAATAGTAAATGTTATGCGCCCGCTTCATAGCAGACGACGTTGTAAATGTTTATTTACAGACTCTTTGCAGGTTTGTTCACTTTGTTGTGGGCTACTCAGAGGTCCGATTTTAGCGATCTATATTTCACAAGTACAAGGTTGTAGGTGAAAACCAATAGCTTTGGTTTCCTTTACTCTAGGCCAATTTGGTCTGCTTGACAAGGTTCGTCTACTATAGTTGTAATTCGAAAAATTTAAACGAAAGCACTAATTTCATCTCATTATAAGCGGGACTTTGACAAAAATGAGCTTTCAAACATCATCAAGAGTAAATCGCCTATGTATACAAAACATGAGGGTTGAAATATGTTAGTAATATGTTATTATTTCATATGGGAATTGGTTCTCATAATCATTCCTGGCTCCTTGTACATGCTCA
The DNA here is from genome assembly GCF_000002235.5 of Strongylocentrotus purpuratus. Taxonomy (NCBI): domain Eukaryota; kingdom Metazoa; phylum Echinodermata; class Echinoidea; order Camarodonta; family Strongylocentrotidae; genus Strongylocentrotus; species Strongylocentrotus purpuratus. Next base: position 33,651,327 of record NW_022145610.1, read on the forward strand.
TGGGAATCACGCTAATGTTTTTTAAATGATTTGTCATCCTTTGTTTTGCATGATTTGTTCTTCTATATGTAATTCTTTTGTATACACTTTGTTTTGCCGAATAAAGTGATAATGATAATTATAGTTCCATTCAAAGTTAAAAGTTATAAAAGGTATAAGCATTAGCAGAGAAGGTTTTGAAATATTTATTTGAGAAGACCTTTTTTTTCAAAACGGGAACTTTTTATTGGGACGTTATGTCTGTATCCAGTTTATTTTGTTAATTCATTCTTTATTTTTAATACACGTACTTAACAAAATATAAAGTGAAACTAATTCAAGTTTCAATATGAAAATGTGTTATTCAATGTATATGCAAATGCCATTAGATAATACCATTAAGACAGGAATGTGTTATACAGTATACATGTAAATCAATATTTGTTGTTTATTTTATTAATGGTGTGTTCTATCTCTTCTGAAGAATAGACAGCTTAAAGCCCGACCCCTCCCCCCACTCAGTGTTATTTAGGGTACGCATATGCATGTTCCCTCCTTTTGAAAACACCTCCTAAGTCCGGTGTGTAAAGTCAATACGGGCCGGATTTTTGTGTACTACGAGCCGGATTTTGGTGCGTGAAAAGTACCCCTTTACCAGACATTTTGGTAACACGCATGGTATCACTCTGTTCACGGAGGGGGGGGGGGGGGGGGGGGGGGGGGGGGTGAAAGTTATGCAGGATTTGTGAAGTTTTATTTCAAAAAATATTTGTTTACTTATTTAAATTTAAACAATGACCATGATTGTGTTATACCACCTAGTGATGATGACAGCAGTGGTAGTGTTTGTGAGAAGGCTGATTGGTAATAGTGGTGATGGTGGTGAAAATGATGATTGTAATGATGGTGGTTAAAGAGAAGGTTGAGTTCTGGGAAGAGGTGAAAAATAATTTGTGAGCATTACTCATTCTTATTATGCAAGTGTGGAAGAACATCAGATAAGACATGTTCCCTGAAAAGCATGGCTCTTCAAATGCCTTCATATTCTAAATATGCATGTAACATCGTAAAAATCGGGGGCCGGCTTTTTACGCCACGTGTTCGTGTAGTCCCATATACATCTTTCTGTGCAAGTGTTTGTAACTTTACCAAGACTTGGCCAAATTTCTTTTGATTTTGATGATACCAGAACCTTGCAATACACACAAATTCTTATATGCTAGATGATCAACCTTTTTTGGTCGGTTCCACACCGTTTCTTTCACAATGCAATCGCATGACCAGAACTCAACTTCATCTTTAAGATATGATAATGGTGCTGACATCGATGGATGGTGATAATAATGTGAAAATCGGTTTAAACAGGACCAACCAAAACATTCATGTTTTACAGCTTATTTGGATTGAGCAGTCTAGTGCCAGGAGGTGGTGTGGGAGTATGTCAGCAGAGGCGGCGCTCCAGAGGGGCAGGGGGCACAGTGCTCCCATTTTTGCAAGTACCCCAAAAGTGCCCCTTTTTACATAGGAAACTGCCCCTTTAGCTTTGTAAGAAGTGCCTCTTTTTACATAGGTCAAGTGCCCCTTTTACTTTGACAAGTGCCCCTATTCTTTTTTTTTTAAATTGCCCCCTCCCCTTTCCACCTCTGATGAGTGCTCCTTTTATTTTGACGCGTACCCCTTTCCCTTTCACAGGTTTCCATTTTCCTTTGCAATAAGTGTCCATTTTCCATTCTCATAAGTAACTTTTTAAATTTCTAGTAAGTTCCCCTTTTCAGGTACGATAAGCGCCCATTTCCACTTTTGAAACGCGCCCCCTTCACCTCCGTTAATTGCCCTATTCAAATGTGAGAGGTTCCCCTTTTGCTTTGTAAAAAGGGCCCCTTCCCCTTTAATAACTACCCCTTTTTAACTCGGATAAGCGCTCCTTATATTTTCACATGTGCTCCCTTTCTTTTTGATAAATGCCCCTTTTCATCTATGAAAATAGTTCCTTTTCATTCTCATAAGTGCCCCTTTTCATCTCTTGTAAACCACCCTATTCAATTCTGAGAGAGACTCGTTTTACTTTGACAAGCGCCCCTTCCCCTCCTGATAAGTGCTCTTTTCATCTCTTATGAATGCCCCTTTTATTTTTTACACATCCCCATTTTCCTTCCTAATAAATGCTCTTTTCTCTTCTTATAAGTGCCCATTCCCCTTCTCATCTTTATTAGGTGCCCCTTTTATTTTAAAATGTGCCTCTTTTTCTTTTTAATAAGAGCCACTTCCCCCTTCTCATAAAAGCACCCGTTCACCTCCGATAAATGCCCCTATTAAAATCTGATTAGTGCCCCTTTTCTTTCAACAAATGCACATTTCCCTTTATCATTAGTGCCCCTTTTTCATTCTCATAAGTGCCCCTTTTCATCTCTGATAATGACCCTTTTAAAGAGAAGGTTGAGTTCTGGGAAGAGGTGAAAAATAACTTGTGAGCGTTACTCATTCTTATTATGCAAGTGTGGAAGAACATCAGATAAGACATGTTCCCTGAAAATCATGGCTCTTCAAATGCCTTCATATTCTAAATATGCATGTAACATCGTAAAAATCGGGGGGGGGGGGGCGGCTTTTTACGCCACGTGTTCGTGTAGTCCCATATACATCTTTCTGTGTACAGTGTTTGTAACTTTACCAAGACTTGGTAAAATTTCTTTTGATTTTGATGATTCCAGAACCTTGCAATACACACAAATTCTTATATGCTAGATGATCAACCTTTTCTGGTCAGTTCTACACCGTTTCTTTCACAATGCAATCGCATGACCAGAACTCACCTTCATCTTTAACAATGACATGTGCCCCCTTTTCCTTTCTAATAAGGAACCTATCCCTTTTTCATAAATGCCCCTTTTCACTTCTCATAAAATCCCTTTTCATCCCTGGTGCGTGCCTCTTTTTTTAGGTGTAAGAAGTGCCCCATTTGCAACCCTGATATTTATCCTTTGTACTTTGACACGTGCTCCTTTTCTTTTCTAATAAGTGTCTTAACCCTTTCGATAAGTGTCCCCTCATCATTAAACGTGCCCCTAATTTCAAGCGACTAAGAGCAGTTTCCCCTAAAGCTCTCTCGCTACGCTCGCTCGTAGTTATAGCCAGGCGCGTACACAGGGGAGGGGGGGGGGGGGGGGGGGGGTTGGGGGGTTAACCCCCCCTTTGGTATTTTTTATGTGTATATTTTTGAGGACCCCCCCCCCCCTTTGGTATTTTTTTTCAAATTAAAAAAACAAAAATTATACCAATGGCTGACCTAAAAAAGTTGACCCCCCCCAACGGAGCAAAATGTCAAATTTTCAAATTTCTAGACCGAAAAAAAAAAAATTCCTCTTACCCCCCCCCCCCTTTAATCTTTAATTTAATATATGGATGACTAAAATCGGACCTTTGAGTAGACTAGCCCACAAAAAAACCTGCAAAGAGTCTGTAAATAAACATTTGCAACGTCGCGTCGTCTGCTATCAAGGGGGCGACAACATTTACACAGTCACATGACAGTGTCACGTGACACCAACAAAAAGCACATAAGCAGTGCACCCTTCCTCACACACACACACACACGCACACGCACACACACACACACACACCCACACACACACACACACACACACGCATACAGACAGAGTACAGTGAGAGGGAATACACATACAGTACAGTACGTAAGTACGGTTCCGAGAGTGGTCTCTGACCAAGCCGCTCTGCGGAATAAAATTAGACGATGTGACGCGTTAGTGGTACGGAAAAAATAATCGCTGGCGGGCAAGTCAACTATGAAACTCTTTAAGAAAAACAGAGGGGTGTGCTGGGTATAAGAGACGATGTGAATTACTTTTGTAAAATTCCGAGTCTGTAATAAAAAGGGGCGATTGAGGGTACCCCCACCTTTCCCGGGTATATGAACATGTCCGTGCAGAAATGCCATATCCCTTGATTTCGCCCCTTCTTTACCTAATGTCTGACTACACCCATATGCATTGTCCTCAAAATTAATAAATGGAAAAACAGAAAAGACCCTAATAGCAAATCATGCATTAAATTACATTTGTAAAAACTGTAAACGTGTGTTGCATTTCTTCCCCCTAACATTCCTAACTTGAATAAACATAATTCGAATACGAATGACATGTGTTAATTTGAATGATAAACATGACGCTTCGACAAGTGACGATTAATTTGAATGCTAGTTGAGCAGTTTCTAAATTGAATGACAGATCTATGAAACCCTTCGACCAAAATCCTAAATTAAATACAAAAACGGGAAAATTGAATGATAATTGGCATGGCAAAGCCGTTCTGCTCTAACTTAAATGCAAAGTAAATTAATTCGAATGACAAACTCGCGAATTTCGCCTGTAAAATCCTATAGTATATCTGTAGAGCGCTTAGAGACGTCCGAGATGTATATAAAAGCTGAATATTATTATTAGTATTATTATTATTATTTGAGATTCGCATAGTCTTAGTGATCTCATATTTCAAACATTCATAACTTCCTTACTATTGGTCCGATTCATTTCAAACTTTTGCCGTTATGTTTCTGTTATTTTTCTACTTTCATACAAATCAAGTTATTACAAGGGTTGGATTGCCCCTTCAATCTATAGGCCCGAAGTTGTTCTAAATAGCCTACTGATGCATTGCTATGGTGTATCCAGCATGTTATCAGGTCAAGCTGGCGAACTCGATCCCTCCCCTTTCCCTTTTGGAGGCCCTGAAAAAAATTACTTGAAATAATCATAAGGTGGTGTGTTGCATGATGATTTAAAGGAAAACAAAAAACGTCATACTTTGTGGCGCTAGTGTGCAATTTCACAGCAACCATGGCTGACAGAATTGAAATACATGTAGGCCTACATGTAAGTCTTTTCTTCACAGGAGTCAAGCAAAAGACATCCCCTAAAGCTACCTTACTAGCTATACCTTCACTGTCAGATGGGCCAGGCCCCTGCATGGAAGCAACTTTTAACTGGGGGTTCTAGGGATGCCCTTTCACTCAAACTGCAAAGATTCGCTTACAACACCAAGCTCCCCCTGCAGCCCCCTGCAGCCCCTGCAATACCGACTGTTGTAGGGGTGAAATGGTGGTGGTGTGTGTGTGTGGGGGGGGGGGGGCAGGTGCAGTGATGCCGCACCTTGAGTAACCACTGGCTTTCAGATCCACAATACACTTTCATAAAATAATATTTCAATACTTTTTTTTGACAAAATAAAAATTAAAGAGAAAGTCGAGCTACTGTAAACATGAGAAGAGAAAAAGATTTGTGAGATTACTCGTTTTTTCTCGATCTTCATAATTAGTTTGGAGGAAAGTCATACTTAACATGTTCCCATATTCAAGAGGATTGCTCTTCAAATGCCCTCATACTTTGACAAGAATTTTTATTTCCAGAGCCCAGGTATTATGAATTACGATAATCTATCCATTGCTAAAATGATGTCCAGCTGTGTGTGTGTGGGTGTGTGGGTGTGTGTGTAGGGGGTTTAGGAAGGGAAAAAGACCCACATTAATACCGGCATTAATAGCGATAATGGAGAATAACTTGGAAGCTAATAAAGAGCAAGTGTAGAATTTGTTTTACCCTTTTCTAGAGATGGCGCTCTTCCCAGAGAATCCTTAGCATTTAGTTTTCCGATTGCGAACAAGGGCTCCGTTTATTGGTACATTTAATTGCTCGAAGTACAATGTTGCCCATAAAGTTGGAATAAAATGATTGTGACAATACGATATATTCTTGATAAATACAGCATATATCTTCTCAGAAGAATCAGAACTACGTTGATCAATGTAAATAGTCATAGACATTACTCAATTAAGATCTGAGAACTTAACCTATATCTATCAAGAATTTATCATATTAACACAATCATTTCATCAAAATAGGTAAGAAAAAATTATTCCAACTTTATAGGCAACAATGTATTTAGAATCATAATAGTCAATGGCGAATCCAAGGGGTAAAAGGGGTTGGCACATGGGACACAGTACATGCCCTGGCCACATCAAATTTGCCATACTTCAGTGCTGCCCCTCCCCCCGCTTGAAAATGTTTGGGGGTAAAGTTCGTCTGAAGAACATAACCCTACCCTATTTTTACTTATCGGCGATTTTACACACTTTACAACCAGCCAAATAAAATTTCTTTACCCCACCCCGACAGCTCACCAGAGAAATAACACAAAGACTGTTTTATTTTGTATCTATTTGATCTAGACTTTTATTTTAGCTTATCTATAACGGTTACACCATTCACCAACAATTAATCAATAGATCTGGTAAAGGCACTTAATCAAAACACAATAAAACAAAATGAGCATACACATCATTACACTAACGTTAATATATTGACCAGTATCAAGATCTGTTTTGATGTTGTATATTCTTGTTTGTAGAAGCGTCTGCAGGCATTGAGGGGGGCAGTGTACAGGGGTGATAGTGAGCACTAAAAATAAAAAAAGTTATTTTGTTTTCCCCTCAACCATGCCCCCCTTGAGTAAAACACAAAAAAAGAGGATTCGCGGGGGAAAAAACGGCATCTAACAACATTCCCCCCTTTCGAGTAAGAAAATTGGGAAAAAATAGGGCAAAAAAGGGAAGAATAGAGAAAATAAGGAGGGATCGGGAAAATCAGGATAAAATAGGGAAGGAAAACAAAATCTGGTAAAAAAAAAAAAAAAATCAGGAAAAGAAAAAAAATCGGGGAAAAAAAAATATATAATCGGGAAACCAATTTAAATCGGGTTTTTATCAGGCCTGAGTGTACGGGGGGGGGGGGGGGGGGTTTAAGAACCAAACAGAATAAATGCGAATTATAAGAGCTGATGTGAGAGGGTGACATTGCTTCCTCTTTACCATTCTCAGTTTCTTGTTTTCTCAAATTTCATTATTGAGCAGGGGACGGAGCATGTGCTCCTATGCCACCACATAGCTACGCCGTTCCTTTTTTGTAGTTGATTTTATTTACCAACAACAATACAGTAATACATGTCATACAATATGTTTACATATACAAGAAGAGAAACTATTGGTTGGTAAATTGGGCCAGATAATAGCACATGTGCTAATCGAGCCTAACCCCTTAAACAGCTAAACAAAGTATTTTGGTACAAATCAGTTTAGAAAACGTAATGAAACAAAAATAATGAATTTACTATTACAATCGAATTTTATAAGAATACTTAAGAATGTCTTACAATATAAAATCTGATAATGAAAGATATATTTTTTGTACTTATGCAGGCTATTTAAGTTGATATTTCATTCATGATTTGTTCAACGAAATGACTTGTAACAGAATTCCGAAACCAATTTCTAGACCTTGTTAATCTGACATTATAGGTAATCTATTCCAAAATTCACTGCCCACATAAGACAATGAAAATTGACCCTGTGTCGTTCTAAATTTTGGAAGACGTAACTGTCCACCTTCTTTTTGTCTTGTGGAATAGCTATGCTCTATAATGTCACAGTACTCTATTAAAATATGAGGCAAATTGTCATTGACTAGATCAAACATTTAAGTAGAAATTGATAAATCATGTAAATTATAGACGTTTAGGATTCGCAATCTTTTAAATAATGGAGCTATAGGAGTTCTCCATTCACTAAATGTTATAGCAAGAACTGCCATATTCTGTGAATACAATATACTTCTAATGCTAGTCTTATAAGTGCTTCCCCTCACCTCTATTCACTTAGGTTATAACGGAAATCAAAATATGGACTTTCATTATAAGCCGCTGCATGCAGGCATAACAACATGAAATGAAAAATTCAAACATGCTTCACATTTAGTAGAACGAACAAGAATTTAAACGTTCTAAATAAAACACACATATTTAATTTAACACTTGTACTTCAATTTATCAGAAAACATGTGCCTGTAACGGGCCATACACGCAAGGAAAACAGAAATTACATTTAAATGACTGCCAATAGTCATTTCTCATTGTAAATATATATACATACAGAGATAAACATTCATATCAAATAATCACCTATGAAGTTTATGTAGGCCTTAACATTTTATCTTTTCTTTGAAACATTGAAATTTCAATTCATGATAACATTGTGCGAGTGATTACAACTACGAGAGTGCTAATTAAACACAATACAGTAATATATTAAGAAAACAAAACAGCTATGCACTACAAACTTTAAAATATATAATATTCTCTGGATTAGTTCGCTTTAACTTTATCTGAGCACAACCATTGTTGCTACTGAATCTGTTGTGGCATGAAAGAGAAAGTTGAGTCCCGGTAAAGGTAAACAATAAGGTGTGGGCTTTCTCATTATTTCTAAGTCAGTTTGGAAAAATAACATGGTAGAAATAGAAATGCTCCCTGAAAAGAAATGCCTTTCATATGCTCTCATGTTCGAAATATGATGAGAAATAGATTAAAAGATTGGCCCCAAACTGTTATGCCGCATGTGCGTGTAGTGCCATATATCCATTTCTGCGTGGGGTGTACATGGTTTCCAGCAAAATCTAGAAAATTTCTTCCAATTCTTATTCCAAAACTTTTGTTTGTATTCGTTGATTTTATTTCTCAAAACTCCCATTCTATTTCGTACGTAACATAGAAACAAAACATGTTCCATAGTCCTAGTTTATACAAAAATGCAACATAATTATAACAAAGCTTTTTATCATTTGATAAACAAACATAAATACAACATAATTCATTGTTCATTATTTCACAATGTATAGGACTAAAATATATCACAATTACATAACAAGAAAGTATTAACGCACTACACACTTATTTCATCCTCAAAACTAGAACAAGCAATGCTTTTTTCTTCTTCAGAATAAGACTAAATACTTTAACAACAAAAAATGAGTTTCATATTTCTCAACACTATCATACAGAATTGAAATTACGGGGTTTTATTTTATTAAAACACAATCTACCTCTCCCTTCACTTCACGGAGTACATCGATTCTCATGTTCTGCATATTCAAATTTTATGCATAAGTTTTTAAACAAGGTTATTCTTGACTACCTTAAAGCCCAAGTCCACTCCCAAAATAACTTACTTTTAATAGAAGCAGAAAAAAATCAGACTAACTAATCAAAAATAGTCTGAGCAAAATCGGATAACGTATAAGAAAGTTATGAATTTTTAATGACATTAAAAACTTTGAAAATCTCACTAGACAAATTGGCAACACAGTCATGAGATTGTGACGTCATGTCCTCACTATCCACTAATTATTTTCGTTATATTGATGATATAAATTTCCTATTTTTTCCTTAAGAACCTTATTTCTTCACACCAGCATCCAAGTTAGATTAATAGTAATATGTTTTAGCGTGGATGCACTAATATAGAGTAATTTTTCCAGTTAAATCATGAAAAATTTGAATTTTGATAAACTATTTATATCAAAATCAATAATTGTTAATATACAATATTCAGAAAATAGTATAAATTCTTCAAAGTTCATTACAGATTTTGTGAAATGTCATGCACGCAATAGGATACAAATCATATAACCTAGGCAAAGGCATGGGGAAATCAAGTTTTGGGGAATAAAACTGAAAGGGAAATGAATGGGATTAAACCATATAGAGCGATTGATAACCAGTGAGGACATGACGTCACGAACTGATAACCAAATTGGCAATTTGTGTATTGATTTCCATTGTTCCATATTTTTAATACTTTTTCAAAAATTCAGAACTTTGTTATTAGTTATCCGATTTTGCTTAAACTTCTTTTGATTGGTTTGTCTGATTTTTCTGCTTTTATTAAAAGTAAGTTATTTTTCGAGTGGAACATGTAATGTATGCAGACTGGATTCCAAGTATTGTAGTTCATTCATTAATATCAGGGTAATGGAATTAGTCGTCACTAGGTCCCAAGGATAAAAAACATCCATAATTAGTAAACCAGTCTATTGCTTCAGGGCAGTTACTTCCACAAGGTAATCGAATGATCAGAACTCAATATTATCTTTAAAATGTATCTGAGCACAATAATTCTTGCTTTTTATCTTTTTGTGAGATGAAACCATTCAGTTCTTGGATACTGGTCACTGCTTCATGCTGAGCTGGGTCTTGATATCGATGACATTCTCTGACAGTCCCATCAACCTTCTGCTGATGTCATTCATTTCCTCTGCCATGTCCTCTATCTTCATTTCAGTTGTCTTGATGAACCCAACACTATCATCTTCCTGGAAACGAAAGATTCGGACAATGTTACGTCACGAGACCGGAAGCCCAATAGCCCGACAGCCCACTACACCGATCTTGTCGGTATGGTAAGCCTTATGACAACGTTTATTTTGAGTTCACTAGACTGACGGTACAATAGACTGATAGCCTTCTAGCCATTTTTAGAGGGATCACTATATAGACCGATTTTGTTTTGTCGGTCTCGCGGGACATTGGTCTCGTGGACCTTTCGGAAATATCTCCTTTTAATATAATTTCTTATTATAATCATGCATATCTTTGTTTTGTCGGTCTCTTGGACTGTTGGTCTACTGGAGTGACCCCCAACAGAAGAACTTAAAATCAATAAGAAAAGAGAAAACGAACAAACAAATATAGTGTCATAATTTACCGTCTTCTCGAGGTCCTCAATAATGCCGATCAATTGATCATGAATTTCCCTGTAGCCGTTTAATTTGTAGTGGAGCTTGTCCCAAGTCGAGATCCTGGTCCTGACCTGTATTTCCTCGGACTTGATAACGCTGCTCTTCCAAAAGAACATATGCATGTTGTCTTGGACGTCCAGGATCGCATCAGCCTACAAGACGTATGGGCCATATGAGTAGAAATGATGAAAAAAAGATTGAGTTCTGAAAAAGGTAAAGATTGAGTTCTGAAAAAGGTAAAGATTAGTTTTCTTTTTCTTTTGACATGTTTGATGTTAGTTTGGAAGAATGTAAGCGTAGAAATGTCACATGAAAAAGGATCTCTCTTAAAATTACGTCATATATATCACAATGTCACATGAAAAGGATCTCTCTTAAAATTACCTCATATAAACAAGGTATGTTTATGCTCAACTTTTCTGGCCAGAATCAGGCACCTGTTACGCGTTTAGTTCAAACTACAGTTGCGTCCTTTCTCGTTTTTGTAGAATCACCGAAAAACGGTGATCACGATCGCCGATCGTAAACTCACAAAAAGGTGCGTTTACGATTTGTAAACGCGTTTAAATGGGGTCAACGCACTGACCTCTAGTGGGTCTACGCATGGACCATGGTCTACGTAGCATGCGCAGTGCAGGTTTGCGAATCCAGCTGCAAGGCCAATTAAGGCCACCCAGGGAGAATTGCCTGGAGGAGCCAGAGAAGTGAGCATAAACAGTACACCGTGGAACTGCGATTACGATGAGCGTTTACGATGAGCGTTACAAATCGCTCATTCTGCCTTCAAAATTTAAGCTTAAACGCACCCATGTCAAAATTGTGGACCACATTTTGATGCTACACATGTGAAGTCCCGTTTACATAATTATATTTGTGCAGTTTACATCAATGCGAGTGCTTCTCAACAAGCAGATTGTTCGGCTTACCTCCAGTGTAAGTTTATTCATCTTCGCCTTCCTCTGAACTAAATCGATATCGTAAACTGCCAAACCAGTCTGTGAAAGAAAGATTCGTAATTCATTAAAGGTAATACAAAGTTTTGGGATGGGGTCATGAATTTGGTTCAAATGAACATATTGGAAGCATATGCGATCCTACAATATTCAGTGATCGTTGTCGCGGTCGAAATCGACTCTAAAGTTATGAAATTGTAAATAATAACACTTTATGTTGAATAGCTCCCTCTCAAGTTCAAGATATTAATTAAGCTATAAAACAATGTTTATTGACTAAAATTGACCGATTAGCTATTCCCGTTCGGAAATTATATACCACAACTACATATTCTGAGATTTTCATGGTCACAGCTACCATTGTACGGCCGTAGGAGCTTTTTGAAATTTATCAAAATTTATCAAAATTTACCGGGAGCACCGGTAAATCTTTATATTAAATTTTTCTCGAAAGCAGAAGTGTTTTAGGGGCTAACATTTCTAGTGCTTTTAATACATCTACAGGGACATCCAAATATTTCAAAATTGTAAAGAATCACTATCCACTCTATTTTCAAAATTTCCCAAAACTTTGTAATACCTTTAAGTACAATACAAACAAATTTCCGAATAGTGTTGTGAGTCCATTTATTTATTTATTTATCCTATTCCCTTATATTATTCCACTGTGTAAAAACGATTTATATCCGTGTTTCCATATGAAAATGTCATTGTACATTTGCTACTTTGTATTATCTATTTGTGTATATTATTCTCTATTGTATATTGTTCATGTGCTTTATGTAATGCCAACAACTGAATTTCCAAATGGACCAATAAAATGTATCTGAATCTGAATCTGAATCAAAACAAACACACAAACTTTCAAGAATAAACTCAAAGGAAATTGTATACCGTATGATATTTATCCATAGAAGTCATCAACGGACTCTGTAATATTGATATTGTCATGTTTGCACAATTTAATAACTGATGTTTGGGCTAGCCACCTGAATCGATTTTTCATGAATTCAGTGGTTTCATGACACTACCCAGCCTTCTTATAAAAAAGTTATGACACTGATGGCAATGTCAATGTCAATCAAATTATTTACGCATCAGTTTGAGTTTGAGTATTAAATAATATTACATAACAACATACGACCGAAACAAAGATTTTGGTTTAACTTTAAGGTACATTATTTTTTTATGAGAAGTCAAACATGAAAGAGAGAGTGCTTTTAACGAGATTTACCAGGAGATTCATGATGAGGATGGGCATGAAGATGATGAAGATGACAAATATGATATGCGTGGAGATCGGATAGAAGACCATACTTGTGAAGTCTTCAGACGGAACAGGCTTGTATAGGTAGTCAAGGTTGTGGAAAACGCCACTATAGTCGATATCTCCAGTCGTCATTGCTAGGACTTTGCCTAGTGAGTCCCAAAGGGTGTGGAAAGGTTCCTATACAAAAATAACCAGAATCATCATCAACGTTTAGTATCTATTTTGTCCTTGCTGTAGGGTTGGACGGTTTCATTTCCCTTATGGCCTTTATGGCCCTCCTCCGCTATCCAGCATCCACCTGTCTGAGGCCAAAATGATCACTGTCTTCAAATTATCAAGAATACTGAATTAGAGTTCGTTTGTCTATTTATAGATTTATCATAAGTAGTCATATACGACGAAAAGGATCGGACAGAGGAAGCTGCCCTGTGGGACTCCACATGATAGTGATAGCACGCTAAATTATGAAAACTGACAGGAACAAAATCAATAAAAACGGAATACATGTACCCTGACAAACCTTTACACCATTGTTCTGGTATGAAAGGCCGTGGGTTATACTAGTGGAATATTTACAGTTCCAATCTAAAATAAAAGACAATTCTAAACTAAAACTTTTTTACATTTTTATATAACTCTCTCTTTATTGTTTATTGAAAGATAATGTTTGGAATACCTGATTCGAGAGTAAAATGCAGAAGACTAGTGCAAAAGACAAAATGAATATGCCAGCAACCAGGATGAAACTTAGAAGAGTAGATAGTACTTCTGTGGAAGAGAAATGATATACCACGAAAATATATGTTCAGTGGCTCGGCCAGGGCGATCGCTTATGTTATCCGCAGGCCACGGAGCCGAGACTGGGATGGCATTTTTCATATTTATTCTGATAGAATGAATAATACACAAAGGAGGGAATTTGGAACTAGACCCCCCCCCCACACCATGAGGGCACCTTTATACACTGTTGGTCATAATGGTGGAATAATTATTTTTACCCCAATTTATGGAATGATTTTGACAATGATTTGTTCCTAATAGATCTAGATAATAGTATATATTCTCAGATTTTATTGAATAATAATTTGCGAGTGTTTGTTTTGAGTGACTACTGAAGCATCTGTGTGCTACTATGCTAATCAACTAGGGAACCTACGCCCTTAAGTCATAACTGATAGTAATGATGATTCATGCCTCACAAAAGGGCATTAATATAGCTGATCGACACGGTTTTGATCCTGGGGTCTCACGGTAACGAGGCCATTGCTTAGCCACTGAATCATGACTGTACGCAGTGGGGGCTAGGGAACGTCGCCGTCCCCACAAATACAAAAAAAAAGAAAAAAAGAAAATGCAATAAATTATCAATAATTCATTGCATTCCCCCCCCCGGTCCCAAACAGGAAAAAATCTTCTGTAGGGCCATGCATTATGGTTCAAGGCATATCAATATAAATAATAATTCTGTATTGTATTATATCAAGTGGCCCTTCTAGTCAGTTTTCAGGTTTTTATCGGTCCCATGGGCTGTCAGTCTCGCAGGCCGTCGGTGTCTTGGATCTGTTGGAACTTTCTTCTTTTCTATATTTTTCTTATGTATTTTCCTTGTAGTGTTGGTCCCCTAGGGCCCGTAACACAAAATCTAGGGTAACAATTGATCGTACGATTGTTTTTTACGATTGATTGCAAATACTGATCAAAACAATCAATCGTACGATCAATTGCTAAGCTTTGTGTAACATGGCACAGGAGACCACTGATTGGGGACTGAGTACGATATTCATGATATACATGTATTTTGTTTTTACCTAAGAACATGTGGACGTAGATTCCGACGAATGGGGCGGTCTGGAGAAAGAGGATAAAGTTGAACCATGCTAGGATCACTGCAAATGCACCCAGTTGCCATTGCCATTCCTAAAACAAAACAGAAGACACGAGTTGTGTCCATTTAAAGGAAAATAAAACCCGACATCACTTTCTTAATCAAAATGGCAGCTCCCACGGGATAATGACTATAAAGGAAACCGAACATTTTAGAGATTGTTTTCCTTCAAATAGGAGTAATTTCAAGATATTTTTTTTTAGCTGGCTGACCGATTTTAAGAAGATTATAAGCTCATGTTTGTTGGGTTTCATTCTTCTCTAAATGCTGAAAAGGTTGAGTTCTGGTATTAAAGGGTAAAACAAATACTTTCGGAGCTCTCTAATTTTTTTAAATGAATATTAGTTTGTAAGAATATATGAAAGACGTGCCCCTGAAAAGGTGTGCTCTTGAAATGCTCCTATATTCGAAATATGTCGAAAATAAGCTTTGAATAAGGTTTGAACCAAATATTCATACCACATGTGTGTGTAGTCCCACATACACATTTCTGTGGGCAGTGCACTCAATTTCCAGCAAGATTGAGTTAATTCCTTATCATTAAAAGATGATTAAAACAGATCACAGAGTGCACGGATTTATATTGTACTACATGTACGTAATCAACAATTTTGAATTGCTTCCAGACAGATCAATTCTTTCACAATATAGGCTTTATTATTTGACCGGTGTTCAACTTCATTTTTAAATTAAATGTTCGCACATCATGCTGATATTAGTTTGGTTGTAATAATATAAACTTGAGTGAAAGACACAATCAATGTGATCCAATCACCTAAATAAAAATACTTCGTGTGCAGCTTGAAGGTATATATCATCCACGCACAAAATTATCCGGCTTTCTATGGACATGCATGTTATGCCTAGGTCACATATGAACCGGGGCCCGTACGATTTTCCCTACCCGGCGGCTTCCCGTGGATTTAGAGACCGTACGGGAACCGTCCGATTTTCATTTCTACGGCATGTGCGGTCACATATTCTGCGGCGCCCGGGAGGTGCCAGGAGAAAATTAGTCGGGTGAAATGCAAGGCGCCCGTAAGGGTGCCGGCAGGGTGACGGCCGAGTGCCGGCCGGTAACCTTACGGGCTCCGTCCGATGAGCAGGTGCACCGATGGCTCCCGGAAGGTGCCCTGCCGGGACCCGCCAGGGGTCCTCAAGGCACCCGGCCGGGTGCCGTGCGGTGCACTGAACTACAGAGTGAGTCAGAAAAAAATGTCCCAAACTTTTTAGAATTTGTATGAATATTTGATCATGAGTTTCATGATATATCTTGATAGAGTTATCCTCCCAGTACATTAAGGTACCATTTTCATTTGAATCTCTGCATGTATCACTGAATATTAGACAATCTTTACAAGACTGCCAGATCTCACTTGCGCCAAGTTACTGGGTAAGGAATAAAACAGTGCCATTGAACAAAGACAGTCAGACACGCGCACACACAACACACACGGTGACAATATTGTTTCATAATTTCCCCTTTTCTGATTGAGCATTGATTTTTATCAAGAACGCTGAATGTTTAAGTGGCATAACCCTAAAAAAAATTCATTTTGTACACATTCACTGCCACCATCATGTCATCATCATCATCATTTTCATCATCTTAATCTTCATCATCATCATTATCATCATCATCATCATCATCATCATGAAGCACAACATCCGCCAATACGCACCAAGAGGACAATGGCCACTCAACTTTTCGTACGTTAAGAAGAATTCCCGAAAAAAAGTAACAGTTTGGTAGGACCTTGTCGGGAATAGAATGCTCATTTGTGGGCGTGTGCCTGTGCATGTGCGTATATATATATATATATATATATGTGTGTGTTTGTGTGTGCGTGTGTGTGCGTGCGTGTGCGTGTGTTTGTGTGTTTTTGTCTGTCTGGCTAATTGGATAATTGACAAAAGCTGGCTGTCTTTGTTAAAAACATTATTTTATTCCTCACCTAGCAACTTGGCGCAAGTGAGAAGTGGCAGTCTTGAAAAGATTGTCTGATGTTCAGTCATGCAAGCAGAGATTCAAATGAAAATGGTACCTAAATGTACTAAGAGGATAACTCTATCAAGACATATCATGAAACTCATGATTAAATATTCATACTTCAAACAATACAACTTTTAAAAAGTGGGACATTTTTTCTGACTCACTCTGTATGTGTCCTCTGGTATCCGCACCTCCTGTATTTAAAACTGCGTTGTACATTTCGAGATGCCGCCGTGAGGGACCCGCACGGGCAATATTCATTTTAAATTTCCCCCGGACGGCAGACGCCTGTTGTTGTGCATATCACCCGGGGCTCTTGAGTGGCCCGTGAGGGAGCCGTAGGGTACACGTACGGAACCCTTGAGCACCGCAAGGCGCCCGTAAAGATTTTTCATGAGAATTGACCCCAAAATCGTGAGGGGCCCTATGGGCCCTTTACGGGCTTTCTACGGCCTAACGGTCGGATAAAAACGCCGGGAGAATTGGGAGCAGCCAACTCAGCACCACGGCGTCCGTACGGCTTACAAAACTGTCCCGGCGCCCGTAGGAACTTTTCCCAACATGTCTGTTTTTACTCGCCGTACGGGCCCCGGAGTGTATATGTGAAAGCCCCATAAGGAGTGCGGATAAAATAAAGACACACGGGTGCGTTGAGTAGTCTACTCACAAGTTTGAGATTTTTTTAAACTTACAAAATCTCTTTACAAAAGTGCTATTTGGAGCTCAAATTTTGAACAATTATTACGACATGGAACTACTAACATACGAAACTAAATATTTGTTGGTGAATGGTACAATTTCATATCCGTCAATATAGATAATATACTCACGGCCTTAATCGTGACGTCATGATACTGTTGATCACTAAATCCGGGTAGGATGAAGAGAATAGTGAAGACCTGAATGCTCATCTCACGCAATATACTAAGAATACCACAGATGGAGCTCAGTGTCGAGTGTTTGTACATCAACACGCGCTGGATCTGATCAAGAAAAAGAGAAAACAAGGACAAAAAACCCTGAAATAATTATTTTGAATCTTCCCTCCATAATGTATACAAAATCACAACACTTATGATAGTCTTCGTAGAGTTTCTGTACATCTGTAGATACGCTTTATCAAAAGAGATAAATCATCTACAAAACACGATCAAAGAAACATTTCTTCCTACGAAAATTTCCACAAACACTTATAATTAGCTATATTTTTTAAAACTGTTATTGAAAAAGAAAATCAAAGATATTGAAACAAGTATTTAAACAAATATTATAACCTCAACATTAAAATCACAAGTTCTGAAGAATATGTAGATATGATAATTTAAGAGTCAAATATTACTTTCGTGGAGATCGAACTAATTGCTGCCTCATGCCCTTGGCGCACCGCCAAACCGACCTCAAATACAACCGACAGATTCTTCGCCATTCTGTGTATAAGACCCCGTTCTCATTCACTTCGTTGGAGCGGTCTAACTAAGACCCGTTCCTCAGGAGAAGTTCTTAGGTGAGTGAGAACGGTCAAGGTGGTCCAGGAAGTGGACTTCTGGACCGCTCTAGAAGACCACCTCGGGAGGTGGTCTTGAGGAACGGGTCTTATTAAGAGCGGTTTGGACCGCTCTAACGTGCAATGTGAACGGAAGCGTACTTTGAACGGAAGTGAGCTAGTGACGTTCCGTGCGAAACATGTAGTACGGTACATACGGTTTGTATTCCGCGCGCGAAAAAATTGACCTGCTGACCTGAGCTGCCATAGCAACAAGACCACTTTGACTCGTGGAGCGGTTTGAGCCATAAAAAACTGCTCGGAGTGTGAACGCTCGCAAACCGTTCCTCAAGACCCGTTCCTCTGGAGCGGTCTAACTAAGACCACTTTCAAAGTGAGTGAGAACGGGGTCATACTCAGTACGGTGGATTCCATCCAAAACAAATTTGTCCCAAACATGACCCCTAAAAGAGTAAATTTCCGGTTCGTTCATATTAAAGTCCAAGTCCACTCCAAAAATATCCTTTGTTCAATAGAAGCAGAAAAATCAGACAAACCAATTAAAATATGTTTGAGTAAAATAAGGAAGTTATGAATTTTTGAAAAATTATGAAAAACTATGGAACAATTGATATCACTACACAGATTGCCAATTTGGTTATCAGTTTGTGACGTCATGTTTTAACTACTTATCAATTGCTTAATATAGTTCAATCCCATTAATTTCCCTTTTTATCCCCCAAAACTTGAATTCCCCATGCCTTGCCCAGGTTATATGATTTGTATCATATTGCGTGCATGACATTTCACAAAATCTTTTATGAACTTTGAAGAATTGATACTATGTTCTGAATATTGTATATTCATAATTATTGATTTTTATATAAATAGTTTATCAAAATTCACCCTTTTCATGATTTAACTGGAAAAAAATTACTCTATATTAGTCCATCCACACAAAAACATATTACTATCAATCTAACTTGGATGCTGGTGTTAAGAAATAAGATTCTTAGGGGGGGGGGGGGAATAGGAAATTTGTATTATCAATATAAAGAAAATATTTAGTGGATAGTGAGGACATGACGTCACGACTCACAATTGAGTTTCCAATTTGTCTTAGTATTTTCATTGTTCCATAGTTTTACATACTTTTTTAAAAATTCATAACTTTCTTATTAGTTTTCCGATGTTGCTCACACTTTTTTTGATTGGTTTTTCAGATTTTTCTGCTTCTATTAAGAGTAAGTTATGTTTGGAGTGGACTTAATTGCCCTTTAAGAGAGTTTAACGTTAGCCCATGGTTAGCCTTGTCGTTTCTTACAAATAGCACCAAGTAGATGACAGTCAGGGTGAGGATGATCCATATGCAAACTATCCCAAAGAAGACCAGAGTGATCGAGTCCAAGTGGTCCTTCCATTTGGTCTGACCATCGGCCAACCAGGTGTAGTTGCTGCCGTCCCCAGAGGCCTGGACGTAGAAGGGTGGAGGGATGAAGAGACTGTGGCACGTTACGAGGATTAGGAGGGTGAGGATGTTCACTAAATTGATCCAGTATGTCAGGCGAGTGGCTTTATGTTTGTGTCTTAAGAACAAACGGACTACAGGGTGTTTCAACAATTCCTTACTCTCGTCCGTTTTGATCTGGAATAACATGTAAATAGATACTATTAGCCAACATCCACGTAAAAATACCAAAAATACAGGGTGGTTAAAAAGAAATCCTTACTCTGGTCTGATTTGATCTGGACATACACGTGGATTGCTTTAGCCAACAACAGTGCACAAATAAAACACAAATGTAAAAATGACAGTGCAGGTTCATTGCGGCAGGCGAGTGGCTTTCCGTTTTAACAGCAAGCTGACGACAGACCAGGACGATTCAACAATGCCTTACTCTCATCCGAACTGATCGACGGTGGAAACTCGTTACATTGGGACCATGGAATTACCTTGTTATATCAGGCAGGCGCGGATCAAGATTTCTTAGGGGTTGGGGCCCATTTTTTTTCTTTTTGCTCCCGAAAATTTGAAAATCGCGCCGCCCGGAAATGCGCTCAGTGAGGGGGGGGGGGGGGCACTGATATAAGGTGTCCTGTTATATGAGAGCTTTTTCTACTGTATCACACATCAATGATTGGTAACGGATGGTACACCAAATTGACCAAATACCTTAGAATTTCCCATCTATAAAACCAGAACAAAATCACATTTAATTCCAATTTATAATACCATGAGTCGTAAAGGATGGTAATGTAAGCGGTATTCAGCGTTTGTCTCGTAGATCTCTGCACCCTTTTTCTGCGTTCCATCTTTTTCGAAATTGGTTGATACCTATGAGAATAAAAATACAAGCATGGAGTTAACGGTATTCGAATCTCTGCCACGGCACTAACGTCTTTTGGCAAGAAATTAATCTACATTTGCCAAACTTGACCCCGGTGAAGTAAATGGGTACCCGGCACTTACAGTTCAATGGGTACCCGACACTTACACTTCATTGGGAACGGACGTGTAATTTTTACTCTCTCCAGCCATCGCCCTTTTATTCACCCACCGAACCCTTACTCGAGCTTAAGCATTTCTGCTTCAAGGATTTTACTGGACTATAGAGGATATTCATATCTTAGAATCTCATTCCACACTAGAAGCAAGGTAAAGTATCGCGAATTTTTAAGGAAATGGCTAATTCCAGGGCTTTACGTTCATCTGTAAGCACAAACGGACCCGCCCAATCTCCAGACCCGCAAGGTGCAAATACTACAAGAGGTGCCAGCAAGCAAGGCCCAAGTGAGCCGCTACTTCGCCCGCAAGCGGAACCCGAATTGACACTCGCCGACATCCAGCGTTCGATAACCGCTAGCTCAGCTGCAGTATGCGGGAAACTGGACCTACTCACAGCAGAGGTGGCCTCCATCAAGCGTAGGCAAACCGAACTTGAGGATTCTGTTAGCATGAATTCCGATTTGGTTGCCAACCTTCAGCATGTAAAGCTCCCCGCGATTGAAAAGAAAATGGGGGAAAAAAAATCGCCGACCTCGAAGAGAAGATTGTCATAATGGAAATCTACAATCGGCGCGCCAATCTTCTTTTTTACGGCGTTAATGAAACACCCGACGAAAAAGTACGCGACGTCTTGCAAAAGGTCTTCATACACCTCGGCATCAATGAAAGGGAAGCTAACGACATCACGATCGCGAACGCACACCGCCTACCAAGACGCAACAACGGAGCTACGCCTCATCAACCCGCCCACAAGCCCCGAATGCAATCATCGCGAAGTTCGCTTACATGGAGGATCGTAACCGCCTACTCGCCGCTTTCGAAAACGGTCAGCGCCAAAGGATCCCCCACGATCGCGCCACGGCGTCAGTGAGAATCACAGTGCGCACAGACCTCCCCCCAGCTCTCAAAGCCAGGAGGGGAATGCTTGCCAAGATCGCTTACGACCTCTGGAAGCAAAAGGGAGTCTCCACTAAGATAATCGTTGTCGGAGCTTCAGTTGAACTCAAATGGAAGGAAAAAAACACCTCCGAGTGGAATAACCAGCAGGAGTAAGGTAAATCACCTCAGCATTGAACAAAAGTTACGATAATTATTCTTTACCTTCTCTGGAATGTGTTCTGTGTACTGTGTGATACATGTACATCTATTTTACCGTTTCAACTTAAATTCTAAATTAAGTTTTGATTAACATGTATTACATGTAAACATACATGTAACCCGATACCGTAAGAAGGGTATCTCCCCCCCCCCAATTTTTTGTCTCCCTCCCTCTCTTTCTCTCTCTCTCTCTCTCTTCCTCTTTCTATTTCTTTCTCTTTCTCTCTCTTGCTTTTGCCTGAATTTTCTAAATTTCTTCTACGTGCGGTGGCTGAAAGGAGCCCATGAGTTTCTTGCACGTGTTCTATTACAAGTGCTAAGTAATGAATTTTCTTCTTTTTATTTCTTATCTGTGTTTTTTCTTGATCTTATTTCCAATGAATGTATACGTATGTACAATTGATTTTAATTCTTTTTTTTTGTTCAAATAGGGCCAAAGCTAGCTGAAAAAATACCCACATCTGGTAGACCCTTTCATTCATTTCTCACAAATTCCAACCAAAGTTCATTATTTTTAACTCCAACAGACTGTTCTGAATTAATTAGTATTGTCAATAATGTTAAGAATAAAAAAGTGCAGGTGCTGATGGCATAACTAATTTTCTTTTAAAAAAAGGAATCGGTGTGATTGCCCATCCTCTTGCTCATATTTTAAATTTATCTTTACTAAATGGTATTGTACCTCAAAAAATGAAAATTGCTAAGGTGGATCCTATATTTAAATCTGATAGTAAAGATGACTCGGGTAATTATCGCCCAATTTCCTTGCTTTCGTCGTTTTCAAAAATCTTAGAAAAGCTTATATATACTCGTACCTTTAAATTCATAACTAAATTTAATATATTATCGTCATCACAATATGGTTTCCGACGTAAACACTCCACAACTCATGCATTACTCATGTTCATTAATAAGATTGCATGTGCTATTGATAATATGTCCCATACTATTGGTATTTTCCTGGACTTCCCCAAAGCCTTCGACACAGTTAACCATGACATTCTCTTATATAAACTATCCCATTATGGGATCAGAGGGAAGGCCTTGGAGTGGTTCAGGAATTACCCCACAGACAGAATGCAATATGTTAATTTAAACGATCATGACTCATGTCTACGACATATCACTTGTGGTGTCCCGCAAGGATCCCTCCTTGGTCCGCTCTTGTTTCTACTTTACATTAATGATTTCCAAACTTCCTCCCCCATTTTGTCATTCATACTTTTTGCCGATGATTCCAATATTTTCTTTACTCGTCCAAATCCAAATATTATTGCTGACGTTGTAAACAATGAATTACTATCTGTTTTGGAGTGGATTAATGCCAATAAATTATCTCTTAATGTGACTAAAACGAACTATATGCTTTTCAGTAACTACATAACATCACTACCTGTAACATTTCCATTAATGACACAAACATTTTATTTGTTGAACACACAAAATTTCTTGGTCTTGTTATAGACTGTAAACTTAATTGGAAAATGCACGTTGGAAATGTATGTAAACTTTTATCACGAAATACTGGCGTCATCAACAGACTTAAACACTTATTTCCTCTTGATGTCCTGTTGAATCTATACTCCACCTTATTTTTCCCTTATTTAAATTACGGTATTTTAGCTTGCGGTAACTGCTCCAAGACTCAACTGCATAGTTTATTGGTCATTCAAAAAAGAGCCCTGAGAATAATTCACAATGTTGGTTTCCGGTCACATTCAAACATCTTATTTTTCAACAATAACCTTTTACATGTGTCTGATATATTTCTCTATAATTTGGGTATTTTTATGTATCAACTTACAACAAATGATTTGCCTGATTCGATTACTTCTCTTTTCACTAAGAACTTGGATATTCATTCATACCCTACCAGGAAAAGGAATGATTTTCACATCCCCCTTTTTACGCACTTCATTTTCTCAAAAAACAATTGTGTATACTGGTCCGTCTTTTTGGAACAATCTTCATCCTGATTTACTTCACTCTTCTTCTATGCATCAATTTAAATATAAACTCAAGTTACATTTGTTGAATGCATACAATAATAATGATTATTAGACATTCCATGTATAATGTTCTTTTTTCTAATAACGTGTACCATTTTACAATTCATTTTACAATTCATTTGCAATTTTAGGCGTTCTTTTGCCTGTGTGACATAAGTGAATTTTTACAGGAAAGGAATAAATAATTCATGATTTCTATTGTTCGGTTTTTGTAAACGTTCAGGTGGTGCAAACATGTGTGGTAGAGATAGGTGCATACTCTGCTATTTATTGGCTCGTTACTCCTCTACGTTTTAATGCATTTCTTTTTCTTCTTTTTTCTTCTGTATCGTATTGTATTGAACTCGCAAACAATTACTGTCAAATTACTGCCGTCTTAATTTTAATTGTGTACCTCTCTATACAGTAAACATTTTCTGTCCCTGTTATTTTTCAAGTCTCCCAGGAACCTATTCTTTACAAGCTCTGCTTTTCTATAGGTTCCTGCACATTTCACAGTTTGTACTTTTGTCTGGGTTTCCTTTAAATGATATTGGTTGTCAAACAAATGTGATGATTACCTTGTCAATTAATATAATCATTTTTTTTTTAAATTATGAAACAATATGTATTTTTATGTATATTTTGTTATCCGTATTATTTCTGCATGTGAAATGTGAAATCAATAAAACTCAAACTCAACAAAACTCAAACTCAGATCCCTTTAAATGCTCAAGTGCCATAATGGCAGCCATGCTAAAGCCGAGGTAATAATTGTGGAGCGCCAGGAGTGCAGTTTTACAGACGTGAGAGCTATACAATTACAAGAACCCATTTCATCATTATGACTATTATTGTTATTATTATTATCAAAGAGAAAACTCACTCTAAAATGTGTACGATTTGCTTACCTCTGCAACTGTGGCACTACTTGTATCGTCATCTCCTTCGAAATTGGTTGATAACTATGAGAATAACAATACAAGCATGGAGTTAACGGTATTCGAATCTCTGCCACGGCACTAACGTCTTTTGGCAAGAAATTAATCTACATTTGCCACACTTGACCCAGGTGAAGTAAATGGGTACCCGGCAGGAATAAATTCTTTTAAATGCTCAAGTGCCATAATGGCAACCATGCTAAAGCCGAGGTAATAATTGTGGAGCGCCAGGAGTTCAGTTTTACAGACGTGAGAGCTATACAATTACAAGAACCCATTTCATCATTATGACTATTATTGTTTTTATTATTATCAAAGAGAAAACTCACTCTAAAATGTGTACGATATGCTTACCTCTGCACCTGTGGCACTACTCGTATCTTCTTCCAAATTGGTTGATACCTATGAGAATAACAATACAAGCATGGAGTTAAAGGTATAGACAAGTTATGGAAACGCCCCCTCTTAAAAATGAAATGGAAGCTCTTATTATTAATCATGTGAAAGGATATGTTTTGACTAATACGTGATGATACAAATTTTGCCCGGAAGCCACTACTAATTGATATATTTGGTACATTATTATATCTATCTGGACCGGATAGATATTGCGCACGTGTCGCGTAGTCCCATATACATATTTCTGTTTACAGTGCTTATAACTTTACCAAGACTTGGCAAATTTCTTATCATTCTGATGATTCCAGAATCTTGCAGTACACTCCAATACTTATATGCTAGATGATCAACCTTTTCTGATCGATTCCACAACGTTTCTTTCACAATCCAATCGCATGACCAGAACTGGAACCTGTTTCACAAAGCCTTTTTTCAATGACAAATGAAAAAAATTAGTGACAAATCTGCTGACAACCAATCAGAAGCAAGGATTTCAGTAGCTTATAACAAAAACAGTCATTTGTCACTAATGACAAGTTTTTTGCAAACCGCCCCCCTGGTCTTTACCTTTAAAGAGATATCAAAGTACAATCCGGATGTTCGTAATTCTGCAGTTTCATATAATACTCCAAGGTTCGTAATTCCAAAATTACAATAGGGTTAAGTTTTGCAATTAAACCTGTTTCATTTTCGAACATTCCGAATATCGAAAATGAAAGTTTTGATCCATGAACCTTCGGAATTATGAATCTTCGGAAATGACAAGTTACCTTGAAATCATTAACCCGATGTATTACTTCAAAAATTGCGCAAGATACTTTATTCTTCTTTTTTTGACATAAATATTCAACCACACCTTGAAGAATGGCTTTAAAATGTTCAGGAAAAGCTACAGTTATTGTACCACTATTTTTGTTTAGTCGTTCGCACGAACACAATCATTTAATAAAGGGTTTCTGATAAATTCTAATAATGTATCATATGGGTACTTATCGGTGATATTTTGGAACATAAACCAAGCATTCTCTTTCCTACCATGAAAAACTAAAACAGATGTTGTGGTCTAGTGGATAATTCACCTTACTGTGAACCACAGGGTACGGGGTTCGAATCCCTGCCACGACACTAACGTCCTTTGGCAAAAACATTAATCTACATTTGCCACACTTGACCGAGGTTAAGTAAAAACGAAATTCAAATCATTCATTTCCAAATTCCAACATCAATTAAAAACAATGTGTAAAAAACAGTCAATGGGCAATAAAAACATTATAAAACTATAACATTTCAATCAAACGATTAAGAAGATAAAAAACAACACAAGTATAGAATTCAATAAGAAACAAGGTACAGACTACATCAACAAATATAAGAGGATAATTGGAAAATGGTAAACACAATGAAAGCCAGGTTTTTGGCTTGTCAGGGTGTGTTCACCTAGTTTGTGTATTTGTTTATTTTTATATTATTATTATAAAAAAATAGACATTGGTCAAATAATACATAAAAACAGAGAACATGAGCACATGAGAACATAAACATGAAGAACATTATAAACAAAAAGACATATAAGAGCATCAAACAGTATGGTATGGTTCTTCAGGATAACTCAAGAAAAGATATTTAACAAATTAAAAGTAATTGATATTAAACTGGTTACATTTTACATTATTATAAAAAAAAGTGGACCCGAATGTCTCAGAGAATATCTTGAATAATCATTATTTTATGTCCACCAAAGAAATTTGTTTACATTTCTTGTAGGATAACTATGAATCTGAGAATTTAAAGAAAATTCATTTTATCTCTCAGTCTGAAGGTTCGTCTGCTTCAAGCAACTTCTTTCTCTATTGCTACTTACGGAAGTGAGTCCTGGGCCATGACAAAGAATGACAGAAAGAGAGTTGATGCCTTTGAAATGTGATGCTATAGGAGGCTGTTGCAGGTGTCATGGAAAGATAAAAAAAAACAAATGTGTGGGTCCTGGAAAAGATTGGAACAGACTTGACCATCAGAAGGGGAATCATGGAAAGAAAACTTAACTGTTTTGGGCAATTTGTTAGGAGATCTGAAGGTATCGAGAAGCAAATACTGCAAGGAGCAGTAGAAGGAAAACGGGGTAAGAGGCCGTCCACCAATATCTTGGACTGATGATATCAAGAAAGTGTCTGGACAAGGAATGAAAGGTGCAACACTAATGGCAGGTGAAAGAGTTGCATGACGTGCTCTCGTGAAGGCCACAGCAGCGCTTTACAGCGCCACCTGAAGTTGATGATGATGATGATGATATTAATTAAATATAAAGACAGAGTGTGGGTATTAAATCTTTGCATAGGGAAACATATTTGTAGTTTGTTAATATATAATAACTAATAATAATAAGTGAACATAATTTTTTAAATAGTGGGGATGAGGGTGTCATATAACTTGAATTGGTACATATACGTATTGCTTGTTTTGGTAATATAATTAATTTGTGTAAGTGTGTATAATAAGTGTTTCCCCAAACAGTAGTGCAGTAAAAAATAGTGGATAAAATAAACGTATTATAAATATTAAAAATAAAACATATGCAGGTAAAATATTTTTCAATCGATACATAATTCCGACATAACGTGCAACATTTAAGCATACAGAAGAAATATGGTCCTTCCAATTCAAGGATTCATTCAAAGTAACACCCCAAAAAAGTACGCTTTCACTTCTTTGCAAGAGTGTATTATCTATGTATATTTTTATGTTTCTAGGTACTTGATATCCTCTTTTATGAAAATATATATATTGCGTTTTATTGACATTTAATGATAAGTTATTATTGCACTTAAACCGAGACGATATTTTTAAAAGATTTTCATTTAAAAATTGAAGTTAAAGATCAATATCATTATGAGCGGATAGAATAGTTGTGTCATCGGCATATAACATCAAATCACATCCAGGGCAAGAGTTGGTAATGTCATTTATGTACGATAAAAATAATAAAGGTCCTAAAATAGATCCCTGAGGTACTCCTCAGTTTTTACGGTTTTAAAATATGATGTGCAATCATTCATATTGCTCCGATTGTCTCATTTTCGCTCGCGTGAACATTGCCAGCACAAACCACTGACCTCTACCTCCTAGACGGATCATCGCCCATTCCCATTCACTATACGTTACGTACTAAAAGGCTGTATTGTCTGACCGTTCATTAATATTCATGTTTTGGCTAAACTCGGCAAAATGTTTGCTTTTACTAAATGGAAAAATTACGATGGGGGGATTGGATGAAATGGACATAATGAACATAGCAGAAGTGATAATTGATAATTCATGCTTCTTATCCTTCGTGTGCTTGACCTATAATCTTACAATCGCTTGGCAGACTGAGTCTAAAGTTCGACTTGTTTCACATGTGTATTATAGGCAATGGCGAGCTTGCAACCTATTTTGAAAAATTACGGTGGATGAACTTTCAAAAGTCAATGAGACATGAGGGCTCCAATGAAAGAGCTAGTGATAACGTACGTCGGGGTGGATGTGCTTTTCGTTTAAACAAAAAATGAATTTTTAACGATTAAAAAAAAAAAACGTCCATAGGCTAACATGTTAGGCTGCTGACTCTGACGATAGGGGGCGTTGTGAAATGAGACTAAACGGAGCAATATGAAAAACAGAACATTGTTGTCCATTTAATAAGTAAGATTTCAAACCATTTAAAAGTTGTGCCTCTTAAACCATAATATTGCAATTTCCTTAATAAAAAAAAAGTAAAGAAAGCGAATCAAATGCCTTAGAAAAGTCCATAAAAAACCAATAACATGTTTATTATTATTAAAATGTTGTATTATTTTATCCTGTATTTTAATTAAAGGCATGTCAGTAGAGTGGTTTGTTCGAAAACCATATGGACCATGAAATAAAACATAATATTTTGCTAAAAATCCATACAATCTATTATAAACTAATCTTTCAATTATCTTGGAGAAACATGGCAAGATAGATATGGGTCGATAGTTCGAGAAGTCTGATGGGTCATCTTTTTTAAACACTGGTATTACCTTCGATATTTTTAATTTACTGGGTACATGGCCTGTTTGTAACCATAAATTACAAATATAAAGGAAGGGTTCAACAATGTATGGCAACGTGTATTTCACAGCATTTGGACTAATACCATTTATATACCTCACTTAAGTAATCCAGCAATCTGATTGGTCGAAATTGCATTCATAAACTTTAACTGTTCCCGAAAATTCGCAGTAACCATGGTTAAAACAGTTCTAAAATTCCAATAACCATGGTTATTGGGGAAATAGGTCAGTCTCCATGGTTACCCCATAGGTTTACATGTTAAAAAATGGTTTGAGCGATCGAGGATACCGTACGTGTGCGAAGAATTAGTCGGTATTTTCATACAAGACAAGACAATTCCAAACAAGACAAAAATGGCTCAAGAATCTCTCCCAAGATTTCAACTTATCAAATGCAAGACTCGCTGACAGCAAGAACAACAAAAAGGGTACGTGAAATTATCCATAAACATGTTCGTTTAGTTGCTGAAAAAGCATAGACGTATAGACTCTAGACGAAAATAGATCTAGTTGTCAGGGTGTCTGATCGCGCACCCGATGTTGTGTGTTAAAATTATTCCCATAGAGATTGTACGCAATGCAGTCTCTATGCAGCCTACGTGCATTCCGCGGCCATGCAAAAAAGGTCAAGTTTGTTTTTCAATTCGAGATTCAAACCTTTATAATCTGTTGTGATCCTGAAGGTGATACTCAATAAGTGAGGTGTCATATGAAAGCGCAGGTTCTTCTCCATATTCCCCACAGGGCCGGCCCACCCCCCAAATTGTAAAAATATCTTGCTTAGACTAGAATCTAGATCTAGTCTACTCTCAAAGATACACTCATAAAAAACAACCGTGCAGATAAACTAGAGAAAGGCCAAGGTGGTGTCATTAGTTGACTCTTTTGTTTTCGGCATATCAAAGTATTAATGACTGCTTTAATATTCGAGAAATAGTTGTTTTTATACGCTCTCGGGAAGGTTACAATTGGGCTATTGCCCTCGGCACGCCTCGGTCAATAGCACAATTCTAACCTTCCGTTGAGCGTATAAAAACAACTATTTCTCTCAAAGCAGTCATTAATACTATACTATTCCACAGCTTGTGCCATTATTATTACAGCTCATTATTATACAGTGAATTGTCTTTAAGAACATTAGAACCAACATCAATAAAAAAAACTCATTTATTTTTTCAGCAATTTCTTGCGGTTCACTTAATGCACTCCCTGTATACATAAAAACAGTGGGTTTATTTACTGCAGTATTTTTTCTTCAAAGGACCTCATTGATAATTGACCAACTTTTCTTCAAATTATTTTTGACTGCTTCAAATCTATCATGTTAATACTTTCTATTAAAACATCGTAAAATAATATTAACATCATTGCGACACCTTTTATATTTATTTTTTCTACTTTCACTAGGATTTTTAAAATATAATTGATATGATCTGTTTTTCTCTCTTATTAATTTTAATATTTCCAAGGCGGCCCATGGCTTTTTCGGCTTAATTCTTTTCCCACTTTGTGCAATTAGTAAAGGAAGATACATATTGTACAATTTCAATAAGTATACAGGAATAAATTATATGCTTTTTCTGGATTTTGTTCATTTAAAACACTTGACCGATTAGTACTACTTAGGGCTTCAGATTTTTATCTCAATTTTTCAGTTGTGATTTTACGATATGCATGTGAATTATTAGTATTTACACAAAGATTATCAATAGATTGAGAAATATTAAAAATAGGAAAATTAAAATACCTGAAAACATATTTGTATGAAAAAAAATTGTATAAATATTATCGATCAGTGAGGCGGAACGAGTATCAATTCGTGTTGGCTTATCAATAAGGGGGTAAAATCCGGCTGACAATATACCATTTACAAATTCAGATACAATAGGACTACTTTTGTGCTTCAAAGTATCAACATTAAAATCACCAGTGATATATGAGTTTGAACTCTTTATATGGGGATCATTCATAATTTTATCAAGGAATGATATAGATAATGAAAGATTAGATTTGGGCTGACGGTAAGTAAATATTACAAATATGTTTTTGGAGTGTTTGCATAAAATTTCGATGCCAAAAATTTCAACACCATCACACTGATCTGAAAAATCATGAATTTTCTAATGCAGGTCATCTCGTATGAAAAGTCCCACACCACCTCCACTACCAGTTTTCCTATCGGCGTGTATAAATGTTTAACCTTCAATACAATAAGGATATATTGCAGTTGGATTTATCCACGTTTCCGATATACCGATTACAGAAAACTGGAATTCCAAAGTACTAAGATAACTGTTAATACTATCAAAATTCCGCCCCAAACTTGTGGCATTTATGTGTAGCACACTAAATTGATTTATCTTTTGACAAGGGACAATCTGTTTAAAGTCGGGTTCAAGCAAATATTTTACATTGGGTATACAGTTAGGAGTGTCATCAGAATCATATTCAAAAGTATTGACATTCAGACAATCATGAGTGCTGTTATTAAAAAGAGTAATATTTACAAATAATGTACGAAGGTCTGTATCATCGATTCCAGCAAAGGGCAGTTGGTGCAAAGAGGTTGAATCATCATTCTGAAATTCAGGAAGTGAAGTTCTAAAAGTATTATTATTTGGATGCATAAGAACACGTGACAAAGACAAAGAAGACTGATTCCAAAAATACAGAAAAACAAAAAAACAAAAACAAACAAACTAACACGAGATGTGAGACTGCGTAAACTACAAAAGTAATGACAACAAGTACCCGGCAGGAATAAATTCCTTTAAATGCTCAAGTGCCATAATGGCAGCCATGCTAAAGCCGAGGTAATAATTATGGAGCGCCAGGAGTGCAGTTTTACAGACGTGAGAGCTATACAATTGCAAAAACCCATTTTATCATCATGACTATTATTGTTATTATTATTATCAAAGAGAAAACTCACTCTAAAATGTGTACTATTTTTAACCTGTGCAACTGTGGCACTACTCGTATCGTCATCTCCTTCGAAATTGGTTGAAACCTTTGAGAATAACAATACAAGCATGGATTTAACGGTATTCGAATCTCTGCCACGGAACTAAACGTGTTTTGGCAAGAAATGAATCGACATTTGCCAAACTTGACCCAAGTAAAGTAAATGGGTACCCGGCAGCAATAAATTCCTTTAAATGCTCAAGTGCCATAATGGCAACCATGCTAAAGCCGAGGTAATAATTGTGGAGCGCCAGGAGTTCAGTTTTACAGACGTGAGAGCTATACAATTACAAGAACCCATTTCATCATTATGACTATTATTGTTATTATTATAATCAAAGAGAAAACTCACTCTAAAATGTGTACGATTTGCTTACCTGTGCAACTGTTGCACTACTCGTATCGTCATCTCCTTCGAAATTGGTTGATACCTATGAAAATAACAATACAAGCATGGATTTAAAGGTATTCGAATCTTTGCCACGGCACTAACGTCTTTTGGCAAGAAATTAATCTACATCTGCCAAACTTGACCCAGGTAAAGTAAATGGGTACCCGGCAGCAATAAATTCCTTTAAAGGGATCGTTTAACAATGTTAAATCTGAGATACATGGCCCTACGTTTTATCAGTGTCTGTGATATGGTGTAATATTGAAGCCCTAAAAAAATTGCGCTTCAAAATGATCAAGAAGTGAGTCAAAAAAGTAAAAATCTTTGAGTGACCGGTTTTACCATACTCATTTCCCCCAATAGACTGTAGTGTTATGAAAACAGTCAGGCGAACGGGTTTCAAAATTTGTAATTCCAATCATAAATATCTTGATAATCAGACAGGCGATCGGCTTGTAAAAGTCATGGGTTTCCTGACTGACCTAAAGGTTTATAATTATTATTGCATCATGAGCTAAATCCAGAATTTTGTTTCAGAATCTGAGACAAAGTTACCAGATCCCTTTAAATGCTCAAGTGCCATAATGGCAGCCATGCTAAAGCCGAGGTAATAATTGTGGAGCGCCAGGAGTTCAGTTTTACAGACGTGAGAGCTATACAATTACAAAAACCCATTTCATCATTATGACTATTATTGTTATTATTATTTTCAAAGAGAAAACTCACTCTAAAATGTGTACGATTTGCTTACCTGTGCAACTGTGGCACTACTCGTATCGTCATCTCCTTCGAAATTGGTTGAAACCTATGAGAATAACAATACAAGCATGGATTAAACGGTATTCGAATCTCTGCCACGGAACTAAACGTGTTTTGGCAAGAAATTAATCTACATTTGCCAAACTTGACCCAGGTAAAGTAAATGGGTACCCGGCAGCAATAAATTCCTTTAAATGCTCAAGTTCCATAATGGCAACCATGCTAAAGCCGAGGTAATAATTGTGGAGCGCCAGGAGTTCAGTTTTACAGACGTGAGAGCTATACAATTACAAGAACCCATTTCATCATTATGACTATTATTGTTATTATTATAATCAAAGAGAAAACTCACTCTAAAAGGTGTACGATTTGCTTACCTCTGCAACTGTGGCACTACTCGTATCGTCATCTCCTTCCAAATTGGTTAATAACTATGAGAATAACAATACAAGCATGAATTTAAAGGTATTAGAATCTCTGCCACGGCACTAACGTCTTTTGGCAAGAAATTAATCTACATTTGCCAAACTTGACCCAGGTAAAGTAAATGTGTACCCGGCAGCAATAAATTCCTTTAAATGCTCAAGTGCCATAATGGCAGCCATGCTAAAGCCGAGGTTATAATTGTGGAGCGCCAGGAGTTCAGTTTTACAGACGTGAGAGCTATACAATTACAAGAACCCATTTCATCATTATGACTATTATTGTTATTATTATAATCAAAGAGAAAATTCACCCTAAAATGTGTACGATTTGCTTACCTGTGCACCTGTGGCATTACTCGTGTCGTCTGGGCGAAATGTATGTAATATAATATCTAACCCAAGCATTGACGTGGTATCAAGAGATATGCCTCGAGCTGAAATTTGAAGAGAAAGGTTG
Organism: Strongylocentrotus purpuratus; assembly: GCF_000002235.5. Lineage (NCBI taxonomy): Eukaryota > Metazoa > Echinodermata > Echinoidea > Camarodonta > Strongylocentrotidae > Strongylocentrotus > Strongylocentrotus purpuratus. The sequence goes on from NW_022145610.1 coordinate 33,685,534, forward strand.
AGTTCGGCTTAAGTCCAAGAGTATATTACAATGTGAACCAAAAACTACAAGGAATGCAGTCGAAGATTGTACGAAATCACAAACCAAAGTGTGTAATGGAAAATGATGAAAAAAGGGAATATTTTTACTCATCCTTAATTCCTCCGATAATATGCGGAGAAACAGATTATAATATAATAATATTAAAGGTAATACAAAGTTTTGGTATGGGGTCATGAATTTGGTTCAAATGAACATATTGGAAGCATAATGCGATCCTACAATATTCAGTGATCGTTGTCGCGGTTGAAATCGAGTCTAAAGTTATGAAATTGTAAATAATAAACTTCTTATGTTGTATAGCTTCCTCTCAAGGTCAAGATATTAATCAAGCTATAAAACAATGTTTCTTGACTGAAATCGGCCGATTAGCTATACCCGTTTTGAAATTATATATCACAACTACATATTCTGAGATTGTCATGGTCATAGCTACCATTGTACGGCCGTACCGTCGCTATTTGAAATTTATCAACATTTTTATAATAAATTTTTCTCGAAAGCAGAAGTGTTTTAGGGGCTAAATTTTGTAGTGCTTAAATAATACATCCAAAGGGGCATCCAAATATATCAAAATTATAAGAATCACTATCCACCCAATTTTCAAAATTTCCCAAAACTTTGTATTACCTTTAAGAGAATTTGTACGCAGAATATTAAAACATCATGATATTGAAATATATCATTACATCATCAAAGTATTTACACTTAAAGGCCCACTGCACTACTTGTAGCTACTTGCGCCCTCTATATAACAAACAATGCCTAATCGGTGACCATTGGTCCCCCATCGGATCCTCTTTTTCTTATGTTATTTGAGAGCTGAGTTGATGAGATAACCACCTGTCAAGTGACCTTGCAGTGTGGTCTAATTCCTCCTTTACACTAGTACTGATGAGTTTTAAGAATTTGTACACATGACATTTCCACCATGTTCCATTTAATAGTTGGCCTTCTTTCTTCTTTTCTTTCCCCCTCCTTTCCCCCAATGTTTGTTAGGGACACAGTAATTGATTGGTAGGGGGGGGGGGGGGTCTTTAACATATTTTATCTCCTTGGCAAGACGTTAATCTACATTTGCCACTTTCCACCCAGGTGTAAATGGGTACCTTATATGCTTGAGCGCTAGTTACTTTGGCAGCTCGGCTACGACCAGGGTAATATGTGTAAAGCGCCATGAGCGTCAGAACCTGACGGATACCGGCGCTATATAAATAACCATATTATTATTATTGTTATTACATGACGGTCCATGCTGTAGTAATGTTTGTGTGTATGTGTGTGTGTGTGGGTGGGGGGCATGGATAGTCGTTTCAAATCCTTTGTACATTCTGCACAGTGTGAACACCCGAAGAGCTAATATCCCCCAAGAGCTTATATCAATATATTTTACAATGTAACGTGACTATGATGCAACATACCAATGCGACTATTTTATTTTCATGATATACACTTGTGCTACTTTATGAATACTAAACCGTACATTGGTCTAAATTATAAAATTACGCTATTATTATATTATCTATCATTACTCTTCCAGAAAGGATAATCATCCATCCAAGGTGAAAACCAGTCCTCCAGGAGCTCATAGTCGACCTTGATCTTACAATTATTCTTGGAATCAGTACCAAGCCTTGTTATGCATTTGTCCAGGACAAACTTGCCAACGCCTGAAAGGATAGGAAAGGGTCAGTTAAAATGATTGTGATGTCGGTGGTGGTGGTGATGGTGATGGTTACAATGATGATGGTAACATTAGTAATAATAAATATAATAAAAAATAATACAAATAATAATATTAATAATATTAATAGTAATAACAATAATACTTATTTATATAGCGCATGAAGTGGATTCGCCAACATGCTTTACAATGTTATGATTATCTCACCATCTTTACTTCTTTTGGAGTATCTCTACATTTAAATACCGTTCATACATACAGGGCAATGGTAATAGGAGTCACACTGGCTTTCGGCAATCCTCACAGATACCCATTTATCTCCTGGATAGAACCGTGAACCATGTAACTCACAGTTCGGTCATGAATCTACTAGACCTCGATACCGCTACTACTCCACTACTCTACAATAGATTGGGATACCTGGCATTTTCTCGATGATTTTTCTCATTGGGGTGGTTTTGGTGCCTCCTTCTTTTGTTGAGTGAGTCAGAAGTGTGCGCCAATGTTTCAGGGATAACAACTTCACAGCTACCCTCCTATTGAAATACATGTGAACAGTTAGACAAAATGATTTGAGCTAGGCCTACATCATTGGTTTCATGATTTTGAGCCATGTTCATAAAACCACTGCTCCTCCTCCTCCTACTACTACTACTACTTCTACTACTACTACTACTACTTCTACTACTACTACTTATACTACTACTCCTACTACCACTACTATTACTACTACTAATACTTCTACTACTTCTACTACTATTCTCAACTTAATACTAAATTAACCTCTGACATAACAATAACGCACGTTTCAATAAGATGTCAGCGATACGAGACAATTAGGGCTCCGTGAAACAATGCCGAGATAAAAACCTCTGACATAACAATAACGCACGTTTCAATATTAAAGATGTCAGCGATACGAGACAATTAGGGCTCCGTGAAACAATGCCGAGATAAAAACCTACTCGTGACCGTTGTTGATGGCGTGGTCGAGGCAATTCAAACCGTTGTCATCGCAGTCGAAGAACTTGATCTCGTTCTGACTATGTTTGAGAAGCAGGTCAACGTTGAACAGGTCTCCTCTTCGACACGCATACATAAGTGGAGTCACCTAGAACGATGGCAAAATTATTAATAATTTGATGATAATAATGGTAAACACAACAACACGAACAACTCAAAACAAAAACAACTAAAATAGCAATGATAATAATGTTAATAATGATATCGACGACGACGACGACGACGATGATGATGATGATGATGACGATAATAATAATTCAGGGTATACATTAACTTTGCTCTTATCTACAACGAAAGTTGGTCAAGGCCCCCCCCCCCCAATATTACCCCGAATAGAGCTAGCATTTTGACTTCAGTGCTCACAGCATCAATACATTTGCTTTTACCGGAACTCATTTAACACTTGGGTCGGGAGAGTGGCATACATGTGTTCGAACTCGAGCGGGCCTATAATGAATAATGCCTATGCTTTTGTTTCGTAAGAAATAAGGAACAAACACGATCATAGAAACTTCGAGAAATCAATACCCGATTGGATATACCACAGAAATCATGCACATATTGCGAAATAAATGTTCGCACATTCTAGTAGGTGATTCTAAGGCTGATTCTAAGGCTGATTTTTCGAAAGTCTGTGCAATCGTGTATAATTAACAAATGTGTTCTACGCACATACACATACACAAACTCATAAAGAAACGAATTATCGAAAAGACACTCACGTTAGACTTATCCTTTTCACCTGCCAATGACTTGTCGGCTTTCAAGAAAAGTTTGGTCAATTCTCTATGGCCTTCTTTGATGGCTAGGTGAAGTGGAGTTTCTCCTAACTTATTCGTGGTTGAGTCAGGGTTGGATCTGGTGAAAGAAAAAGCCTCAAATAATATAATATTGAGCCTTTTAAAATGAAAACATATTGCATGCAAGATACTTTTCCTTTTTTTTTTACCAAGCTTTAAAGACCGTCAACACTACTGGGCCAGAAGGGATTAGACCACACATCGAGGTCACTGACAGGTGGCTATCTCATTAACTTAGCTCTTAACTAACATAAGAAAAAGAGGATCATGGGGGACCAACAGGCACCGATTGGGGGAGTTTTCTATATAGAGGGAGCAAGTAGCTACAAGTAGGACAGTGGGGCTTTAACACACAAAAAAACAAAAAATCTGAAAAGCTATTGGGGGGGGGGGGGGGGGGCTAAAAGGGCACGTTAAGATATCGGCAACCGAAACTCCGATCGACTCCAAATTTGGCATGGTAATAGATGTCTATGGGGTCTACAAAATTGCACAATTTTTTTGTTGTTGTTGTTGATTATAATATGCTAATTAGAGCTATTTAATTATGCAAACAAAATATTTTTTGAATTTTTCTTCGTTTTTCTTTGTATTATTCTTTAAATATTGTATTGTTTTATGCAAATGAGAAGGAAATAAGTTTTATCCACCATGCTAAATGGGAATACTTACAGTATGGCTATAAAACTGTATTTCTTTGTTTTTTAACTTATAATGTTATTGTTTTTGTTGTATTATTTCATTTCTGACTATAATTCAACTATTTTGACGCCCAAAACAAACACCTACATTATAAAAAAAAAAAAATATCTGTTTTATCTGTTTTGGGGAAAATGATATTTCCATATGTTTTGTACACAAATCACGAAAGTGAGCGATTTTCGGGCTGACATGAATAGACAAAAGGTAACGTGACTTTATAACAGTAAGACAGATTTTTGGAAAAAATGTTTTAAAAGATGCCCAAGACTCTAAGGAAAACAGTATTGAAGTGGCACCGTAAAATATTCAAGTATTACGGAGTAATCGCGAAAATAGAGGGTGGGGGGCCGAATCAGCCCCAGTCTTTTTAGGGTTAAATAGTCAAGCCCCTATTTGTCTGAATCCGTATCCAAAATGACCGCCATTAAGTGTCATGGCAGGGATTCGAACCTCAAACCGTGTGTTACATAGACTTATCCACCTAGACCTCCACACTTCCAAGACACTTTTAGACCAAAGATACTCCCCTTTTAACTCAATATTGTCTTACTTGAGCATAGTTTTAGCCGTATCCAAATTACCGAGGATACTGGGACAGGGATTCGAACCCTATGCTCCAAAGTCCATGTACTAATCAACTAGACCACCGCACTTACAAGACACCACCTGAACAAACCTTCCCCACTTTGTGAACTCAACACCGTCCTTTTTCAGCATAGCTTCAGCAGTATCCAGATGACCTCCCTGTGCAATCAGGTGCATTACATTGTTATTTTGTTCGTCTTCGAATTGGGAAGCATCCTTGCACCAAGCGAAGAACTGTTCAAGACTCCTATACAAGAGACAAGAGATACAAGACTTTGCAGGAACATGTAAATTCATGTCAGTTGATCACAAGTAAGAATAAAGTAAAAATGAGATGTAGTGATAATTATGAAAATATGAACATATAGGTAGGCCTACATTCTAGGTGTGCTTTTAACAATTCCTCTTGACAGATTTCTGACCAAGAAGATAAAAAAAAATGCAGCCAACTTAGTCATATTATTAGCTAAAAGGGAATAAGTGATCGATTGCACACAGAAATGAAAGAAGTAAAGACACATTTCAAAAGCCTTGCCCCTTTTACCCCCACAAAATAAGTCATGTTGATGACAACCCGAATTATAGACCAATTTCTGTACTTACTGTTTTCTCAAAAATAATCGAAAAATGTGTTTTCAGTAGAATTTCCAATTTTTTATCTTCCAACAACTTATTAAATAGCACTCAATATGGATTTAGAGAGGGTCTGTCAACATCATTAGCAATTACAAAATTCACTCAAGATATTACAAATTCCATTGAAATTAAAAAAACAACAGTCGGTGTATTTTTAGATATGTCAAAAGCATTTGATACAATAGACCATAATATTTTAATGCACAAATTATATCATATTGGCATACGAGGTGTTCCCCATAAATGGATTGAAAATTATCTTAGCAATAGAAAACAATATGTTACAATTAATTCTACAGACTCAAATATGCTCAATGTTGTTTGCGGGGTTCCACAGGGTTCTATCCTCGGCCCATTATTATTTCTAATTTACATAAATGATATTCAGTGTTCATCAAATGTCCTAAGTTTTATACAGTTTGCCGACGATACAAGTATTTTTTTTACCCATAAAGATATTCCCCTTATTAATACCACGTTTAATAAAGAATTACAAAATGTATATCAGTGGTTAAAATGTAATAAGTTAATTATAAATATGTCTAAAACTAACTATATGGTTTTTAGCAATATGAATTATAATATTGATGATATAAGAATCCATATGGACAAATCCCAACTATTACATACAAATCATACCAAATTTTTAGGTGTTCATATAGATGAATCCATGTCTTGGAAATATCATTTAGGAGATGTTTGTTCTAAAATTTCTCAAGTTGTTGGTATCCTATATCGCCTGCGCAATTTATTACCCGAAAAAATTCTTCTTACTATTTACAATACCCTTTTCCTACCCCACATATCATACTGTAATATAAATTGGGGTGGCTGTCCTAAGTCATATTCTGATAGAGTCTTTAAACTACAAAAAAAAGCCATTCGCCTGATATCAAAATCCTCGTATAACTCTCATTCTGCTCCGCTATTTCATAAGCTCAATGTATTAAGCCTATCCGATATTTGTCAGCTACAAACTGGTATGTTCATGTATAAATGTAAAAATCGCTTATTCCCTCGTTATATTACTGATCTATTTCCTATAAATGCAAGTATTCACTCTTATCAAACTCGGTCTTGTAATGATTTTCATTTCCCCAAAATACGTACATCCTATGCAAAATCTACTTTATTTTTTACCGGCCCAAAACTGTGGAGTTCTTTACCAAATGAAATAAAAAACTCAGTGTCACTCCAATCTTTCAAACGCAAACTAAAAAAACACTTGATAAATTCATACCGTAATCAACTACAACGTTAGTAGAGCTTCTTAACCCGTCCTTTCTTTCTTTATATACAAATTTACTTTGCTTTTTTTTTGTTTAACGCAATTATTCAATTGTTATTTAATGTATTAAGATTATATTTAATTGATCATGATGGGTGCCAACGCACTTAAGACTATTTTCCTGTCTTCCAGTTGGCTCCCTCCGCAATAATAACATGTTCTATATCATTACACTTTAATCAATCACTTATGCTCTTTGTCAATGTTACTGTAAATGTTCACATTTTGTTTTGGTATTTGTTGTTGTTATTGTATATACATGTATATATCTGTTATATGTAATGTACATCTTTGTACTTTTATTATTGTGGAAAATAAATGATTAAAAAAAAAAAAAAAAAAAAAAAAAACCCATCGGGATGCAAACGAGGGCACTCAAAATGTGCTATCCGTAGGTCCATGGTTTAAATCACAGGAGCCTGTGGATTTTTTGCCCACCCTGAGGCCATGTTCTGAATACGATATTGGTGGTTTCAACATTTTTCTCCCCATGAATCTTACTCTGTTTTTCCCTCTTCTGCACAACGTAGTGTGATTCGCTGTATTTCGTCATCATCGATATTGTCAAATTCGTACAGGAACTCCTAAAAATGATAAGGGAGACAAAAGATCAAACGCATTTATGTACAAAGTCAAACAAATGTAACACTGTGACAAATAATGCGAGCTTCTTCAAAATTGCCATTTACAGAACATTTCATGAAACTCCATTTTCTTTGTTATTTTTGAAGTTCATTTCAGACTTTTGAATTATTCAATTCGATGTGGGGGGGGGGGGGGGGGGTTGAAGTTGACCAATTCCCCCGTAGTTTTGTCATTAAGAAATTAAGAACAGAAATTACAATTCTTAGAAATTTAACAATATATTGCGCGCAGATGAGTACGCGTTACAGCCTCTCTCACCAACAATGGCACCTCAAAGAAATTAATATGTAAGACTTCATTCATGCTTCCTCTTTAACTTTTTTAATCAGCTGATCGTGTATTTGCCTTTGTTTGTATAACGAGCCCTCATCCATGATCCAAAATTAAGGTTTTCTTCACGTTATCTATATATTTATGTTGCCATGCTGAAGTATAATATGTTTTCTTGTACGGTAAATTATTTTGACATAGAAAAAAAGAGAAAATAAATATTTGCTCTCTGGTAATTCATCTCATTTGATTTTGTAACTCCAGCGCAGCGTTTTTCAACCGGGGTGCCGCAGAAGAATGTTGGTTACATTTGGAAAACGTTTATTTTGTGAAAAACAAATATTAGAAACGGTATGTAATTACATGAGAAAATTAAATTAAATAAATAATAGAATTTCTTACTTCCTTGCTCGCTGACAATATTTTGACAGCAAGGCGCCCGAATATATATTAAATCTTTTATGTCGAGATTACTTTGTTACCACACTCATTACATTCAAAAGCATGATAAATAAGGGCAACGAGAGGCCCGAATATCCTCATATTCGTGAATCAAGATCATGACCGAATATAGCACTTTTTATTCATGTACATTCGGCGGCAAGGTGCCCGCATACAGTACTTTAAATCGTTTCTAGTGTGTTGATGACAAACTAATTTTTGTACCGGTTTGAAAATATCTTCTCCCTTTTTAAAGGTAAAGACCAGTATTGGAAACGCCCCAATTTCAAAAATTGAAATGGAAGCTCTCATTACCAATCATGTGAAAGAATATGTTTTGACTAATACATGATGACCAAAAATTTGCCGGGAAACCGCCTACTAATTCATATATTTGGTAAATTTGTTTCTCTCATGGACTGTGAGAGATATAGGGTAGTCCCATATACATCTTTCTGTGTATAGTGCTTGTAACTTTACGAAGAATGGGCCAAATTTCTTATCATTTTGATGATTCCAGAACCTTGCGGATGCTAGATGCTAGATGATCAACCTTTTCTGATCGATTCCACAACGTTTCTTTCACAATGCAATCGCATGACCATTACTGGTCTTTACCTTGAACTCCTAAATGTGCCCATACGTGTGTACATAGCACTTGACGAGTGCCAGAGTCATGCAAAATTAATAGTCTCTGAAGACTTTGCGATTTGGGAGAAACTTTTCATTTCTTAAGAGGGTACTGTGACTAACAAGGTTGAAATAACGCTGCTCCAGAGAAATGTATTTCTATGCATTTTGAGAAGCGCTGGACAATTACCTAAAACTTACATCCTTCGTGGAAATCAGTAACCGCCGCATTGGCGTTGCATAAATCATAATTAAAGGAAAATGTGTAGGAGTGAGGAAGATAACGTGCTATAGTATTTAAACGAATATGGGTTCATGCATGGGATCTTATGAGCTCGTAGCCATCTCTCAATGTGTCAGATCGTCTTTTGCGGGGGTAGTTGTCCTCGGGGGAGGGGTAGTTGTCCTAGGGTTAGTTGTCCTCGGGAGTAACTGTCCTCGGGAGGTAATTGTCCTCGGGGGGTAGTTGTACTCGGGGCGTAATTGTCCTGGGGGGGGGGGGGGGTTAATTGTCCTCGGGGGGTAGTTGTCCTTGGAGGGTAATTTTCCGGCGGGGGGTAATTATCCTCGGGGGGTAGTTCTCCGAGGGGTAATTTTCCGGGGGTGATTTTCCAGGGGGTAATTGTCTTAGAACCGCCTCAAGCACCTACAAAGTACTATTTTACCCTTAGCTTAATAGACCAGCTAAAAACCATTCGTAGAATACTAGCCCCCAGTAACAATACCTAGGAGGAGAGTGGCGAATGTAGATTAATGTCCTTCCAAACAAAAGACATAAGTGCCGCGACAGGACTTGAACCTCAAACTGTGTGATCTAAACTGTCTACACGGCATCGTTTCACCGTCCGAGCACAAGTTCTGCGACATCCCATTAAAACAGAGAATTCTTATACACGCGCTCCTATGGGATGTCGGAGAACTTGTACCTAAAACAGTTTCATGAAACGATACCCTGTTCCTATTTAAGCAACATTTTGAAGGAAAATAGACACAAACCTTAAGGACTTTGGAAAGGTTCTTCTCGACCGAGATCCACTCTAGGAGTTCCAGTATAGTGGGTGGATCCTTCACGTGCCTCAGGAGAACAACCAGACAATCACTCGACCCTCTCAAGGCTGTGAATTTGAGCAGTCCGAGTGAGGGGCTTCCATCTACATGTACGTCTACATCATGATCACCTAGAAGTTCTCTAGCATGACTAAATAAAAAACACGAATATTTTTCTTTTGACTCATCCAATTCGAAATTAATTCAGAAAAAATGCTAAAAGCAGCTAACCCAACCAAGAATGACGATGATTCATCTTTTCACTTCATTCAATTTTGTTCATTTATTCAGTTCTGATTAGAAATAAAATGATTTTGTTGCATAGACTTACAAAAACTATCCAACAGGAAATTTCAATACCATATTTCTATATCCCATATCAAATCAGGAAATAGTGTTTGCACGTTTCTGTGGGTGATGGATAAAGCTACTTAAGTTTCCTGTGAACAATTTTGTTGAAAGTCATATTATATAGTACATACTATTTATTCAGTTTACTGACATTAAAAGCATAATGCGAAACTGTTTTTCAGGTGGAGCTCCAAGATAAGCAAATGCTTCACGCCTTGTAAAGTCTTTTAATCACCATCTGGTGATACAGAACAAAAAGGAAAGAGGGAGAAATGGACAGATGACGGAAAGAGGTAGATAGAGGGATGGAAAGAGATTGGAAAAGGACAGAAAAAAGAGAACCTCCAGACCATGAACCTTTGTAGTTAATGACCTTCAGAATTAAACAAATATATGGAATCAATGAACCTTCGAATAACTGTCATGTAACCCCTTCAAAGTTACCTTTTCATCACGGAGCAGATCTTTTCCACCAGCTTTGGATAGTTCTCACTGCATGCATAGTGAAGAGGCGTCAATCCCTTATTAGTCTTTTCGTACAGGAGTTTGGGGCATAGTTTGAGGATCATTATCGCCAAGTCCAGGTGTCCTTTCATACATACTGTATGCATCACATTGGCATCGTGCCTGGCCCTGAAGCCTAGAAGATAGTCATGGTCTTCTAGTCCATCTACTTCATCGTCAGGAGCCACTAGAAGTAATCAAAAACATACCAAAGGTGACCCGATGTTCGCTCCAGGCTTTCTTTCGTCATTATGGTTTAAGTTGGGGTTAGGGTTAGAGATAGGAATAGAGTTATGTCCAGGTTGAAGTTAGGAATTCGGTAGGTAATTGTCGAGGAGCAATTGTTGCTGAATCGGGGGGGGGGGGGGGGGGGGGGGGGGTCCTACACTCTAAGAAAAAAGGGTGCAAAAAAGGGTGCAAAATAAGAGTGTGCACCCTTTACATAAAAATGAACCCTATTGAAGGAAAAGGGGTTAAAAAAAGGGTGCAATATAAGATTTTGCACCCTTCCCACAAAAATGAACCATATCGACCAAAAAAGGGTGCAAAATAAAAATGTGCATATTGAATGCATATTCATGATTACCTTCCACGTGTTCACATAAAAATACATTTATCGTGATTTGTTAGGCAAATTATGACAATGCACATCAATTTTGTTATTTGTATTTTCCTTCGGCAATCATTAACCAATAGATTATTTTGTCTGATCATGTTACAATTACATTCACGGTTTAGCAATAGATATATTGATTATATGATTACTAACCAAGAAACATCATGCATGTTTAATATGTATTTGTGTACGAGCAAATTTCACAAGTATTCCTCGATGATGGGTGCAGGATTGAACCCCTAAAGGCGCTGCTATTGCATCAATTTGCACCCCTACTGGAGCAGGATTGAACCATTAAGGGTACTAACATGTCTCATAAAAGGTGCAACCTGGCACCCTCTTAAAGGGTGCAGGATTGAACCCATAAAGATGCTGCCAGTGTTGCATCGGTTTGCACTCCTAAAGGTGCATACTTGCACATTTTTTCTTAGTGTGTAAAGAAGAGCATTACTTTCTGGAAATATCTTCATCCTGATTTATTTCACCCTTCTTCTATTCATCAATTTAAATATAACCTCAAAGTTACATTTGTTGAATGCATACAATAATAATGAAGATTAGACACATTATGTATAATGTTCCTTTTCCTTATAACGTGTACCGTTTTTATCAATTCATTTGCAATTTAAGGCATTCTTTTGCTTCTGTGACATAAGTGAATTTTATCAGGAAAGGAATGAATAATTCGTGACTTCTAGAGTTCGGTTACATAAACGTCCAGGTGGTGCAAACATGTGGTGGAAATAGGTGCACACTCTGCTACTTATTGGCTCGTTACTCCTCTTCGTTTTAGTGTATTTACTTTTTTTTCTGTAGTTTATTTTATTGCACCCGTAAAAAAACTATTTGTCAAATTACTGCCATCTTACTTTTAATATGTACGTCTCTCTAAAGTAAACATTTTCTGCCCCTGTCATTTTTTCAAGTCTCCTAGGAACCTATTCCGTACAAGCTCTGCTTTTCTATAGGTTCCTGTACACTTCACAGTTTGTTATGTTCTTGTCTGGGTTTAAAGGGATCCGGTAACTTTGTCTTATGGCCCGGTCCCACTGGCCGATGGACACAAAACGTATGCATAAAGGACACAGCGGACGAGCAAAATTTCGAGGGTGGCTTCATCCGTTTTCATCCGCTCCAGAAATGGACAAACTTTGCGAAAATTTGCGAAAACAAAACGGAAAATAACGGACGTGGGTAGTAAGTAGCGGGGATGTTAAACGGATGTTCATCTGAAGCCTAGCGGATGAAAGCGGATGGAAGTGGATGACAGCTTTGAATACTTTATATACGAGATGCATACGCTTACATCCTTTCTATTTCCGTGCTACTAACGATGTATAGACGTTCCATGTACCTTATCTTTCCTCCCTCTTTCCGTTTTCAGCTGCAGCGGATGTGAGTTGCGAGGATGCCCAGAGGATGCAGAGAGGATACAGCGGACGTAATAACGGACATAGAACGTTTGTTGCTCGTATTTGTCGCGGATTTACATCGTACACGGCGAAAGTTCATCCGTTCTAAAAGTTTTGTGCAGCTCAAAACTTCTTGCGCGGATGAAATCACAGTGGACGGATGCTCGATGGATAGAGCGTATGAAACACGTATGCAATGAGTACACAACGGATGCATAGCTTTTTTCCAACGGATGGCAAGATTTGTTTACGTTTTACATCCTCTTTGCATCCGTAAGTGCAGTGGGACCGGGCCTTAAGATCCTTTAGAAATAATCCTTGATTTAGCTCATGCTGCAATGATAATTATAAAACTTTAGGTCAGTCAGGAACTCCATGACTTTTACAAGCCGATCGCCTGTCTGATTATCAAGATATTAATGATCTTGAATCTTGGATTGGAATTACACATTTTGAAAACCATTCGCGGAACGGTTTTCATAACACTACAGTCTATTGGGGGAAAACGAGTATGGTAAAACCGGTCACTCAAAGATTTTTACTTTTTTGATGCACTTCTTGATCATTTTGAAGCGCGATTTTTGTTAGGGCTTCAATATTACACCATATCACAGACACTGGTAACATGTAGGACCGTGTATCTCAGATTTTAAATTGTTAAACGATCCCTTTAATAGTTGTCGAACAAATTGGATGATATGTAATTTTGTAGTCTGATTAATTTGTCGATTACTATAAACATTTTTATGAAACAATATGTCTTTTACGTATATTTTGTTATCCATATTTTTTGTTTTAAATGATATTTTATTTCCTTCCTCATAATTTCACATAACAAAAAATTCACATAACAAGAAATTATCAAGATAAGCAATATAAAACAAGATTTTTGATACAAGACATTTCATAAGTTACATCAATCAATGAACATAGAGGAAAAAAAAAGGGAAAAAAAAAAGTCTTGCATGTAACAGTGTATAATCAAAATAACAGTAGAGGAAGGTTTAAAGTTACATATTACCATCCTATCACAACACTCTCACACCCCCCCCCCCCTCTAGCCCACCCACACCACACCCACTTTCACACACATAAACACACATACAAACACAAACACACACTGCATGCAACATGTTCCCTCAACTCACACCACACAAACTCTTCACCCCCCTCCCCTAGCCCACCCATCTCCTACCCCCTTCACGCCGACACACACACTGCATGCAACCTGTTCCGGTTTGTCCACCTGTACACGAAAGAGAATTAATAATACTACTAATAATAATAATACCCACATCCATTAAAGTAAAAATGCATCGATTTGTTCCCATTTCTGTAAGTGCATCCCCAGTTTCCCCTTTTTGAAGGCTATTTTGTATTCCTCGTCTCTGTAATTTTTAAGCATATGTACTGTTTTCTGTACAGATGGCAAAGTTCCTTCTTTTCTAGAAATAAAAATGATGTGGCTCCGTTTGGCTCCGTTTAGTCTCATTTCACAACGCCCCCTATCGTCAGAGCATGATCAGAGTCAGCAGCCTAACATGTTAGCCTATGGACGTTTTTTTTTTTAAATCGTTAAAAATTCATTTTTGTTTAAACGAAAAGCACATCCACCCCGACGTACGTTATCACTAGCTCTTTCATTGGAGCCCTCATGTCTCATTGACTTTTGAAAGTTCACCCACCGTAATTTTTCAAAATAGGTTGCAAGCTCGTCATTGCCTATAATACACATGTGAAACAAGTCTAACTTTGGACTCAGTTTACCAAGCGATTTGAAGATTATAGGTCGAGCACACGAAACATAAAAAGCATGAATTATCATAGATCACTTCTGCCTATTTCATTATGTCCATTTCATCCAACCCCCCACCGTAATTTTTCCATTTAGTAAAAAGCAAATATTTTGCCGAGTTTAGCAAAAACATGAATATTCATGAACGGTCAGACAATACAGCCTTTCAGTACGTAACGTATAGTGAATGGGAATGGGCGATGATCCGTGTAGAAGGTAGAGGTCAGTGGTTTGTGCTGGCAATGTTCACGCGAGCGAAAATGAGACAATCGGAGCAATATGTGTATTTTATCTGCATGTGAAATGTGAAACTAATAAACTCAAACTCAAACTCAAACTCATATTGCTAAGACTACACTGGTTGAACAAGGGTATGATATTAATAAATGACTGTTATAGAATATTGATACCAATCATTAATTTTTGTATTAATGTGTTTGAATATGTGATTGGAAGTTATACTTACAAAAAGGCAAGCAGTATTTGATAAGGGGCTCGTTTCCTATCTTGATGGCATGATGGAGTGCTGTTTTTCCGTACACGTTCTTCACCGACAGGATCTGCGTGTAAGGAAAAAGTATACAATAATAATAATAATATCACTACTACTACTACTAATAATAACAATATTAAGAAGAAAAAGAAGAAGTGGAAATAGATGACGTCGAAGCCATTTCTCTTGCACGTTGTTAGGTAGCTAAAGGTATACTTGATATACATTTTTGTAAAAATGATGAAGAGAAGGGTGGTGTACTTTTATCATCTTATTTTTTGGTATGTCACGTGTAGTGTCTAGGTTAAGGACCCCTTTCTTTCAAAATCGTAGATCCACCCCTAATCACAGGGATTGTGCGAATAAGTCCCCTTACATCACGCATGTCGCACCCCTTTTTCTCGCATGTTGTAAGGAACCGTAGGGCAAACTTCACATTTTTTTCGGTGAGGATGATGAAGAGCGGGGTGTTCTTGGACCCATCTTCTGTGAGAGGATTGGCTCCGTGGTCGACGAGAAGTAGAGCCGTTTCAAAATGATTATTATGGCATGCAATGTTGAGAAGCGTTGAGTTAACTCCGCCGACCTTAACAGGTTCCTGTGAAATTAACCAGTGGTGAAATGAACAAATGGTGGTTATGGTAATAATTAATAATCATTGTATTAATAATGATGATGATCATGATAATAATAATAATGACAATAATAATAATAAAAAACATATTATTAATAATTATGATAATAGTCAATATGATTATACTACTCCTACTATTACTAATAATAATGATAATTCTATACAGCGCATATCAAATATTTATCAATGCCTCTGAGCGCTTCTCAAGAGCTTTGAATTATATTAACCTAATAAAGGCGCTGAAGCTTCAAGTAATAATGTCTTATCAATACTCATTTACTTAAAGGGGCATGTTCCCGCCAGTGTAGTTATCGCTGCTCTAGTCATCGCCATCTTGGTTCCGAAGGTCGACTTCTAATTTGCATACAGCTGTCAATCAAAGTACGCGCGTCCTGGCCTGCCTTCGCCAAGACAGCTGATTGCTGCCGATCGCGACGTCACGAAAGTGGGCGGAAACAGCAGCCGAATCTTAGAGCCGAAATGCGATTGGTATTACTTCGGCACATGTATGCGATATAATCGGCATTGTCCGGGCATTCGGAACATGCCATCTGCGTAAGAGCCGTATTCTGTTGATGTCAATAGGCAGCTAGCACCGTCCGCCAGCGGGTACGTATTTTGAACGCCCTCTGGAATACGGGGAACATGCCCCTTTAAGACCAGTTCTGGTCATGCGATTGCATTGTGAAAGAAACGTTGTGGAAAGGTTGATCATCTAGCATATAAGTATTGGTGTGTACTGCAAGGTTCTGGAATCATCAAAATGATAAGAAAATCAAAATGATAAGAAAATTGAACCAGGTCTTCGTAAGGTTACAAGCACTGTACACAGAAATATGTATATGGGACTACGCACACGTGCGCGACACGTGCGTTTATCTCTCACATAACAATAGATAAACTAATTTACCAAATATATCAATTATTAGGCGGTTTCCCGGCAAAATTTGTATCATCATGTATTAGTTAAAACATATTCCTTCACATGATTGGTAATATGAGCTTCCATTTCATTTTTTTTTAGATTGGGGTGTTTTCAATACTGGTCTTTACCTTTAAGTAAATGTAGATTAGTTTCTGGTCAAAGACCGTTAGTGCTGTATGGCAGGGATTCGAACCCCGTACTTTTTGGTTCACCGGCTGGTGGCTTATTTACTAGACCGCAACGCCTCGTCTTAACTACTACAGCACAGCACCTCTATTATTACTAGCGTGCAGACACCTACATCTACAGACCATTTCAAGAATCTTCTGCACCCCCATAACATTTGCTAGAGATCGTGGATTGTACTGCTCGACTCGTCTCTATGAATTATATACATGTGAATATTTCAATGCGTAAGAAAAGGTGAGTGCATAATGTTTCGTCTTGTCGGGAAGGAATTGATCAGTTTATCACCATGGAAAAATTTCTGAAAGGAAGTACACAACATTAGGTATACCTCAAGAGAATATTTCAAACCCTTCCCTTCAAAATTAAAGCCGCACCGTCCTACTTGTAGCTACTTGCTCCCTTTATATAGAAAACTTCCCAATCGGTGCCTGTTGGCCCCCCATGATCCTCTATTTCTTATGTTATTTGAGAGCTGAGTTGATGAGATAGCCACCTGTCAGTGACCTCGCTGTGTGGTCTAATCCCTCCTAGCCACACTAGTGTTGATAAGCTTTAATTTGAATTTATTGCGCGTAGATAATTTTACCTCACATTCCATGCCATTGATAAACACGACAATAAAAACAAAACTAAAACTAAAAATCAAGAACAAACAAAACAAAACAAATAAGAAAGAAAAAAATGAAACAAAACCGCCGAAATTAGGCTTAGGTGACATATCAATCTTGATACATACGTCAACTTTAATATCTGAAAGCGACAGGAGAGCTTGGATCACCATCTTTTGTCCTCTCGATTCAGAATGATTACAAGCCAACTGGAGAGGTGTTTGGCCTAAATCGTCCTTTTCATTAACAAGAACACCTTTCGATGCCAAGAGCTCGATCATTTTGACTTTGTCCTGTGCCTGTTAATGAGAGAACGAAATTTAAATTTCCGTCAATTTCTTTTTTGAAGGTTGGGAGGGGCGGGTAAAACCATTGACAAATACTTCCAATAGTTCGCTCAGTTTACTTTTCAATTTTTTTTCCCTCCAATATTGGGAGCTAGGGGCGAATACCCCTCGGTAAGCAATTGACAAGTAACTCTTTCGATTGATTTGTTCAAAGGCTATTGCATTCCCCAATCAAATATAATTTGTAGTGTGACTTTATGCAACTTTGATGTTCGTGTAACTTTGATTGTTTCTTTTTTATCATCGTTTTGCGTTTAAAAATGATTTTTGTATTACTGAATCAGTTATTGTTATTGTTGTTGTGTTTTTGTCTCATAAAATAGTAATTCATAATAATTACTTTTTCAGGGCGGCCTACGCCTTACAAGCTCTGCTTTTTAGTCGGCCCTCCTTCCCTTTCAATTTTATGTTTATTTGTGTAATGTATTGTATTGTGCAAATTGATCTATATGTACATTAATACATTAATATGTGAATATGAAAACATGTATCATCATTGTAAAAATGAACAATTGAATGATGAAAAATAAATGAATCGAATTGAATTGAATTGAAGATTGTGTGAGGGATCCGGGGGAAACCATTTATAGTGGCCCCTTCGATGCCAAGAGCTTGATCCTGTGCCTGAGAATTAAAATACATTTTACACTTCAAGTTTTTTTCCGGGAATGGAGGGATGAATCCCAATGTTTCAGGGTTGTAGGGGGCAAACACTTCACATTTCACATTTCCCCCAAGATGTGAGGGGGTGAATCCCAAGGGAAACCGTTAAAAAAGTGTCTTAGATGCTAAAAGTTCGATCAGTTTGACTTCACCTGCGCCTGTCATCATGGTTCTTGGAAATAAGACATTTCACGTCTGACATACTGTCCTATCTCGTTATATACTAGAGCTTGGATATAACCAAATATCAATAAAAATGACACTTTTTTGTTTAGGCTTTGGCTCAAATCTTCGGGTGACATAATTATGAGCCAGTAAATGATCAAATACCAGATATCAAAAGGAGCTCTGAACCAGCGCAGCTGAACATATTTTGTATAAAAGCTGCGCTATATAATTTTTTTATTATCATTATTAGTAGTAGTAGTATTACTTGCCCTTAAACCCCGGCCCCCCCACTCAATGTTATTTAGGGTACGCATATGCTCGTTCCCTCTTTTTGAAAGCACCCCCTATCTGAGGATTGCCAATATTTCCGAACCCCCCTTTCGCGGGCACTTCGCGGGCTTTTCCTGCCTTGGAGACCCCCCTAAATCAGGAAAAATGCTGAATGTACCCCCCTAAATTCGGAATAATTTCTCAGGAGTCCAAAGAGATGAGAAAAAAAAAAAAAAACCCTTTTTAAAGAAATCTCCGGGTGAAAAGTCAAATACACCCCTTTTTTTTACAATTCTCGGGCCGGACTTTGTCGCACGAAAAGTACCCCTTTACCGGACATTTTGGCAACACGCATGCGGTCATTCCGACCTCTGAGTGTGGAGGGGGGGGGGGGGGCGGGCCTTAAACTCACCTGGGTTTCACTACTTGCCTCGTCCCTGACTACAAGATGTATTGGCCTTCTACCGCCTGCTCCCTTCACATCAACATCTATCATAAAAGATAAAGTGGAATACTGGGGAGCGTCTTATGAACACTTGCTATTAATCGTAACTTATTTACGATTGACATCAATCGCAACTATGTACATAATACAGGGCCTAGGTCATGATATTACAATGTGAAAGAAACTATCTGGAAGCAATCGGACAATTGCGAAAGATTTCCTTTACTGAGGGCGTATAATGATGTTAATGTATAATGTAAGGTTTGAGAAAGAAATTGACAACATCTTGCAGAAAATCATCATGCACTGCACACAGAGATGGATATATACAGGACTATTAAAGGGACTTAGTAACATTTTTCAGAAGAGAGTAAATGGTGCTAAGGAAGTGACTTCAATGCTAGATGTACAATTAAAGATAATCTGAAAGTTTGAGTGAAAACTGACCATTATTAACGATACAAATTAGGGAAAACTGATCTGATCGATTCCTTAATTCTGCCAACTATATTATTACAATTTAATTACATTTTAGGTGAATGTAAATCGCCACAAAGCAATGAATTGGCTGTATATACCATTCCAGACATTTAAGTGTTGAAATATTTTGTATAACCTATTTTTATGTCTTATTTTCAAGGAAAAACGGTTAGGAAAGTTAAAAAAAGGTTGGGAGAAGTTATTCTTAATGACTGTTAGAGGGTATTGCACAGTGACACCTTCAAAGAAAACCATAAATATCTCAAATGGTGTGAGAACTTTGTTCAGGATTTTTTTCCTGTTAGAAGCTAAGTACAGAAGAAGGAATATAAAAAATAACATTTCATACAAAAAGTTAGCTTTTTTTTTCTCCAACCTTCAACAATGTTACCGAGTCACTTTAACATGGTTTGGGTCCAATCTTGTGATGTATTCCTTTTCATACTTGTAGGATTCTTTGGAATGTTGAACCCTAATCCATTTTCAAAATTATGAACCACCTGGCATTGCAAATAATGTTTCGGAATTTCGGGACGAACCTTTCGAAAAACGAGAACCACGCTCTTCCCCCACCGCAATTTATCAAGTGAAAACTTTTACCATCGGAGTGACCATACTTATCTCCGCAATGTTCTATGATCTTTGGTATTGACAAACGAACCTTCGGAAAAGACAAGAGCCTCTTTCCCGCTTCCCCAAAGAATGTAAATTATGTACATGTGTATATATCTATATCTATATATCATGAGACGTTTGCGATGGAAGTGAGGCTACTTACCTCCACCTTGTTCTATGATAAGTTCAAGCCATGGAACCAGGCCCTTGATACATGCATAGTGGATGGCACTGTTGCCTCTGCTATCTTTGGCATTGAGCTCCTCAGTGACGCCAACTGGTGTCAGATCACTGAGACGGTTCCTTGCGTTATCTACGTCAGGACGTCTAGACCTCACCAACTGCAAAAGGAGATGTACAATGAAATTTGATGACATACATGTAGGACTGCTGGAATTTTGTATCTCAGGAATGTTGTGTCTCTTCTTTACAAAATGTTGAATTCGCCCCTCTGGATTTAATTACGGAATATGTCATTGTATCGATCGCCCATTTCAACAGGGGATGCGCTGGACTATTGAAATTGCCTTACGTCAATTCTGTTGAAGTCTTTCCGAACGTGCTTGTTACCTTTAGCAATGAGCCAGGTTCAGATGGTGCAGGTGTGTCTCCCTCGGTACGGAGGCTATCGTCCGAGTAGCGGGATGTCCGTCCCTTGCTGGACTCATCAGAGCTTGGATCATCGTCATCCATGCTTCAAACTGCAAGAGGAGGGGGGGGGGGGGGGGGGGGTAGAGAGAGAGAGAGAGAGGGGGAGGGGGAGGGGAGGGAGAGAGAGAGAGAGAGAATGAAATCACAACATTAGTAGATCGAACACCTAACCCTGAACCTTGCATAACCCTTATCCAATGATCCCGGAGCGAGTGCCGCTGAAGCCTCAGTAGGTCTATGGTCGGACCACTGATTTAGGAAGGGGTGGGGGTTAGAGGGAACAGGTAGTGTTCTGATATTTGATTTGTTTCCTAATAAAGTTTGAAAGATAACCCTCCAAAACTATATATGAATGGAAATTGTTATATACCAGGAAAGGTAATGGTCACACAAATTTGATGCTATAAATAACTAATTAGCATAAATTATGCAAATTTGCCACTTCTTTTTACATCTCAGGTTCCACCGAATCCCGGCAATTTATACCTTTCACACCAGAAAGTAGATCTTTGGCACATATATTCTCTATACATATATCTGTATATATTTCATATATTTCACATTGTTATTTGAAAAGAGATTAATTTGTACCTCCCGCTAAATAAAAACGAAATCAAAATTTCTTTTTATCTCTGATTGTGTCCCTAACTTGTCGTCTCAACAATTAGTAATAAGTATTCCTGTGATTTAAACATGAGAATGAGAACATGAGAATGAAAATGAGAACATAAAGATAAGATGAGAATTAGAATTAGAAACATAGAATAGAAACAGGATTATGAATTTCACTTTTTGTTGGAAGCTCTCGTGACTTTATCCTCGACATGATCCTATTGGACTGCAGACGGTGTCGCTCACAATGTACCTGTAACGAAGCGTGGACGGTGATGGGGTTTGTAACTGAATTATAGGTAGATTAGATTATATTTTGTAGGTCACTAGGAGGCGCTGTTTCGAGCCTTATTTCGGAGTCGATATTTTTTAGCCTAACCCTAACTCTAACCCTAATTTCCATGTTTTATATATTATTTGTTATCAGGTATATCACTCTGAGTCAAATCTATTTTTTCTTTCAATTTTAGGAGGGGGGGGGGGGGGGGTTCATATGGAACTCTTGTCCAAAAGAGGGAAGACTGTCGATTGTAATCATCATTACAAAAAGAATATCATAAATGTTTCTTGTAATATGCATTTCCTTGAGTTTGAGTTGATATTAAAGCGTATCTGCCATAGTTTACAGGAGGGATTAGACTGCCCTGCAAGGTCACTGGACAGGTGGTTATCTCATCAACTCAGCTCTCAGTTAACATAAGAAAAAGAGGATCATGGGGGACCAATGGTCACCGATTAGGCACGGTTTGTTATATAGAGGGCGCAAGTAACTACAAGTAGTGCAGTGGGCCTTTAACACCTTTTTTTTTAATGAGATAACGCAAACATAATGGCTTTTGGCCCACATTCATTGCTTCAGCCCAAACTTTGTACAATAAGATTTCGACAGAAAAGCCGACTGCTAGTTTATCCTTGGCAGCACAATTATGGAAATGGTATCATTAGACTTTACGATACAATATGCTTCAAGGTCACACAGGTTAGTAATGTTTAATTAGAAGCTACCAAAGTTGGATACACCTTTTTTATACGCACTGTATACAATATACTCGCTCCTAAGAACTCAACAGCGAGGTGAGGTCAAAAACCTCATCATGAACCGATCTTTTATTCATTGATTTATCTTTTCTCCTGCCTAGCTAGCTCGATCTTTAAAAAAAAAAATATAATAATAATGTTTTCTTGTCCCCTACTTTTATTTTTCCTTTGGAAAAATTCCAGTTTCATTAGTTCCTGGTTTCTCTTTTAAAAGCCTTTTGATAAAGCTAAAAAGTTTCCCCTTTTTAAAAAGATTATTATTGACTGAAAACCAAGCCAGAGAATCTTTTATTCTCTGTTCAATCACGCACATCTCGCCACATATCCTGTTCTATCTCTTAGAGCAAATTATCTTTTGTATTCGCTCCACATAACTCAACAGCTAGGTGAGGTGAAAAACCACATAATGAACAGATCTTTTATTCATTGATTTATCTTTTCTCCTGCCTTAGTAAGCTAGATCTTTAAAAAAAAATGTCATAATGATATTTTTTTCTTGTCCCCATTTTTATTTTTCCTTTCGAAAAAACATCCTGTTTCACAAATTCCTGCTCTCTCTCTTTTAAAAGCCTTTTTATTCATTCCACTTTTTGATAGAGCTAAAGAATTTCCCCTTTTTAAAAAGATTATTAGTGACTGAAAACCAAGCCAGAGAATCTTATGTTCTCTGTTCAATCACGCACATGTCCTGCTCTATCTTTTAGAGCAAACTTGATTTTGTATTCGCTCCACATAACTCAACAGCGAGGTGAGGTGAAAAAACCTCGTAATCAACAGATCTTTTATTCATTGATTTATCTTTTCTCCTGCCTAACTAGCTCGATCTTTAAAAAAAAATATATGTGATAATAATATTTTCTTGTCCCCTACTTTCATTTTTCCTTTAGAAAAATTCCTGTTTCATTAGTTTCTGGTTTCTCTTTTAAAAGCCTTTTGATAAAGCTAAAAAGTTCCCCCTTTTTAAAAAGATTATTATTGACTGAAAACCAAGCCAGAGAATCTTTTATTCTCTGTTCAATCACGCACATCTCGCCAGATGTCCTGTTCTATCTCTTAGAGCAAATTATCTTTTGTATTCGCTCCACATAACTCAACAGCTAGGTGAGGTGAAAAACCACATAATGAACAGATCTTTTATTCATTGATTTATCTTTTCTCCTGCCTTAGTAAGCTAGATCTTTAAAAAAAAATGTCATAATGATATTTTTTTCTTGTCCCCATTTTTATTTTTCCTTTCGAAAAAACATCCTGTTTCACAAATTCCTGCTCTCTCTCTTTTAAAAGCCTTTTTATTCATTCCACTTTTTGATAGAGCTAAAGAATTTCCCCCTTTTTAAAAAGATTATTAGTGACTGAAAACCAAGCCAGAGAATCTTATGTTCTCTGTTCAATCACGCACATGTCCTGCTCTATCTTTTAGAGCAAACTTGATTTTGTATTCGCTCCACATAACTCAACAGCGAGGTGAGGTGAAAAAACCTCGTAATCAACAGATCTTTTATTCATTGATTTATCTTTTCTCCTGCCTAACTAGCTCGATCTTTAAAAAAAAATATATGTGATAATAATATTTTCTTGTCCCCTACTTTCATTTTTCCTTTAGAAAAATTCCTGTTTCATTAGTTTCTGGTTTCTCTTTTAAAAGCCTTTTGATAAAGCTAAAAAGTTCCCCCTTTTTAAAAAGATTATTATTGACTGAAAACCAAGCCAGAGAATCTTTTATTCTCTGTTCAATCACGCACATCTCGCCAGATGTCCTGTTCTATCTCTTAGAGCAAATTATCTTTTGTATTCGCTCCACATAACTCAACAGCTAGGTGAGGTGAAAAACCACATAATGAACAGATCTTTTATTCATTGATTTATCTTTTCTCCCGCCTTAGTAAGCTCGATCTTTAAAAAAAATGTCATAATGATATTTTTTTTCTTGTCCCCATTTTTATTTTTCCTTTCGAAAAAACATCCTGTTTCATGAATTTCTGCTCTCTCTCTCTCTTAAAAGCCTTTTTATTCATTCCACTTTTTAAAAGAGCTAGAGAATTTTCCATTAAAAAAAAAGATTATTATGAACTGAAAACCAAGCCAGAGAATCTGTTATTCTTTGCTCAATCACGCACATGAAATCTCGCCAAGGGCTTATCTTGAAGTACCCGGTATCTAAATTATATAAAAGGGTAAGGGAATACGGCCAGGCACAATGGAGCTACGGCCACAGAGACGAAGCCGTTTTCAGAACTTGAGAAGGCGCTATTTCTTTTCCCTTTCCCCCCATCGTTTATTAACTGAATAATAATACGTACATAGGAGACACAAAATTATCTCGATTACAAAGGAAAACACATGAATTATACTTATATCACAAAATGTATTATACTTTTTTGTTTAACATAGTCAAAATTTTTGTCCAGAGATGATCCTGTTCAACATTTGCCCTCCATAATATTTCCTTTAAATAAATGTCGAATATTTTTCTAAAATTACCTTTTCTTTTTTGCGTATATAAAACATAAGAAGCTAAATTAATTAATTAATTTTTAAAAACTACATATTTTGAATGTATATAATCACATTGCGTGCCTACAATTATATCACTATATTCATTTTTTCATTATCAAATAATACTTCTGTCTTTCTGAGAAAAATTAAAACCTCGTTCCAAAATTATTTTTGAGTACTCACAGTCATAAAATAAATGATAATAATTTTCTGTGCATTTGCACTTAAAAAAATAATCATGATCAGATCTTTTGAAACGATATGGATATGCTTCACATGCTAATAATTTATAGAGTAGTTTGAAATTAAACTGTTTTATTCGTTTTTCCTTAACGTATGTCAAATTCATTTTCCATATATTTGCCAAAGATCATTTTTTTCCAAAAACAAATTCCCAATAGATTTGAATATTTGGATTTATAAAGGTTTTATCAACTAATACCTTATATATAATGTGTGACATTTTTGTTTTTGTAACTGATATATTATGACATATTTTTGGTGTCAATTCTAAAAAATGAAGACGTGTATTTTTATATGAACCAAAAACAGTTTCACATTCTAATTTTCTTTTCCAGTCACGAGGTATACACTTCCAAAGTAATTTAACCACACATAAATTGTTATTTTTAATACAAAGTAATTCTTTTGCCCGATTTACATCTACAACCCCTTTGGCGTCTACGATGTCCACAATAAATAATATTCTAGATTTTAGCCAGTGTTTCCACCATAAACATAATTTTATTCTCTTTTATATATGTGTTTTCCCTTAACAGCTGCATTCTAATATTATTGACCTCATTACATGATTTATTTTAAACATTGACATTTTTGCCATGCGGAAAATGAAGGTATTTCTTTTAGAACTGTTAAATATTCGTTTTTTAAGAAACTCATCTTGAGCACTAAAAAGTTAGGCCCAAGATAATTTAAATAGTAATATGGAAGAATCTTCCATCTAAAATTATGATCTTTATTATCCATTAACTTAAAGAGCCAATTTACTTTTAAAGCAAAACTTAGCAAAACAAAATCTGGCATATTCAAACCTCCTTTATCAGTTAACCCGATTATAGTTTTTCTCTTTACCCTATCTAAACCATCCCATACAAAATTGTAAATGAGTTTTTCAATTTGTTCATTTATACAATCAATATTTGACAATACAAGTGATTTCAATACAGTTATTTTACCAAAGTATGTCAACTTTCTACATTTCCACTGTTTAAATTGGTTTTCAATATGTTCTACCTTTTCCTTATCATGTTCTTACGAAAATAAACCCCGAGTGTTTTTTACAAACCGATTATACTATGTGATTTCCTTTTATTGTTCTACATTAAATTCACCAAAATGAAAACCGGTTGATTTTGATACATTTAAAGTAAGTCCTGCTACACAACCAAAAACAATTATTTTATGCATGGCATTTTTAAAAGAAATCTCGTTTGCAACGAAAATTGTTGTATCTTCTGCTAATAAGCTAATTTTCTCTTGAGTAGCAGGCATATCTCTTAATCCTGGTAATTGAACACCTTGAATAGCTTCATCTGATCTAATCTCCATTGCTAATATTTCGATGACAACTAAAAACAATAGAACAGACACTAGGCATCCTTGCCGAAGACCTCTTTGCAGAGAAACAAAAGATGATTGCCAATTATTAACAATACAACTTTGAACATTTTTGTAAAGATTTTTTATATATCTAATAAATATACTACCAAAATTAAATTTGTCTAAATTTGTATAATGAAAATCCAAACGTATTTGATCGAAAGCCTTTTCTAGATCCAAAAAGATAACAGCTCAGTAATTCTCTCGGCGTCAAAACATCAAAAACTTACTAAGGTTAAGTTTTTGAATTTTTGATATAATTTTGAAAATATAAGTTCTTAGTCAATGGAACTTGGACTATAGAGTTATGAAGTATCCCCAATCATGGGAGTAGAATTTCAGGTCACAAAGTTAAGGTCAATGTCATTTTAGGTCAACAAACTTAGACTTTGTGGTGGCATCAACATCAAGATTTTGAATTTTTAGCATATTTTCAAAATTGAATGTTCAAATTTCATGAAACTTGTACCCAAGGGTTATCAAGTATCACATATCATATGACACAAATTCCAGGTCACAAGGTCAAAGGTCAGTAGACTTGGATTATGTTTTCACAACTTAATATGAGAATTTTTTTAATAATAATTAATTTGTTCATATTTCATTCAAGTTACCGATCGTGGTACATTTAATAGTAAATAATTCTTCTGATGATTCTTAGTCAATATTCACTTCAAAATGTGATTATATTTAGAGGATTTCATTTTTTGGGGTCTTCTAATGGGCCACCCTGCCTATAAATAATGTTCAACTTCAAATTTTCATCATATTGAATTGCGTCATGCAGGCGAGACCGCCGAGAGCGTTTCCCTTGTTTCTATAAGAAAATGTTGATTGTTGAGGGATTTGGAACCTCACGCAAGTAAAGTACAAAGTAAGCAAGATATGGCTAGGAATGAAATGTTAAGTTTGCCGATGACACCTGTATTTCTCAATATAAGTTTGCTGATATGATTTGCGTGTGTTTTCCATGTTAGTTTGTTGTCGATGTATATAACTACGTATTCAGTTGTTTCGACTTGAGCGAGAATTGAGTTGTTTAGTAATATTGGACCCGGTCAATGTTCTATAGTATTCCTGAATAAAATGAACAGTTGTCTTGTTTCTTTAAAGTTCAAGTTCAAGTTCAAGTTTATTTTCCACACGTGGTTAAACAAACAAGTATACATAAATGTTCAGATATATAAAAAATGCAAAGTAAGACAAAATTAACAAACACTAATATTAAGTGAAAAAATAGCGACCAAAATCGAATGTCCATAAACACAGAACAACTAAATACATGCAGATATAAAAACAAAATAAAAACATGTAGGGGGGGGGGGGAACCAGCAAAGGCCAGGAGCCTATCGAGGCTAATCGCCAGTACAATAATATATATTTTTGATATTTTATATATAAAAAATATAAAAAACCACAACAATATGACAGTAATAAAAGCGACGTACAGTACATGACAAAAGAAAATCAAGTTGGCAAATTAAACAGGCAAACAAAGTGATAACTTGTTTGAATGGATCCAGTTTATAACAGAATTCGTGGTTTATTGTATTCAAAATAATTTGGGGATTTTTATTTCAAAGGAAAATGTTCTATTCATCAGCAAAAAAAAAGGAAGGAAAGATTTTCAGAACTATTCTGGAAGTCGTTGATATAAAGAAAAAAACTAACAACGGGCCAAGTAAATTCCTCTTGATAGGAGATGTTTTATCATCTGCGACGGATAACCCAATGATCAATATTCTTGCCCCTAATTATATAAACAGATTAATTTCTTACAGACCAATCTTTTATCCTATGAGGTATGCGGCAAATATAGAGCACTCTCTGTGTTCTAATACATGAGGGATTAGTGTAATTCTTAATATCAAGTTAATGATCTTTATCAGACTGCCTATCGTCTCTAAACATGTGTACATAAATTGGGAACAATCCAAGAGTCTGATATTTCACTTTAACCCTCTGTGGTGTTTGTTGCTTCCAATAAATGTACATGCCTAAAATAATTGTATATTCAAGATGTGATCGAAAGTCCACTCCTAGTTTCTAATTTTAATCTACATTTTATTATTGTTTTGTTTTGTTACGTATTCTAATATTTAGTTTTTGTTTAATTTGTATCTTGTTTTAGATTGTATTGACATGTTATCATGTAATACAGGTCTCTCTTGCAAAGCAGTTTTTATATACTGAAGAGACCACCCTGTATATGAAACACATAATACATAAACGAATGAACGGATACAGATATATTTATATATTTCTAGATGTAATAGACATTAGTATCCACTGTCAATATTCCATGATAGCTATTCAGATCTTTACTTGACCTTTAGTACCTATACATGACATGAAAGTACGAAATAAACATCACGAGTGAATTCTACTCCCTTCAGAAGCTGAGAATACACCTATGGAACATTGGGCTCAAAGTTTTATGCAATTTATGAAAATTGCCAAGCATTGCCCGAATATAAAAAATGCTAGCTAACGACATGAGATCACGAATCATCACCATGATTCTCATCAACAACATCAAATCTTCAACGGAAAGACTTTTTTTAGGTTCATTAAATGCAAAGTCCACTATCCTATCGGGGATCTTTTGGGCAAACGCTGCGAACAAGATGATGTTTTACACGTTACCAGAGCCCAAATGCCTTATCCTTGCCCAGGTATAGCCTTAAACAACCTAAGACATGCTAATGTGGGTATATTTCACCTTCTCATCTGTAATGATAATAATAATAATCAGGGGTGTCGATTTGTATCCGTGGTTGGGGGGGGGGGGGGGGATGATAGATGCCAAGATATTTTCGGCAATCGATCAAAGCAACCAAGAGGTAAAAGCGTGTGGCAGGTTGCACCCCCTCCCTTTCAAGTTATTAACTTTTTCAAGTCACCCTAAAAAAAGATAACATTTCAGAGAATATAAGAGTGGTAATAAAATTAATAACATGCTAAATTTTAGTCCTGACTCTTACCTGCAGTGTAGGCCACGAAATTTAGACATTACCCCCCCAAAAAAAATCCAATGGTGAGGGATATCAACTTGTGAAAGTAATATGTTACCAGTGGGCAAATGCATTAATAAGCGACCAGGAAAGGTTCATGTAGACAGAAAATTCTTTATTTCCTGGTGATAGAAACATACATTTTATGAATATTGATGTCTCCAAACAACATTCATTGTGAAAAACCCATTCCAATATTCTGTGTAAGGAGATCTCAAAAAAACATTGTTCTCATTAGTAAACGAAAAACATATTGCTCTTGGTTCTTCATTGGACTCTCTTCTTTCTTTAATTAAACCAACTGAATCCTCTCTGCGCGAAAATCAATTCAATGAAACAGAATATCACTGATGCAAAATTTGGTTCTCAAAATGACAGAATATTTCCATTCCTGATCTCATACAAACTGTTCGTTTCTTAAAAACATAAAATGAAATTTACGTTCCAACTACCAAACAACAAATTTCTATTATCTCCTTCTTCACCCAGATATACTTATCATACCAGATACGCTCTAAAATATAAGCACAATATTCCCCTAAGGCCCTGACCAGAGCACTATTTTTTTCTTCAAAAACTATAACCAGTCTTTAATAGAAGGTGAATTATTATTGGAAGGGTGTTATAAACAAAACTTCAAACTTAATAACATTCTAACCTTCAAAAACACCTTAACTATCTTATGCCTGTAACGTTTGAATACAATACATAGGCCTACATCAGCTTTTCAATAAAACAAAAATAAGTTGTGACATAATAATCTTTCTCCAAAATATCGAACTGGAGTATTCTTTTGTATCGCTTGTTTATGTACATACAAGGAGCTTATTTTCAAGAGGCACTAGATCCATGCGTGTAACTTAAGAAAGAACTCTTTGTTTACCCGATTTTGTTCAGGTGTCAATTGAATATTGTTATTAAAAGATGCATGTGTTCATACTTTCCCTCGTAATTTAGGTTAATAATTTTGTTCAAGGTAATTAGAGGAAAATGTATATCATTATCTCCATTTGCTATCAAAAGATTTTGCTCCTTTCGGAAAATAGCTCTTCAAATGTTTTACATTTGGAGATATAAATAAAAAAAAAGAAATGGATGAAATCAATAAAATAAAATAGATACCGAGTATGAATCAGGGAACAAACTGAAAGTTTCGTCTCCTACATGCTGCCATTTGGACAAAACCGTCTTTCTCTTGTCTTTCTTCCTTTTCTCTTCCCCCTTCCTTTTTTCTTCTGCCCGTTTCTTCCCCTTTTTTCTTTTCCCCAGGTAGCAAGCCCATATGGGGCCCAAATGGGGATGCTCTGGGTCACTTGTGCCATCTGGGCTAAATGGACCCCATATATGTATCCCATATGGGGCCAATATTTAGTAACCCATATGGGATCTATCTGAGCCAGCCCTTATGGGTCCCAGATGGGATTAAGCTGGACATACCCATTTGGGCCCTATTTGGTATGGGTCCCATCTGGGTCCCATCTGTCTGATATGGGTTTACCCATATGGGTCCCATTTGCTTCTTGGGTACAGATGCCTTAAGGGCCCCAGATGGTTTTTCATATGGGGCCCATGTTTCAGATAATATGGGACCCATGTGGGTCCCACATGGGCTTCCTACCTGGGTTTTTATCCTCCCTGTCTCTCATTATCTCTCTCTCTCCCACTCTCTACTTCTTTTTTTGTACTTTTGCGCTTCGCGCTTAACAATTAGCTCGTTGCATTTAACGCTGCGGCTTTGCATTTGGCGCACTGCATTTCTATGATGCTGTTGATTGAATAAATTGAATCATCAATTCCTGATGAAGCCGCATGAGCGAGAATTCAATTTGTTGTTGTCTCATATACGGATGTCTCATTTACTTCGTCTTCTATTTTTACATGTATTATGAAAATGAGATAGCAAAATGTGTATATTGATGGTCATCTTGCGAGTATTGACCATTAACAACTCTCATCGGGCTCTCATAATTTTTTTGGTGAAATATTGGGGGGGGGGGGGATGATTGTACAGGCCACCCCCACCCCCACCTGAAATATTGGGCGTCTGCATCGACACCCATGATAATAATAATAATAATAGGCATTTCTATAGCGCCGCCTATCCAGAAATTCTACTCTGAGGCGCACTAATTTTCACTAATTCTCACCATACTACTTACACTTAGTCAAATTGTTTTTGATGTTTACTAAGGATTAGGGTTTCTGCAATCCAATTCAATTCAATTCAATTCAATTTTATTTCATTCATTTTAAAAAGACAACATTTCATATAACAACCAGCTATATAACATAAAATACACATTAAGAACATATTTGACATTTGGACATAAAATAAACTAAATAGGTTGCAACCTAAAAGGAAAAAAATAATCCTTATATAAAGGTTGACCCTCTTTTATAATAAAAAAATATGAAATATATCCGTTACTAAACATTATACTATACACAAATCAAGACAACAAACATACATACAACAAACAAATAAAAAATATATACATGGATTGTAAGTAACTATATTCCAAAGGGCTTATTATAATGGCTATTGCTTGGATCCACACAATTTAGAGGTCACGAGTCAAATATGAAATATTATACTCACCGTTTGCCTAGAGCCTGCCAAATGCGAAATGAATCTTGGAATGAGGCGCCGAGTCCTCTCCTCAGAAATAGTAATTCACTTATAGAGCTAAAATGATTCACACATAATCTTACACAATTCAAATAAAAGTAACAGGCAACAAGTAACATAAGAGGTCTCTTCTAGAACATGTTTTAAATACGTTTATCTCTTTCGCAGGATAAGAGGAGAGTTTGTCTCTGGGTCATGACAGACACCAAAACATGCAGTGTGTCAACAAAAATGATCTAGAAATCAATCTAATGCAGATTCCTTTTGCACAAATCTGCTTCGCTCCATCATATTTGTATGTGGAAGCGACGGGCAACCCGTATGAAATGAAAGAATGGGCTGCGTGTGGCGACATGGTCTAAAAGTGTAACATGGTGCTATACGCTCCTGAAAAGTTAGTCGATGCGTGTGAACGGACGCACAGTGCGTTGAAATTGCATAAATCTGACTGTACGTTGTTCTATTCGCTCGAGCCAGCTACCTGCTATGTTTTATGAATGGAAGAAATAAATAATATCGGAAAAGGAAACTAAGGTATACAGAAACGGATGAAAATATTTAAAAGAAATAAATAAATTGAAAGATAAAAAAAATATGAAGAATGAAAGGAAAACGATATAAAAATGGAAATGAGCAGGATTCCATATTATTTCTTTTTCTTGTATCTACCTCACGTTTTTCTATACCATTTTCTTTGTTTCTTTCCTTTCTCTTTTTCCTCTTCTATTTTTTCCCCCTCTTATTTTCTCTCTAATTTTACAACTTCTCTTCGGTTTCTTTCTTTATAGTAAAAGAGGGGGCTGTGGTGATTTTCAAATTTAAATTTTCTAAATTATTTCCCGTTTGTTTCTTTTTTGTGTATTTGTGTGTTTATATTGTGTTTATTGCTGTCTTTTGTGATATCTTTAACTATTGTATACTCAGTACTACAAACTATTATATTCTGGGGAACTTTTTCAAAACAAGGCAACCATTTCATTTGAAGTTATCGTATTTAAAGCGACTAAAAGCAACCTTTTCTTTAATTTCCTCCAAAGCTCACTCGTTACGCTCGCTCGCAGTTATTGTTGATGTAATTATGTTACTCATTTGAGATATTTCAGTATGGTATTGTTGGTGCCCCCATTTAAGAAAACGCTTAGCTCCTCCCCCCCCCCACACACTCCCTGAATATATTGATTAATATATAAATTCGGCGAAACATGCTGAAGCTAGCTAATTAGTTCTAGCGACTAAGTTCTCCGGAGGATTGTAAACTATAAACTCCTTAAGATGTCTAGCTTCCTCTTAAGGCTTATATTACTTTAGCTTTAAAACAACGTTTATGGACTAAAATCGACCGATTTGATATTCACGTCTGGAAATTATATATCAGAACTGCATATTCTGAGATTTTCATGGTCGAAGCCATCATGGAATGGCCTTATAACTAGAGCTAACCAACCAAACAAAAGAATGCATGTCTGTCGCTCAGTGAGTCGGTGGGCATTGTGATGCAATTAATAAAGTGGCCTGGGACGGCCCTGGGTATCTTCCTCAGCAAGTGGAAATTTTAGTCTGCTGATCCCAGACAGAAAATAAACTACTATACGTGATGTTTGGGGGGGGGGAGGGGAGAGGGAGGGGGAGGGGGAGGGGGAGGGAACTCTAATATATATCAAATGCCAGTGCATCTTAATATTCTTCCCACAATTCAATCATTTAAATCTACTACACTACATAATCTAGAAAATTTCAAATCTTTTGTTGCAAATGTAATTATGTTTACGTCCCTACGACATTCTTTTCAAAATGGAAATTCCTGCAAGACTCATTATTACATCATGTAGGAGGGAGGTTCTCTATGTTAAATTAAAAACAAAATCATCTCCCGACATTTGACGATTCTACAAGTAACCTTGCTCGCAGCCTAACGAATTTTTCGTCTCCAAAGAAAAAAACATTGTTTCGTGGAACTGAGTGTGCATGTGGTGTTTTTTATTCTCCTTCTTACTTAGACCCCGTTCTCACTCACTTTGAAAGTGGTCTTAGTTAGACCGCTCCAGAGGAACGGGTCTTGGGGAACGGTTTGCGAGCGTTCACACTCCGAGCAGTTTTTTATGGCTCAAACCGCTCCACGAGTCAAAGTGGTCTTGTTGCTATGGCAGCTCAGGTCAGCAGGTCAATTTTTTCGCGCGCGGAATACAAACCGTATGTACCGTACTACATGTTTCGCACGGAACGTCACTAGCTCACTTCCGGTCAAAGTACGCTTCCGTTCACATTGCACGTTATTAATAAGACCCGTTCCTCAAGGAGCGGTCCAGAAGTCCACTTCCTGGACCACTTTGACCCCGTTCTCATTCACTTCGTTGGAGCGGTCTAACTAAGACCCGTTCCTCAGGAGCGGTTCTTAGGTGAGTGAGAACGGTCAAAGTGGTCCAGGAAGTGGACTTCTGGAGGTGGTCTTGAGGAACGGGTCTTATTAAGAGCGGTTTAGACCGCTCTAACGTGCAATGTGAACGGAAGCGTACTTTGAGCGGAAGTGAGCTAGTGACATTCCGTGCGAAACATGTAGTACGGTACGTACGGTTTGTATTCCGCGCGCGAAAAAATTGACCTGCTGAACTGAGCTGCCATAGCAACAAGACCACTTTGACTCGTGGAGCGGTTTGAGCCATAAAAAACTGCTCGGAGTGTGAACGCTCGCAAACCGTTCCTCAAGACCCGTTCCTCTGGAGCGGTCTAAGTAAGACCACTTTCAAAGTGAGTGAGAACGGGGTCTTTGACCGTTCTCACTCACCTAAGAACTGCTCCTGAGGAACGGGTCTTAGTTAGACCGCTCCAACGAAGTGAATGAGAACGGGGTCTTAGTTTATATCATGCGAACGATATGGGTTTACACAAAGAGAGAGAGAGAGAGAGAGAGAGAGAGAGAGAGAAAGAGAGAGAGAGAGAGAGAGAGAGAGAGAGAAAGAGAGCAAGAGAGAAAAGGGAGAAAAGAGTGACTTTGCCTGGAAACCACACAAATCTATATCCGATCCCTATTAGTCATAACATGATTTACGGACCGGCACACTCTTTATATCACGTCGCATTATCGTAGGTGAATAAGATATTTCATACGGATGTGCTTGTAACAAGGGTAACCGGTAACAGAAGAAAGAAAAATACATTTGAAAGAAACATTCTGAAAGGAAACGTACCTTGGTTGAAATCTTTTGTAATGATGTTCACGCTGTTAGTTTTACATAAAAAATCATCCTATGATCACTGATTGTAACCGTGGGAGCGTGGTTGGAAAACTATTTGACGTGTAAGCATGTCCAAATTTGGGTATTACTTCGTTCTGCTTTGATACAAACATTCCTCGATACAATAATAAACATTGTTCGAGAAAACTCAGACAGACATATGACGGAAGTGGAAAATGGAAACAATATTTCTGTTTATGACACTTTACTTAATAGTCAGGTCCAGATTTCAGGTTTGTATGTATGTATATGTATATGTATATATATATGTATCATAATGTAATTTAGGAAATATGTGAAAAATCCTAAAATGTAAATACCGAACTACAGAGTGAGTCAGAAAAAATGTTCCACTTTTTAAAAGTTGTATTGTTTGAAAATGAATATTTAATCATAGGTTTCATGATATTTCTTGATAAAGTTATCCTCCCAGTAAATTTAGGTATAATTTTCATTTGAATCTCTGCATGCATGACTGAACATCAGACAATCTTTACAAGACTGCCAGTTCTAATTTGCGCAAAGTTACTGGGCGAGTAATAAAACAGTGCATTGAACAAAGACAGTCAGACAAACAGACACAGGCACACAGAAAAATGTTGTTAATTATTATTATTATTATTATTATGTTTAAGTGGCATCACCCTGACAATCTTTCCCTTTAGTACATATTCACTACCACCATCCTCATTGTCATCATCTTAATCTTCATCATTATCATCATTATCATCATCATCATCATCATGAAGCACAACATCCGCCAATACGCACCAAGAGGACAGCGACCACTCAACTTTTCGTACGAGAAGAAGAATTCCCGACAAAAAGTAACAGTTTGGGTGAGCCTTGTCGGGAATGGAACGCTCATTTGTGGGCGAGTGCATGTGCGTGTGCGTGTGTTTGCACATGTGTGTATGCGTGGGTGCG
This sequence comes from Strongylocentrotus purpuratus, assembly GCF_000002235.5. Classification (NCBI taxonomy): domain Eukaryota; kingdom Metazoa; phylum Echinodermata; class Echinoidea; order Camarodonta; family Strongylocentrotidae; genus Strongylocentrotus; species Strongylocentrotus purpuratus. The sequence continues at coordinate 33,722,059 of NW_022145610.1, forward strand.
TGTGTGTGTGTGTGTTTGTCTGTCTGGCTGTCTTTGATCAAAACACTGTTTTATTCCTCACCCAGCAACTTGGCGCGAGTAAGATCTGGCAGTCTTCTATAGATTGTTTGATGTTCAGTGATGCATGCAGAGATTCAAATGAAAATGGTACCTAAATGTACTGGGAGGATAACTCTATCACGACATATCATGAAACCCATTATTAAATATTCATACTTCAAACAAAACAACTTTTAAAAGGTGGGACATTTTTTCTGACTCACTCTGTACATTGATGCATTTAGCTATTGTATGCTCTACTTGAACCTAAGAGGGCTTGTAATCGTTAAGCTGATGTTGAATACATTGAGGAAAACAGAATTATACAGAATTTTTTTATTTGCAGTGCTTAACAATGGTAAAAGAATATCAGAACTATACAAAGTACATTTAGGCATATATATCATGTGTAAGGTGAAAAACACACGGGTTCGTCTTTCAATACTTCAGTTGTTGACAATTCATATTATCACATTAGATTCCTCGGTCCCCGGTACAAAATATTACAGATATATGTACTTTTATCAATTTTTATGAAATTCATTTATTCTCTGGCATACTCTAATATCAGTTCAGTTCAGTTCAGTTTATTGAATTCCATCTTTAAAAACAATTTTACAAAGTAAAAACATGCAATTTCATGTCACCGACGGAAACCCAGTACATGAAATACAACATTGTAGGATGCAAAAGTCAGAAGATAGCAAAGGGGAAATGTGAGGGAAAGAAAGAAAGAAAGAGAGAGAGAGAGAGAGAGAGAAGATAACAAACTGGATAAAAACATTCAGTGATAGTCTTGCGCAATTAAAAAACTTTTGAGATTACGTTTAAAACTGTTGTAAAATGAGATTGAAGTTTTATTAGTTGGAGGCAAGTTCCAAATTTCAGGTGCATGATGTCTGCAAAAATATGATGCAAAATTTGATGCAAACGACATTTAAGCTATGTAACATATTCATTCCCTAACATATAGGACGATTGTTTTACTGATAAACGATGATGTTACGAATTTGGTAAAGGTTGGTGTAGAAAACAAGAAAATTTGTTTATTTTGAAACACCAAATTATTACAAAATCACTAGATATTGCTTTGTATTACAAATATGTTCGAGAATTGCCCGCCTCCCCCCAAATAGGCTTAGTTTTCTGAAGTCTGCGTACCCGAAGAATTAAGGGAGTCGTGATCGATATAATTCAAGAAAAACGTTATAAAATTATATGGATATTATGATGCCTCTCTACTCTACTACTCTATCAGGATGTCTTTTTTTCATGAACTATGCTTTTAAATTATTATCCCAAATAACACCTGCCGACGAATATCGCAAGGTCTATTTGTTTTTAAAAACATCTTTCAATCACACTTCGGCCTGTTTTTGCCATAAATTGAATTGTTTATGACACTACAGTATACATAATGTCAAGTACAAAATATCAGAAATATTGATATTACGTGGGTCTCATTACTACGACTCTTCATTCTGTTAAAACGTGTTCTCTGACTTAACTATTCAACAAATTTCTTTCTTCGAATGACAACAGAATCCCCTTCTCAACCAAACACACTGACTTGGGGCATTTTTCATTCCATATTTGAATATTTCAAAAATGTCAAAATGATTTGAACACATTTCAATGAGAAAGGAACAATAAACCTTTCCTTGAACGATAAACCAAAATGAACCTACCTCTTGTTTAATAGGGAATGGCTAGTTGGTCTAGTGTTCATGTCCATGTTACCTGTTAGCCTACAAACTGACTTTTATCGGACCCAGGATTGAAACTTGAGTCTGTCCTTCATGTAAATCATCATATCTCATTGATATACGTCTATATAAAAACATATAAAAACACGCAAGCACACACAAACACCCGCAAGCGCACGCAAATACACGCACGCGCGCACACTCAAACACACGCACGCTTACGTAGATGAATAAAACAATTACCGTGTTTACACAGTGATCCGCCTCGAGGGTTGAAGCCGCGAGGTGTGTTGAACCCGGCAATGTTATATCATGTAAACGGGATCCCAGTGCCGGGTCCAACACGCATCGCGGCTTCAACCTGGCTTCAACCCTCGAGGCGGATCACTGTGTAAACACGGTAATTATTCAGTGCGTATACAAAAAAAAAAGTATAATTATATTTATAACCTGTGTAACCATCAATTATATTTCATTTTAAAGAGTAAGTTATTTAAATAATAAATCTGCTGCCACGGATGACAGAGTAGCAGTCTATCGAAAAAGTGTTGTAAAAAATCTCCTGTACCAATTTAGTGATGCAATGAATTTGGGTCAAAAGCCTTTTAATACCCATTGTTATTTAGTCCGAAAACAATTGTTAACATTTTCGCATTGATTTTGTGCCTAAGAATAGAAAAGGTAATAACGTCAACTCAGACTCGAGCTAAGGCTTATTAACCAGCGAAATTAATGATATTCGTTTTGCTTTCATGACACAATCTTGGCTTCTCTCGCATCGTTTGTTTAAAGGGACTTGGTAACATTGTTAAGTTGAGAGAAATGGTGCTAAGGTAGTGACTTCAATGCTAGATGTACAGTTAAAAATGATCTGAAAGTTTGAGTGGAAACTGACCATTATTAATGGAAAAATGATCCGATCGATTTCCTTAATTCTCCCAGCTATTTGATTACAATTTAAGTACATTTTAGGTGAATGTAAATCGTCACAAAGCAATGAATTGGCTCTGTAAACAATTCCAGACATTTCAGTGTTGAAAGATTTTTAAAAGCCTTATTTTCATGGAAAAACGGTTGGGAAAAATTCAAAAAAGTTTGGGAGAATTTACTGTTTAATCAGTGTTAGAGAGTGTTGCACAATAACGCCTTCAGAGAAAACCATGAATATATTTGTGGTTTGAGAATTTTTTCAGGACTTTTTGCCTGTTTTAGGTTTAGTACACTAGAAGGAATAAAATATGTAACATTTCACACACAAATTACACATTTTTTCATCAACCTTCAACAATGTTACTGAGTCACGTCTTGGCAAATTGGACAAAGATTACTTGTATAGATGGACCACTGGCGTACTGATGGGGGGGGGGGGGGGGGGGCTTGGGGGCAGTCGAACCCAAAAAAAGAAAATCAAACGTGGTTTATTTCTAATTCGATTCCAGCGACATACAAAATGGTGCTGAAATGACATGATTTTCCAGGTTTTTTTCCCTCACTTTTGCCCATTATGCCATTATGCCGATTATATTCATCCCATACAAATCATGTTCAGATTGCTAAATAAGTTATTGTAATGCTCGCCCATTTCAAACTTTGTTGGACAAGGATATTGAATTTGCCTTAGGTTGGTTTTGAAAGTCGTTTGAGTGATTTTGTCACGTGTTATTTTAATCTTTGTTTTGTTCTTGTTTTGTTTCAAAAAGTATTCTAATATTTGGCTATTGTTTAATTTGTATATTGTTTTACTCGACTTTTATCTGAGCTTATCTTTATGCGTTTACGCAAGAAAGCCATTCACAAACATTTAACAAACGTATCTGTAAGACATTTAATCAAGGCATTTCTTCTAAAAAAAAATGAGCATGTATATCATTACATTAACAATAATATATCGACTAAAATAATGATCTGTTTTGATGTTATATATTCTTGTATGTAGAAGCGAAGCGTGTCTCCAGGAATTTACGGGGCACGGATGGGAGAGGGTGAAATTGCCTCCCTCTTTGCGTTTCTTTCTTTCTTTCTTTCTTCTTTTCTATCGTTTCTACAATTCCATTAGTGGGGAGGGGGCGGAGCACGTGCCCCTATGCGCCAAAGAGGCTACGCCATTCCTTGTTTGATTCACTAAGGTTATAACGGAAAGCAAAACATGGACTTTCGCTGTAAGCCGCTACATCAAAGCATAACAGGAACAGAAAAATTATAAACATGCTTCAAATTTAGTAGAACGAAAAGAATTTAAACGGTTTAAATAAACAAATATTGATAAACACTTGTACATCAATTTATCAGAAAAGATGTGCTAGTGACGAGCCATATACGCAAAGAAAACAGAAATTACATTGAAATAATTGCCAATAGTCATTTATTAATATCTCTCACCTCAATCCACCCAACAGTTAGTACATGCTTTTGTTACTTCGCACCTTGATAATTGCAATTCATTACTCTTTCGACTACCAGCCAACCAAATTAACCGATTGCAAAAAGTTCAGAATGCTGCTGCTCGCCTTGTAACTAACTCTAGAAGATTATCACATATCACTCCTATCTTGAAATCTCTGCACTGGCTCCCTGTTCAACAGCGTGTGATCTATAAAGTTCTACTCTTAATCTATCGTGCACTAAATGATCTAGCTCCTGAATATATTTCATCCCTTCTATCGCCCCACTCCGCAGGTCGTTCTGGTTTACGTTCATCACATAATATTAGGCTTAAAGAAATACGTACTAAAAGAAATTGGGGGGGGGGGTAAAGTATTTGCATCAGCAGCTCCTTTGTGGAATAAGTTACCTTTCTCTATTCAAACAGCCAACACTCTTTCTACTTTCAAAACTGGGCTTAAAACTCACCTGATGCTCAATGCATATGTTTAAATGTCAATGTTCTTTTTATACAATGCATACAAAACAAACAATCACACTGTGCCGCATTGTATGTACCTTGGCACCATAAAGTTGTGTTATCTAATGGAAGTTAACATTTAATATTTCTTTAATCTTAAGTATGTTGAATATTAATTTGAATTATTTGTATGCGCCTTGAGCATATCTAGAGATGGATATGTTGCGCTTTATAAATATTGTTATTATTATTATTATTACATACAGAGATACACATTCATATCAAATAATCGCCTATGACATGTGGGTAGGCCTTAAATTTTTTTTTTTCACTGAAATATTGTAATTTCAATTAATCGTAGCTACTGTGCGAGTGATTACATCTACGAGAGTGCTGCTTAAACATGGTATAGTGATTCAATAAGAAAACATCTTTGTACTTCAAACTTATTAAACATAATTATACCTCATCATTTAGGGATTTCCCGTGTAACTGGGATCCACGCACACTTATCCGAGTGCACGGGGGTACTGGTGCGTCGACTAGGCTTCTCATTAGTCACCTTTATGTATATTGAGAGTGTATTGAAATTAGCAATATCTCTTTACGGAAATAACATTGGAAGCTCATATTATGCATAGAGAATCTCGGCATGGAACCATTGATACAGAGAACAAAATATTTTCTGGATTATTCCGCTTTAACTTTATATGGGCACAACATTGTTGTTACTGAATCTTTTTTCACATGAAAGAGAAAGTTGAGTCCCGGTATTTATGAAATATAATTTGTGGGCTTTCTCATTTTTTTTTATGTCAGTTTGGAAAAAATATCATAGAAGAAAATAGAAATGCTCCAAGCATTGCCTTTCGTATGCTTTCATGTTCAAAATATCACGAGAAATAGATTAAAGGTAAAGACCAGTTATGGTCATGCGATTGCATTGTGAAAGAAACGTTGTGGAATCGATCAGAAAAGGTTGATCATCTAGCATCTAGCATCTGCAAGGTTCTGGAATCATCAAAATGATAAGAAATTTGGCCCATTCTTCGTAAAGTTACAAGCACTATACACAGAAAGATGTATATGGGACTATATCTCTCACAGTCCATGAGAGAAACAAATTTACCAAATATATGAATTAGTAGGCGGTTTCCCAGCAATTTTTTTATCATCATATAGTCAAAACATATTCTTTCACATGATTGGTAATGAGAGCTTCCATTTCATTTTTTGAAATTGGGGCGTTTCCAATACTGGTCTTTACCTTTAAATGTTCGGCCCAAACTGTTATGCCACATGTACGTGTAGTGCCATGTACACATTCTTGCGTGCGGTGTATGTGTTTCCAGCAAAATTTAGCAAATTTCTTCCGATTCTTATCATTCTAAAACTTTTGTTTGCATTTATTAATTTTATTTCTCAAGACTCCAATTCTAGTTCGTACATAGCAAGGTACATAGCAAACGTGGTTTATTTCCAATTCGATTCCAGCGACATACAAAATGGTGGTGAAATGACATGATTTTCCAGGTTTGTTTCTCTCACTTTTGCCCATTATGCCATTATGCCGATTGTATTCATCCCATAGAAATCATGTTCAGATTGCTAAATAAGTTATTGCAATGTTCGCCCATTTCAAACGTTGGTGGACAAGGATATTGAATTTGCCTTAGGTTGGTTTTCAAAGTCGTTTTTGAGTGATTTTGTCACGTGTTATTTTAATCTTTGTTTTGTTCTTGTTTTGTTTCAAAAAGTATTCTAATATTTGGCTATTGTTTAATTTGTATATTGTTTTACTCGACTTTTATTTGAGCTTATCTTTATGCGTTTACGCAAGAAAGCCATTCACCAACATTTAACAAACGTATCTGTAAGACATTTAATCAAGGCATTTCTTCTAAAAAAAATGAGCATGTATATCATTACATTAACAATAATATATCGAATAAAATAATGATCTGTTATGATGTTGTATATTCTTGTATGTAGAAGCGAAGCGTGTCTCCAGGCATTTACGGGGCACGGATGGGAGAGGGTGAAATTGCCTCCCTCTTTGCGTTTTTTTTCTTTCTTCTTTTCTATCGTTTCTACAATTCCATTAGTGGGGAGGGGACGGAGCATGTGCCCCTATGCGCCAAAGAGGCTACGCCATTCCTTGTTTGATTCACTAAGGTTATAACGGAAAGCAAAACATGGACTTTCGCTGTAAGCCGCTACATGAAGGCATAACAGGAACAGAAAAATTATAAACATGCTTCACATTTAGTAGAACGAACAAGAATTTAAATGGTTTAAATAAAACAAATATTGATAAACACTTGTACATTAATTTATCAGAAAAGATGTGCTAGTGACGGGCCATATACGCAAAGAAAACAGAAATTACATTGAAATAATTGCCAATAGTCATTTATTAATATCTCTCACCTCAATCCACCCAACAGTTAGTACATGCTTTTGTTACTTCGCACCTTGATAATTGCAATTCATTACTCTTTCGACTACCAGCCAACCAAATTAACCGATTGCAAAAAGTTCAGAATGCTGCTGCTCGCCATGTAACTAACTCTAGAAGATCATCACATAATCACTCCTATCTTGAAATCTCTGCACTGGCTCCCTGTTCAACAGCGTGTGATCTATAAAATTCTACTCTTAACCTATCGTGCACTAAATGATCTAGCTCCTGAATATATTTCATCCCTTCTATCGCCCCACTCCGCAGGTAGTTCTGGTTTACGTTCATCACATATTATTAGGCTTAAAGAAATACGTACTAAAAGAAATTTGGGGGGGGGGGGTAAAGTATTTGCATCAGCAGCTCCTTCTTTGTGGAATAAGTTACCTTTCTCTCTTCAAACGGCCAACACTCCTTCTACTTTCAAAACTGGCTTAAAACTCACCTGATGCTCAATGCATATTGTTAAATTTCAATATTCTTTTCATACAATGCATGCAAAACAAAAAAAGTCACACTGTGCCGCATTGTATGTACCTTGGCACCATAAAGTTGTGTTATCTAATGGAAGTTAACATTTAATATTTCTTTAATCTTAAGTATGTTGAATATTAATTTGAATTATTTGTATGCGCCTTGAGCATATCTAGAGATGGATATGTTGCGCTTCATAAATATTGTTATTATTATTATTATTACATACAGAGATACACATTCATATCAAATAATCGCCTATGACATGTGGGTAGGCCTTAATTTTTTTTTCTTTCACTGAAATATTGTAATTTCAATTCATCGTAGCTACTGTGCGAGTGATTACATCTACGAGAGTGCTGCTTAAACATGGTATAGTGATTTAATAAGAAAACATCTTTGTACTTCAAACTTATCATACATAATTATACCTCATCATTTAGGGATTTCCCGTGTAACTGGGATCCACGCACACCTATCCGAGTGCACGGGGGTACTGGTGCGTCGACTATAGGCTTCTCATTAGTCACCTTTATGTATATTGAGAGTGTATTGAAATTAGCAATATCTCTTTACGGAAATAACATTGGAAGCTCATATTATGCATAGAGAATCTCGGCATGGAATAATTGATACAGAGAACAAAATATTCTCTGGATTAGTCCGCTTTAACTTTATATGGGCACAACATTGTTGTTACTGAATCTTTTTTCACATGAAAGAGAAAGTTGAGTCCCGGTATTTATGAAATATAATTTGTGGGCTTTCTCATTATTTTTTTATGTCAGTTTGGAAATATGACGAGAAATAGATTAAAGGTTCGGCCCAAATTGTTATGCCACATGTGCGTGTAGTGCCATGTACACATTCTTGCGTGCGGTGTATGTGTTTCCAGCAAAATTTAGCAAATTTCTTCCGATTCTTATCATTCTAAAACTTTTGTTTGCATTTATTGATTTTATTTCTCAAGACTCCAATTCTAGTTCGTACATAGCATGAAAACAAAACATTTTCCATAGTCCTAGTTTATACAAAACTGCAACATAATTATAACTAATGTCTTTATCATTTGATAGACAAACATAAATACAACATGATTCATTGTTCATTATTTCACAATGTATAGGACCAAAATATATCACAATTACATAATAGGCAAATATTAACGCACTACACAGTTATTTCAACGCAAAAACTAGGACAATCATTCCTTTTTTCTTCTTCAGAATGAGACATATAACATATTATTATACAGAATTGAAATTATGAGTTTTACTTTAATTAATACACTATCTACCCAAAACCCCTCTCCCTTCACTTAACGGGGTACATCGATTCTTATGTACTGCATATTCAAATTGTACGCACTCTTTTTAAACAAGGTTATTCTTGACAACCTTAAATGTTGTTCGAAGCATAGCAACATATAATGTATGCAGACTGGATTCCAAGTATTGTAGTTCCTTCATTAATATCAGGGTAATGGAATTGGTCGTCACTAGGTCCCAAGGATAGAAACATCAATGATCAGTAAACCGGTCTATTGCTTCAGGACAGTTACTTTCAAAATGCAATCGAATGATCAGAACTCATCTGTTATCTTTAAACTGTATCTGAGCACAATAATTCTTGCTTTTTATCTTTTTGTGAGATAAAACCATTCAGTTCTTGGATACTGGTCACTGCTTCATGCTGAGCTGGGTCTTGATATCGATGACATTCTCTGACAGTCCCATCAACTTTCTGCTGATGTCATTCATTTCCTCTGCCATGTCCTCTATCATCATTTCAGTTGTCTTGATGAACTCAACACTCTCATCTTCCTGGAAACGAAAGATTCGGACAATGTTAAGTCACGAGATCGGACGCTCAATAGCCCGACAGCCCACGTAACCGACAATGTCGGTCTTGTAAGCCCTTTGACAACGTTTTTTAATAGTTTCACTAGACTGACGGCACAAGAGACTGACAGCCCTGTCACGGAATGACTCTTTTTTTGTTCTAAAAGTTATGTTTAAGACTTGTGACGAGACTAGAAGAAATAGTTCGGAGAAGAAGGGGAAGACGAGAGTTGTTATCTACGTAATGGCAGTTCGCCAACAGCGACGACAGTCGCTAACAGTTTAGCAGTTTGCTTGCAGTTCCAGCATTTCTATGTTGAGATGGGAACTCTTTAGATAATCCTTAAGGTATGTTTATTCATTGATTTATATATTTTATAATAGAGTGCTGTAAAATGCCACTGAAAGTAGTTGCAAGTTGTAGAGATTACAGTCGCACTATGGAAGCGATGGCCTATATGAATGTGTGTAGTGACGTGAAACGAATCGCGAACATGGATTCGTTGAAAGTTTGATTGATAGTTTAGGCGGTCTGTTTTGAAGACCTTTTCCTTTGTGAAAGATAAAGTAGTTTAAAATTGATGGTTGTCAGGAAGATGATATGTGAATTTAACTTAGTTATGAGCATGAGTATAGACTTCGAATAAGTTAAGACCAAACTATGTTGACTTGCGTATGTACGTGTGAAGGTATCTTAGTTACGACAACCTCTTCACGCACGATTTAATGTGCGGATGAATATCATTTTAGAGATAACGTGATAAGTTCATGATAGTCTCGTTTTAGCGCTTGAGAAAGTTTCTTGTTTATGTTATTGATTATTCTGTTGTCTATGGTTATGCATTTATGCTTCTTTAAAGATTCGTGGTTTATCGAAAGTTGGCATATTATTATAACTATAAAATTTAGATTTACTGACACAAGAATGGAACTTGAGTATATGTGGAAATTGGATTCCCAAGTGTTAAACGTATTGCAAGAACATGTATTTAGTGTTTTCATTTGTTGTATTTTGCAGGAATTATCCCACACAGTTGTTGAATTTCTCTTCACTTTCCAATGATGATCCACGACAGCGTCACAATAAAGGAACCAACATGAGTTAAACGGATGTCTCCTTTGTTTCATCATTGAATTGCAACAACGTGTTTAAAGCTAGAACTCACATAAATCCTTTGAGTCCGTGTTCCATCACAAGCCCCCTAGACCAATAGCCTTTTAGCCATGTTGAGAGGGATCACTATTGTGTTGGTCTCGCGGGTCTAGGTCTAGTGGACCTTTCAAGAGTATCTCCTTTTAATCCAATTTATTATTATAAGCATGCATTTATTTGTTTTGTCGGTCTCATCGAATGTTGGTCTACTGGAGTGACCCCAACAGAAGAATTTAAAATCAAGAAGAAAAGGGAAAACAAACAAACAAAGTGTCAGAATTTACCGTCCTCTCGAGTTCCTCAAGAAAGACGACCAACTGATCATGAGTTTCCCTGTAGCCAGTCAATTTGTAGAGGAGCTTGGACCAAGGCGAGATCCTGGTCCAGACCGGTATTACCTGGGACTTGATAATGCTGCTCTTCCACAAAAACATGAACCTGTTGTCTTGAAGGTCTAGGATCGCCTCAGCCTACAAGTATGGGTCATTGAAGTAGAAATGATGAAGAGAAAGGTTGAGTTCTGGAAAAGGTAAAACTTTTTTTCTTTCTTTTGACATGTTTGATGTCAGTTTGGACAAAAATGTAAGAGTAGAAATGTTACATGAAAAGGATCTATCTTAAATTTCCTCAGATAAAAAAGATTAGTGATATATATGTCAAAACTGCGGACCACATTTTGATACCACACGAGTGTCCCTTTTACTCATATTTGAGCAGTGTACATTATTATGTGAGTGATTTTCAGCAAGCAGATTGGTCGACTTACCTCCAGAGTACGTTTATACATCTTCGCCTTCGTCTGAATTACTTCGATATCGTAAACTGCTAAACCGGTCTGTAATATAAAGATTCGTAATTTAGTACGGACAATACAAACACATTAAAAACGATCACAAAGACTTTCAAGAAATAGACTCATAGGTCTGAATTCACAAAGGAGGTTTAGATTTAACCGATGGTTTAAACCAGGCGCGGATCCAGGATTTCTTAGGGGAGGGGGCCCGACTTTTTGTTTTCTTTTGCTCCCGAAAATTTGAAAATCGCGCCGGCCGAAAAGTCGCTCAGTTGGGGGGGGGGGGGGGGGGGGGAGAGGAGAGGTAGTGAGTACATTTTTGTTTTGGCCCTTGGGTTATGTAAATGAAGGTTGAAACCATGGGTTAAATGTAAACCTCCTTTGTGAATTCGGGCCAAAGGCAATGTCAATGTCTATCAAATTATTTACGCATCAGTTTGAGTTTGAGTGACAACCAATAAATATTTTAAAAAAAACAGACGGCCGTAACAAAGGTTGTGGTTTAACTTTGAGGTACATTTATGAGAAGTCAAACATGAAAGAGAGAGTACTTTATCACGAAGACTTACCAAGAGATTCATGATGAGGATGGGCATGAAGATGATGAAGATGACAAATATGATATGCGTGGAGATCGGAAAGAAGACCATACTTGTGAAGTCTTCAGATGGAACCGGCTTGTATAGGTAGTCAAGGTTGTGGAAAACGCCACTATATTCGATCTCTCCAGTCATCATTGCTAGGGTTTTGCCTAAGGAGTCCGCCAGGGTGTGGAAAGGTACCTATATAAAATATATCAAGAATTATCATCATCGTTTAGCTTCCATTTTTCCTTGCTGTAGGTTGGACTTTTCATTTGCCTTATAGCCTAGTGACCCTCCTCCGGTATTCAGCATCCGCCTGGGTGAGGTCAAAATGATCACTGTCGTCAAATTTTCAAGAATACTGAATTATATTTCCTTTGTCAATTTATAGATTTATTATAAGTAGTCATATACGACGAGAAGGATCAGAGAGAGGAAGCTGCCCTGCGGGACTCCATACGATACTGATAGCACGCTAATATTATTAAAACTGACAGGTACAAAATCTATGAAAAGGGAATACATATACCCACACAACCAGATAAACAATTGTTTTAGTATGAAAGGCTGTAAGTGATGTATATTTATAGTTTCACTCTAAAACGATTGACACTTTTAAAACTTAAACTGTATTTTTTTGTATTACTCTCATTGTATCATATCCGGACACATACCCCCTGGACATCCATCCCTTGGACATCCACCCCCGGATAACCACCCAAGTCCACTACCCCCTAGACAACTACCCCTAGGGCAACCACCCCTAGGGCAACCACCCTCTAGGACGATTACCCCCCGGCACAACTACCCCCCGACTACTACCGCCAGACAACTACCCCCTAGGACAACTACCCCCGGACAAAAACACCCTAGACAATGCCCCCCTAGGACAACTACCCCCGGACAACTAACCCCTAGGATAGTTGTCCGGAGGTAGTTGTCCTAGAGGTTGGTTGTCGTAGGAGTAGTTGTCTGAGGGGTAGTTGTCCGGGTGATAGTTGTACGGGGGTAATTGTCCTAAGGGGTAGTTGTCCTAGGGGGTAGTTGTCTGGCGGTAGTAGTCGGGGGGTAGTTGTGCCGGGGGGTAATCGTCCTAGAGGGTGAATGCCCTAGGGGGTGGATGTCCAGGGGTAGGTGTCCTAGAACCCTCATTGTATATTTAAAGATAATGTCGGAATACCTGATTTGAGAGTAAAATGCAGAAGACAACTGCAAAAGACAAAATGAATATGCCGGCAACCAAGATGAAGTTTAGAAGAGTAGATAGTACTTCTGTGGAAGAGAAATGATATACCACGAAAATATGTGTTCAGTAACTCGGTCAGGGCGATCGCTGAGGTTATTCGCAGGCCACGGAGCCGAGACTGGAATGGCATTTTTATTTTTTTATTCTGATAGAATGAATAATAAACGACTGCGGGAATTTTTAATGACCCCCCCCCCCCCCCCACCACAACCATTAAGAGTGCACCATGATACATCCTCATATAATTACTTGATGTATATCGATTCCGATTTTTGTAATGGGTCAAAATAACCATTTCCCAAATACTGGGTTGTTACAAAGGAGCCGTTGTGACACGAAGATCCCTTTTGTATTGTTTGTGGAACCTCTATTGATATTTTTTGGACACAATTAATAAAGAACCGTTTTCTTCCAAGAGTGTACGTGCTTTGGGAAAGGCTACAGCCTACAAGACCTAAGTTTTCTATCTTCCTTTTCGAACGAATTCTTTTATTTATCAGTCTTAGGAGCTGTAGGTCGCGCACGCCGTATGTTTCTTGGATCTCGTGGAATTGTCTTCTTTTCTATATTTTGTTAAGGTATTTTCTGTGTTTGTCCGTCTCCTTAAACTCGTAGCACACAGCCTAGCAATTGGTTGAACGATTGAATTTTGCGATTGATTGCACACAGTGATCAAAACAATCCATCGTACGATCAATTGCTAAGCTTTGTTTTACGAGACCGGCAACTGGGGTGACCCCAAAGGGTGTGAGCAAAAATTAGAAGTGGTCGCCCTTCCCTGTGGATCCTTTACATGTATTGGTGACTGGTAGTGATATATTTTGTATTTACCTAAGAACATGAGGACGTATATTCCGAGGAATGGGATGGTCTGGAGAGAGAGGATAAAGTTGAACCATGCCAGGAACACTGCAAATGCACCCAGTTGCCATTGCCATTCCTAAAAATAAACAGAAACCACAAGTTGTGTCCATTTATAGGAAAATGAAACCCAACATCACTATTTCAATCAAAATGACAGCTCCCATGTGAAAATGGCTATCAAGGAAACTGAAAACTTCGGAGAGATTGCTTTCCTTGCTATTTAATCAAACAGGGGTAATTTCAAGAATTTTTTTAACTGGCGGACAGATTCTAATAAGATGATCAGCTCATGTTTGTTGGGTTTCACTCTTCTCGAATATATATATACTGACAAGGTTGAGTTCTGGGTAAACAAATATTTTTGAGCTCTCTCATTCGTTTTATGTTAGTTTGTAAGAATAAGTAAAAGATTTGCCCCTGAAAAGGTGTACTCCAGAAGTGCCCCCATATTCGAAATATGTCGAAAATAAGCTTTGAATAAGGTTTGAACCAAATATTCATACCACTTGTGTGTGTAGTCCCAGGCGCGGATCCAGGGGGGGGGGGCGAGCGGGCCTTGGCCCCCCCCCCCCCCCACCCGCAAAAAAAAAAGAGAGAAAAAAGGAAAAGGGAAAGGGAAAGAGAAGGGAAAGAAAGAAGAGAAGGGAAAGAAAGAAGAGGAAGAAAGAAAGAAGAGGAAGAAAAAAAGAAAAGGGGGAAGAAGGAGATAGGGGGGCCGAAAGGGCCTTGCCTCCTAGGCTGTTAACCCCCCCCCCCCCCCCCAAATCAAAAAAATAAGAGAGAAGGAAGGAAAGGGAAAGAAATGACATAATTTCCGAGATTTTTCCTCACTTTTTAGTAAATACGTTTGTATGTGTTTGTTGGAGAATGACAAATTACTAAATTTACAGCCAGGCAAGAAATATGATTCTTGAGATTCCTACATGTCAGGCCCGAGGTGGGGCGGGGATTGGGAGCCTCGAGCTCCTTCCCCCCCCCCCCCCCCACTTTTTTGAAAAAGTATATTAAAGAGAAATAAAATAGAATGAGAGCAAGGAAGAAAAAATAGTTAACTGCCAGTGTTAAAAATGAATGAGGCATCTAAATATGCTCATCTGACCGTGATTAAATGCCTAAAACCCCTAAGCACCCGGGGGCTCTGCCCCTGGATTCCACCTAGGACCCTACGGCGGGCCCTTAGATGCTCATGTGACGGTAATTTAATGCCTAAAACCCCTGATTTTTTGGGGCTCCGCCCCCTGGAACCCACGCCAAATAGTGACCTGCCAGTGTCATAAAATATTAAGGTATACAAAAAAATGCTCATCTGACCTTAAAGGTAATACAAAGTTTTGGGAAATTTTGAAAATTGGGTGGATAGTGAATCTTTACAATTTTGATATATTTGGATGCCCCTGTGGATGTATTATAAGCACTAAACAAATTAGCCCCTAAAACACTTCTGTTTTCGAGAAAAATTGAATATAAAAATTTACCGGTGCTCCCGGTAAATTTTGATAAATTTCAAATAGCGCCTATGACCGTACAATGATAGCTGCGACCATGAAAATCTCAGAATATGTAGTTGGGATATATAATTTCCAAACGGGAATAGCTAATCGGTTTATTTTAGTCAAGAAACATTGTTTCATAGCTAAATTAATATCTTGACCTTGAGAGGGAGCTATACAACATAAAGAGTTTATTATTTATAATATCGTAACTTTAGACTCGATTTCAACCGCGTCAACGATCAATGTATATTGTAGGAACGCATATGCTTCCAATATGTTAATTTGAACCAAATTCATGACCCAATACTAAAACTTTGTAATACCTTTAATTAAAGGCCTTAAACCCCTGAGCTTGCGGGGTCGGACAAGGTATCAAAATGTGTTTATCTGACCGCAGGCGCGTAGCCAGGGGGGGGGGGGGGGGGGCGGTCCCCCCAAATCGGAAGAGGACGTAGGAAGAAAAAGGAGCAGACAAAGAACACCTTTGAAAAAAGGATTAAGATAGAGAACGGTACAACGCATCATCTTCTTTCTCTAATAATTTAATGAAACGTAAAAGCTTCGCTCAGGAGGGGAGAGGGGGGGGGGGGGGAAACTGAATTCAGACGAGGATTAAGAGTCGAGAACTGTACAGCCAATCGTCTTCTTTCTCTCATAATATTATGAAACTTAAAAGCTTCCCCGCTTCGCTCAGGAAGGGGGGGGGGACCTGAATTTGGACGAGGATTAAGAGTCGAGAACTGTACAACGAATCGTCTTCTTTCGAATGATTTAATGAAACGTAAAAGCTTCCGCGCTTCGCGCGAGGGGGGGGGGGGGAGGGGATCTGAATTCAGACGAGGATTAAGAGTCGAGAGCTCTCCAAAGAATCGTAATAATTTAATAAATCGTAACATTTTCTTGTGAAACGTCAAAGCTTCCGCGCAAAGCGCGGAAGGGGGGGGGGGACCTGAATTCAGACGAGGATTCAGAGGCGAGAAATGTTATACGAATCTTTAATGATTTAATGTTACCTTCCGCGCTTCGCGCGGGATGTAGGGGGAACTAAATTCCGACGAGGATTATTTTCGAGAACGTTATAACGAATCGTCTTCTTTCTCTAATGATTTAATGAATCGTAAAAGCTTCCACGCTTCGCGCGGAGGGGGGATACTGATTTCAGACGAGGATAAGTGTCGAAAACGGTACAACGAATCGTCTTCTTTCTCTAATGATTAAAGGAAACTTAAAAAGCTTCCGCGCGAAGCGCGGGAGGGGGGAACCTGAATTCAGACGAGGATTAAGAGTCGAGAACTCTCCAAAGAATCGTAATAACTTAATAAATCGTAAAAATTTTCTGCGCTTCGCGCGGGAGGGGAAAAACTAAATTCAGACGAGAATTATTTTTGAGAAGGGTACAACGAATCGTCTTCTTTCTCTAATAATTTAATGAAACGTCAAAACTTCCGCGTTCGCGGAGGAGGGAGGGAGAAACTCCCACCCCCCTCCGCATTACGTCACTGTTGGTCACCATGGGTGGTATTCTCATAAGTTAAGCCGGGACTAAGTCCAGACTAAACAAGAATTTTAGTTCACACTTCTATGGAATGCTAGGTTTCATCTTCCTCCTTCAATATTCATGACAAGGATAATCTACGAAAGATTTTGTTGAAATTCAGTTCATACTCATATTATCTTTTTCTTCCCATTTCATTGCAAAATTAATTTTTTGGACGCTTTTCATTGAAGGATTAAAATAATCTGTTCAGGGTAAATTAGTTCACAACAGGCACTCCATAAAAGTGTGAACTAACTAAGCACGCGCTAACTTAGTACGCGCTACCGGAATACCACCCCATTACGTACCAATATTTGGCTCGCATAATTTGAAATTTGGGCCCCCCCCCCCACCCACCCACCCTAAGAAATCCTGGATCCGCGCTTGTGTAGTCCCATACACACTTCTGTGGGCAGTGCGCTCAACTTCCAGCAAGATTGAGTCAATTCCGTACCATTCAAAGATGATTAAAACAGATCGCACAGTACACGGATTCATATTGTACAACATAATCAACAATGCCCAATGGCTCTCAGACAGTTCTATTCCTACACAATATAGGCCTAATTATTTGACCGGTGCTCAACTTAATCTTTAAATTGAACGTTCGCACTGATTATATCTGATATTAATTTGGTTTTGATGAGAGAAAACATGAGGAAAGTGAACCAATCACCTAAATAAAAATAATGTGTGTGCAGCTGGAAGGTATAAACCAACCACAAAGAATTCATGCAGCCTTTTATGGACTAACCATAGACATAATTGCATGGACTAACCGATGAGGAGAACAGATGAAATAAAGAATGGAATAAATGCTGCGCACAGGAAACCCAAGGGTTTCCATGATTTGGCCCCTATTTTATGCAAGCGTTATTTTAATTCTGGGGCGGTATTCTGAACCCTGTGTTATCTCTAATATTGTTGTATCTTTGAAGATAAGATAAAGTTGGTATTCTGAACATTGTTGTAACTTTTGTGTTATCTTTTGTTGTATCTTTTCTCTCATCTTATTGGCCGCGCCTGCGCTCATACTTTGGTGCGCTTGTAATTGTGCGTATTATTAATAAAGTGGCATTTAATTCTCATTTGCATATGCGCACGGGAGATAATATGTCGAGATAATTGGTATTCTGAAAGTTGTTGTATCTTTTATCTTATCTTATCTTGCATAGTATTTACAACAATATTTACAACAGGTAGGGGGTTGTTGTATCTTTCGTGGTGATATAATGGCGGCAATATTTTTTGCCCAGAACCAACTTCGTGCCAATAGACGAGTTAGAAGAAGATTGTGTGTTGACCGGAAACATCAGATGAGAACTTTCTAAGATATTACATGCTAGGATAGAACTATTTTCATGCTCTCATCTTAACCAATATAGTGAAAGCGTGATTTGTCTTCATGATCCACAATCAACAGCGCATAATGATGACGCGCGTAATAAGTGCTCAAATAACTAATTACGCCCAAGATTAGTATGCGCTAGGCGCATCTTCAGATATGGCATAAAGTATTCCTATTGGTTGATCTACTTATCATGCTTATATAAAATAGATTTTGATCGGTAGGGTCCATACAAATGGGCGTGTCATCAATGGTCAAAGATAAGATAGAGGCGGTCCTTCAAGAGATAACACCGTCCTTGTTTTCACGAAGTGACGGTAGTGAGGAAAATCGTCACGCAAAGTGAATGCAATTTTTTTTCACTACCGTCACTTCGTGAAAACCACAGGGATAAAACAATGTTCAGAATACCAACTTACAACAATATTAGCGCTGTGTTATCTCTGGAAGATACAACAAAAGATAACACAAAACTTACAACAATGTTCAGAATACCACCCCTGGACCCTATATTGACTTTTGTTATTCGCCTACTATAAGCGTTAAGCCGAGTGATGGCGCGATTCTTAGTGACTGCGCGATCCCACAGAACTCTGTGCGCGATCCCCACAAACCGCCGGCTGTTTGTGGGGATCGCGCAGTCACTAAAGGCCCGGTCACACAGCCTTTCGCGTCTGTATCGCGGGTAAAATTTCGCGATTTTGTTTTGCCCGCGTTTGCCCGTGGTGGAAAAATGTGCAAAATTGGCTTACCCGCGGTTTACCCGTGGTATGCCCGCGGAACAGACGTCGGCGACTGTTCCGCGTCCTTATCGCGGGTGAAGCGCGGCGGTACCGCGGCCTACCACGCTTACACGCGGTACACACGCTAATGCACGTGATAACAACACGGTACAGACGCGGAACAAACGTGCTATGACCGTGCTCCACCCGCGATTACCCGCTAAAATTTCGCGTCCAATTCCGCGTGTAACCACGTCTTAACCGCGGCCGTAGCACGTCCTAGCACGTTCGTTCCGCGTCTGTACCGCGTCTTTACCGCGTGTGTACCACGTGTACCGCCCGCGATTACCCGCGGTCTAAATTTTTGGGCAGCCCAAAACTTTTTCGCGCGGCCAACCGCGTGTGAATTTCTTACCGCGTGTAACGACGGGTAAAGTACGGCTGTATCGCGTCTTTATCGCGACCTCAAAGCGTCCAACAGCGTCTGCTTCACGGGCAGAAATTTTTGGCCGTGATTCGGCCGCGATACGCCCGTGGAGGGCTGTGTGACCGGGCCTTAAGGATCGCGCTATCACTCGGCTTTACGTTTATAGTCGGCGAATAACAAAAATCAATATATGGTCCAGAACTAGACTATGCAAGCGTGTACGGATGCATGGAGTACTAGAAGTCTATTCCATAGACATTTTAATTAGGTCTACTCACACGATTGAGGGTGTCTTTAAAGGTACTATGTCCCATTTGCAGCCAACCTTAACACTCATGTCACGTATGTCCTATCTGTGAAATTTAAACGTTCGCATCGTCCTATAATTCAAATTATGCAAGGAAACCCGTTTACTTTCGAGACTTCGCTGTCAGGCACTATCGAGTGACTGACTGACTTCTTTTTTTTTCATTTGGTAATAGCATACATAAAATGAGCTGTAATGGTATATGAGCATTTGTCTACATCAATAACACACTTCTTGTAATGGCCAAAATTAAACTGATTGAACCTTCGCGCAGCACAAAGCGTACGACCATTTGGTACAAGGGTCTGAATTGATTTGATTGTAATCACTAAAGTCGATTTGACAACTAATGCATGTTATTTTTTCCACTAAAAGACAATTTCAAGCCATTTCGTTTTGAGGGAAGGACCAAATTAGTACTATCTTTCAAATGACGTTGGAATTTAACCTTTCTATTTTGTTGGTTTGCAAATTGGACATAGTAGGAAAATCTCTTTACAGAAGTGCTATTTGCGGGAGCTCATATTTTTAATATAGTGTTACGCCATGGAACTTCTAACAAACGAAGCTAAACATTGTTTGGTGATTGGTTCACTTTCATATCAATATAGAGAATATACTCACGGCCTTTAGTGTGACGTCATGATACTTTTGATCACTAAATCCGGGGAGGATGAAGAGAATAGTTGATACCTGAATGCCAATCTCACGCAAGATACTAAGAAGACCCCGGATAGAGCTTAGTGTTGAGAGTCTGTACACCCACACGCGATAAAGCTGATCAAGAGAAAGTAAACAAGGATAACAAACCCTGAAATAAATTTTTCACCTGCAAAATTTATACAAAATCATATTTGATAGTGGTTTTCGTAGAGTTTCTGTACATCTATATATACGCTTTTTCAGAGATAAATATTCTATGAAACATGATTAAAGAACCATTTCCCCCTACAAAAATCCTACAAACACTCATGATTAGCTTTATTTTTTAAAAACTGTTATTGAAAAAGGATATCAAACTTGAAGCAAGTATTTGTTTAAACAAAATAAAAACAGAACATTAAAATCACAAAGAATATGAAGTAATGATCATTTCAGAGTCAAATATTACTTTCTTTGAGATCAAACTAATGGCTTGCCTCATGACCGAGGTACATCGCCAACCGACCTCAAAGAAATCCGACAGATTATTCGGTATTCTGTGTATAATTCTTCCCCAAAACGAAATGGTTGAACTCCCCCTCAATTTTTGTTCATGTGTGTTATTATTATTGGTGTGCACGCTGCCGCCCCATATCTGATGGAGCTAGAGGCGATCGCGCAAGGACCGAAACATGGAGCAGTTTTTCGTTGTGAAAAGCGTGAATCCTCTGAAATCTGGTGATTCCAAAAGATCAGCAACTATTTTAACCTCGACCAGTAAATCAATATTGAGAAGAAGAGGAAGACCAAAGATAATGTGGAAGGATGGTAAAGACTAAAAAAAGAATGTAAATAAGGTTGCTCTAAATGATGAGGAGGAAATATTGTGCATAACGGGAAGAAACGAGGAGAATGTCAACACGGGATGAAAGTCAGTAACCCCTATGTAACGTGTAAGTTTGTCAGAGGGAAAATGCCGACTTAAATAAATGATAATGATAAAATAGCAAAGAGTATATGAATATCATGGGAACCAATTTGATAGAAATTTGTATTTAAAAAAAGCCCCCGTCAGTACTAAAAGAACCCCCGTGAGAAGACTCTCGGGGCTCTTTTGTTGTTGGAAGAGCCCCAGTGGACAAAAAATTAATTTGAGCCCTGACAGGGACGAAAAAGGAACAATGGTCCTACGCGCGTTCTCACTTATCTGTAGGCCTATATTAAAAATTTAAAAAAATAGCAGTTTGCGGCAGCCTTGTCTTTTCTTACAAATAGCATGAAGTAGATGACAGTCAGGGTGAGGATGATCCAGGTGCCAACTTTCCCAAAGAGGAACAAAGCGATCGGATCCAAGTTGTCCTGCCACTTGGTGTGACCATCGGCCAACCAGGTGTAGTTGCTGCCGTCCCCAGCGGCCTGGACGTAGAAGGGTGGAGGGATGAAGAGACTGTGGCCCGTGACGAGGATTAGGAGGGTGGGGATGATGAAGAAATTGACCCAGTATATCAGGCGAGTGGCTTTCTGTTTGTGTCTTAAGAGCAAGCGCACTACAGGGTGATTCAACAATTCCTTACTCTCGTCCGTTTTGATCTGGAATAACATGTAAATAGAGTTTTAGCCAACAGCATCCATGTAAGAATACAAAAAGTACTGGGTGGTTAAACAAAATCCTTAGGCTCTTGTCTGATTTGATCTGGAATGACAAACATGTGAATTGATCAAGCCAACAACAGTGCGTAAATACAACAAAAATTTAAAAATGAGAGTACAGGTTCATTGCAGGCGAGTGGCTTTCCGTCTGAACATCAAGCGGACGACAGACCAGGATGATTCAACAATGCCTTACTCTGTCCGTTCTGATCTACAGTGGAAACTCGTTACATTGGACCATGAAATTACCTTGTTATACATGTATCAGGTATCCTGTTATATGAGAGCTCTTCAAAACGAATTTCTACTGTATCACACATCAATACTTGGTAACGGATGGGACACCAAATTGACCAAAATACCTCCGACTTGCCCATTTATCAAACCACAACAAAATCACATTTAAGTCCAAATTATGATACCATGAGTCGTAAAGGATGGTAAAGTGCGCGGTATACGGCGTCTGTCACGTTGATCCTTGCACTATCTTTCAGCGTTCCATCGTCTTGGAAATTGGTGGACCCCTATGAGAATAGCAATACAAGCATGGAATTAAAGTAAACTCCGGATGTTCGTAATTCTGCAGTTTTATCATACTCCAAAAATCATAATTCAGAAACTACAATAGGGTTTTGTTTCGTAGTTATTATACCCGTTTCATTTTTGACCCTTCCGAATATCGAAGCTTGCGGGTTTATGGACCTTAGGATCAATGAAAAGTTTGATCCATGAACTTTCGGCATTATGACTCTTCGGATAACTACAAGTAACCTCGAAATCAGAAAACGACAACATTGAAGTCATAACGCCGATTACGTATTATTTCAAAAATTGCATAAGATGATTACTTCTTTTTTTTAGACATAGATATTCAACCACACCTTGTAGAAGAAGATTGGCATACAAAAGGTTTAAGAAAAAGCTACAGTTATTGTACCACTATTTTTGTTTTAGTCGTTTTCACGAACACAATAATTTGATAGAGGGTTCCTGGTAAATTCTCAAAATGTATCATTTGATTAATTTCGGTGATATTTAGGAACGTAAACGTTGTGGTCTAGTGGATAATTCACCTGACTGTGAACCACAGGGTACGGGGTTCGAATCTCTGTCACGGCACCAACGTCCTTTGCCAAGAAATTAATCTACATTTGCCACACTTGACCCAGGTGAAGTAAAGGGGTACATGGCAGGAATAAATTCCTTTAAATGCTCAAGTGCCATAATGGCAGACATGCTTAAAGCCGGGGTAATAATAATGAAGCGCTAGGAGTGCAGTTTTACAGACATGAGAGCTATACAAGAACCCACTTTATCATTATTATCATTATTATTATTATTATTATTGCCATTTTTATTATCATCAAAAAGACAACTCACTAAAATATCTGTGAGATATGCTTACCTGTGTACCTATGCCACTACTCGTGTCGTCTGGGCCACCTTGGCTAAATGTATGTAATATCATCTCATACCCACTCGTTGCCATGGTATCTAGTGACATCCGGCCCCGAGCTGAAATATGAAGAGAAAGGTTGAGTTCCGTTATTAAATCCAAGAGTACATTACAATGTGAACCAAAACGGAAAGGGAATGCAGTCGAAGATTATAAAAAAGCACAAACCAAAGTGTGTAATTGACATGATAAAAAAAAGAGTATGCGGAGAAACAGATTGTAATATGATTATTGTACGCAGAAGATTATAACATCATAATATTAAAATATCTCATTACATCATAAAATTATATACACCTAAGAATTTGTAATCCACGTTCCATTTGGTAGGCCTCCCCCCCCCCACCCCACCCCCCCTCCTTTCCCCCCAATGTTTGTTAGCGACTCGGTAATTGATTGGTAGGGGTAGATCTTTTAGCATTTGTCATGTTTATATTAATGTCTCATTGGGGTTGATTACATGACAGTCTATTCGGTTTTTATGTTTGTTTGTTTTGTGTGTGTGTGTGGTGGGGGGGGGGGAGGGGCATAGACAGTCGTTTTCAAATCCCTTGCACCTTCTGCACGGTGTGAACATCCCAATAGTTTATATCCCCCAAGAGCTTTTATCGATATCTTTTACAATGTAACATTACTATGTTGCCAATGCGATTATTTTATTTTCATGAAATAAACTCGCGCCACTTTATGAATACTAAATAGCACATTGGCCTGAATTATGAAATTATGATATTATAATATTATCTATCATTACTATTCCAGAGCGAATCATCCTCCATCCAAGGTGAAAACCAGTCCTCCAGGAGCTCATAGTCGACCTTGATCTTACAAGTATCCTTGGAATCAGTACTGGTGTCACTCAGCCTCGTTATGCATTTGTCCAGGACAAACTTACCAACGCCTGAAAGGATAGAAAAGGGTCTGTTAAAATGCTGGCGGTGGTGGTGGCGGTGATGATGATTATAATGATGATGGTAATATCAGTAATAATAATTACAATTATAAAAATAATAATAATGATGATATTAATAGTTATAACAATAATACGTATTTTATATAGCGCATTAAGTGGATTCTCTAAAATGCTTTACAATGTTATGATTATCTCACCATCTTTACTCCTTTGGAGTATCTCTACCTTTTTGTACCGTTCATAGATATAGGGCAATGGCAATAGGAGTCACCCTTGCTTTCGGCTATCCTCACATATACCGATTTATATCCTGGATAGGGAGTGGCATTGTAGATTAATGTCTTATGAAAGGACGTTGGTGCCCCAGCTGAGACTCGAACCGTGAACAATGTGACTCACAGTTCGGTCATGTATCTACTAGACCTCGACACCACTACTACTCGACTACTACTTTACTACTCTACAATAAATTGATATACCTGGCATTGTCTCGATGAGTTTTCTCATAGGGGTGGTTCTGGTGTCTCCTTCTATTGTTGAATGAGTCAGAAGTTTGCGCCAATCTTCCTGGGATAACAACTTCACAGCTACCCTCCTATTGAAATACAATGTGAAAAGTTAGACAAACTGATTTGAGCTAGGCCTACATCATTCGTTTCATACTACGACGACTACTACTACTACTACTTATTGTACTACTACTACTACTACTACTACTACTATTACTACTACTACCACTACTGCAATGTACTACTATTGCAATTTACTACTACTACTACTACTTCTACTACTACTACTACTTGTACTACTACTTCTACTACTACTACTACTACTACTACTACTACTACTACTACTACTACTACTTCTTCAACTACTACTTCTACTACTACTACTACCACTACTGCAATGTACTACTATTGCAATTAACTACTACCACTACTACAACAGCTACTATTACTACTACTAATACTTCTACTACTTCTACTACTATTCTCTACTGTAATACTCAATTAACCTCTGACATAATAATAACGCACGTTTCAATAAGATGTCAGCGAAACGAGACAATTGGATTCTCCGTGAAACAATGCCGAGATAAAAACCTACTCGTGACCGTTGTTGATGGCGTGGTCGAGGCAATTCAAACCTTTGTCATCGTCGTCGAAGAACTTGATCTCATCTTGACTCTGTTTGAGAAGCAGGTCGACGTTGAACGGGTCTCCTCTTTGACACGCATACATAAGTGGAGTCACCTGGAACGATGGCAACATTATTAATAATATGATAATAATAATTATGGTAAACACAGCAACAAGTCAAAACAAAAACAACAAAAATAAGAATGATAATAATAATAATAATAATAATAATGACGACGATGATGATGATGATGATGATGACGATAATAATGATTTGGGTATACTACCCCGAATAAAGCTAGTGACTTCAGTGCTCACAGCATCAACAAATTTGCTTTTACCGGAACCCATTTAACACCTGGGTGGAGAGTGGCAAACATGACTTTGAACTTGAGCGGGCCTATACAAGTATCCTTTTGTATCTTAAGACGACAAACACGATCGGAGAAATCAACTAATGGTAATTTTAATACCCTTTTGTAGTGGTTCTCAAACTCTTTCTTTGACGGTCAAGCAGTGATTTCTATGAAAGCTGTAAGGCCCGAAAAACACTTGTACACTGTAGATGATGAGGTTTGTTTTTGGTTTATATCTGATCCAAATAGAATTGTTACAGTTAAAAAAAAAACAGAGCCGCTAGTGCTTCCACTCGTGTAGAGTTATCTGAAAAAGTACACCCAATTTCCTGGAATTTGAAGAAATTTTCTTTAAACTTTCAAAATGCCTTTTACGTGGATTTTTTATTAAAATGAATCGCTATGACGTTTGAATATATATATATATATATATATATATATATATATATATATATATATATATATATATGTATATATATATGTTTATATATTAATCATTGAGTGGGCTTACTTCGCTTTCTAATGGATCCATACAACATGGCAGAGCTTGAGGGGCCTGGCATAGCCTCTGCCGATGGTTAGGGGCGGAGCTGCAGGATGCTCTCGAGTTTATTTGACTTTCAAGAGAGAAATTGTCTTTAAGAGAGAAAAAGAGGTTTTTTCTAAAATAAAATGAAAGTGCTCTTGAAAGTCAAATAGCTCTTTCATTTCATTCTAGAAATAACCTCTCTTTCTCTCTTAAAGACAATTTTAGGTGATGGAATGTTCAATCTAAGGACTTTTTGTACTCTTTGAAAGGAGCACACAATGCGGGCAGTGCAATTTAAATTTCAAGGGAAAGATCAGAGTTTTTATCGCTCTTGAAAGTAAAATTGCCCTTTCATTTCATTTACGAAGTACACTCTAATCCATCCCTTGATATTTAAATTGCATTGCCCCTATTGTGTGTTCTTTTTAAGAGCACAAAAAACCCTCAGATTAGGCAGCAAGTAGCAGAACATGCCCTTAATACTAGACACAACATTCAATAGTATGATGCCCACATCATTGAGTTTGAAAGGCACTTCTGGTCAAGAAAGGTAGAAGAAGCATCTGCATAAAAAGGATGAATCCTTCACTGAACAGGGATTCTTGCTATACATTATTACCTTTCTTCGCTCCAGTGATCTCGAGGCAGCAGACAGCAAGAAATTGTGCGATTAATAAAAGGTCCACGGGAGTGGTTGTTAGAAGCTTTAAAGCTCATCAGTACTAGTGTAAAGGAGGGATTAGACCATCCTGAAAAGTCACTGGTCAGATGGTTATCTCATCAACTCAGCTCTCAAATAACATAAGAAAAAGAGGATCATGGGGGACCAATGGTCACCGATTAGGTATTTTTTGTTATATAGAGGGCGCAAGTAGCTACAAGTAGTGCACTGGGCCTTTAACTGTCTCACACTCTCTCTAATTTTATACAACAAAAGGTTGTCTTTGGAACCACTTCTATCTTTACGGATGGGCTGCAGGGGGAGAGCCTTTGCCGGGAGTCTTGGGGCGAAGCCCCAGGGAAGTTCTTGAATTTTTTTAAAATTAGGAAATTCAAAATAGTCGTCACGATCAATACAAATTGTAATTTCCTCCTTAAAAGTCACTAAGAAAAAACATCTCTTTCTCTCTTAAAACAATTTTCTAGAACTTTTGTTTTTGTATTATTGTACTCAGGCGCGCCGGAAGCAGTTTGGGATGGGGGGGGGGGCAAATATTCCAGGGGGCTAACATTCCAGGGGGCTCACCTTCCAGGGGCAGTGACGTAATGAAAACAAAAGTTCGGAAGGGGGGGGGGGCAGAAGAAAAATCTGCATCACCACCAGTCTTACACGTTACATGCAGGTCCCGCGGAACGTTTTTCAAAGTGGAGTATTATCGATAAGGTAGAGCGTAAATTGGCGTGGGTTCCAGGGCATGAGCCTCGGTAGGGGGGGGGGGTCAAGGGGCTGAGCCCCCGGAAGCTCAGGGGTTTTCGGTATTTAATTACGGTTAGATGAGCATCCAGGGGCCCTCTTTAAGGCCATAGACGTGTTCCAAGGGGGGGGGGGAGCCCCAGAAGCTCAGAGATTTTAATATTTAACTACGGTCAGATGAGCATCCAGGGGCTGCCTTAGGGCCCTTGGTTGGGTCCAGGGGGCAGAGCGCCCGGAAGCTCAGGGGTTTTAAGTATTTAATTACGGTCAGATGAGCATCCAGGGGCCCGCTTTAGGGCCCTTGGTGGGGTCCAGGGGACAGAGTCCCCGGAAGCTCAGGGGTTTTAGGTATTTAATTACGGTCAGATGAGCATCCAGGGGCCCGCCTTAGGGCCCTTGGTGGGGTCCAGGGGACAGAGCCCCCGGAAGCTCAGGGGTTTTAGGTATTTTATGACGGTCAGATGAGCATCCAGGGGCCCGCCTTAGAGCCCTTGGTGGGGTCCAAGGGGCAGAGCCCCTGGAAGCCCTAGGGTTTTAGGTATTTAATTACGATCAGATGAGCATCTAGGGGACCGCCTTAGGTCCCTTGGTGGGGTCCGGGGGAGAAGCCCCCGTAAGCTCTGGGGGTTTAAGCATTTAATTACAGTCAGATGAGCATTTTTTATACCTTATTTGTGACATTGGCAGGTCACTTATTTTTGTCTCTGTCTTTCTTTCTTTTTCTCTATAACATACTTTTTCAAAAAGGAGGGGGGGGGGGGGGCTCGAGCCCAGCCACTTTGCAGACCATGACATAAAGGCTTCTAAATAAGCGTATTTTCGCCTGAATGTAATTTGGGAATTTCTTTTTTTCTAACAAACGCATAAAAAGGTATGACTTACAAAAAAATGGAGAAAAAATGCCGGAAAATCATGTCACAACATCAACATTTGTGAATCACTTGTTTCGAATAAGAAATACACCCCCATCAGTACGCCAGCGTTCAATGTCTTCTCACTCCTATAATAAAAAAACGGATACGCTTTCCCATCCTCGCACAATATGTCCACGATATGCGCGTATCGCTATTATAGAGACCTCTATTGATAAATACCATATAGGTGGCATGCGCAATGTTTATGAAATTTAATTCCTGTGAACTTACCTTTTTCTTTGAATGGAATTGTATATGTGATTTAAAGATAAACTTGAGTTCTGGTAATGCGATTGCATTGTGAAGGAAAAGGTGTGGAATGGATCAGAAAAGTTGATCATATAGCATGTAAGTAATGGTGTGTAATGCAAGGTTCTGGAGTCATCAAAATCATCATAAATTTGGCAGAGTCTTGGTAAAGTAACAATCACTTACACAGAAAGATGAATATGGGACAACACACATGGTGTCGGGGCTAGTACTACCCTGATTTCCTTATCTTTCTATGCTCATTACTCAGCCAGTATACTCTTTCTTCCAAAATTGTTTGGCACATGACATTTATTTGTAATCTTGAACATTCAGTGTAAGTTTCGTTAGATTCTGTGAGAATTCATTTTCTTTTTTTACCAGAACTCAAGTTTATCTAATTCAGGTTTTTATTATTGTTACGTTCTTTTGGATTGAAAATACAAACCATGTTTACTCCTTTACTGTTTTTTTTTTTTTTTGGGGGGGGGGGGGAAATGCGTCTTGCCCCCCCCCACACTTTTTTGACTGGAGGGGGGGGGGCAACTGCCCCCCTGCCCCCTACTTTCGGCGCCTTTCGGCGCCTGATTGTACTTTCGTCCGCAGACTTCTTAGGCAAATTTGATTCAATTTTGATTTAATTTAGTTTCAACCATAAAAATACATATACAATAATTCATGGAAAAAGAAAAACATGGGGTTTGAGCCCCTAAAGAAGTTTGAATACAAACTTGTGGTTGGGGCCCCAACCTATGACATATATATCGAGAATTTGAAAAATCAACAAAAACAACATTAACGAGAAAACAAATATACACGAAAAAGATTATAAAGACCTATATGTGAGCATAAAACATTTACAGCAAAGCACCAGCCATGAGCGCACATGGACACGGCGTCAAGCGACACTGCGTCCCTAGCTATGCGCCCTAAGCCGGTGCTTTACAGTATTACAAAACATTACGAAACATTACAAAACATGTGGAGCAAATTATTGAATATTCAATCGGGCCAACTCGTCGGGAATGTAATCTGTAAGTGTAAATTTTAGTTTCATGTTCTTCCTTTTTTTCTTTCTCTCTTTCTCTCTCCTTTTCCTTCACCCTCTATTTTCTTCGCTTTTACATTATTCTCTCTTTCTCTTTTCATTTTTTCCTTCCATCGTTCTCTTTTTCCCATTTCCATCTTTTTAGGTCGCCCAATAAGGGAGGGCCGCTGCTGATTGGACCCCCCCCCCTCCGAATGTATACGTTGATGCAGGCAATACGCATTACTTGCGCTGTGATTTGGTTGGTAAATTATTATATCTATTTGGACTGGATAGATATCGCGCACGTGTAGCGCACGTTTCGCGTAGTCCCATACACATCTTTCTGTGTACAGTGCTTGTAACTTTACAAAGACTTGGCCAAATTTCTTATCATTTTGATGACTCCAGAACCTTGCAGTACACACCAATACTTGTATGCTAGATGATCAATCTTTTCTGATTGATTCCTCAAGGTTTCTTTCACAATGCAATCGCATGATCATAACTGGTCTTTATCTTTAAGAATCCTTTAGAATACCTTTACTCTATAAAAATTCGGTATTTTCTTTAAAAAATAGGAATTTATAGAGACTCTGCCCCAGGCGGTCCAGATTGGCATGCCCTGCGGTCCGGACTTTGAGAAGCCCTGCCCTATTGGATATAGACATCATGTTATACCTCATTGAAATGTTTGCACATTTCAGTAGGTGTTGGACGATGCTAAGGTTTTTTTTTGAAAGTCTCTGCAATCGTGTAAGTAACACACACGCACACACACACACACCACAAGAAACGAATTCACAAAAACAACAACAACAAAGATTTCTTTTCTGCGCAACAATAAAGTCAGTTATTGAATAACTTCAGAAAAACTGACCATTCAAAAAAGTCACTCACTTTAGAGTCATCCTTTTCTCCTGCCAATGACTTGTCACCTTTCAAGAAAAGTTTGGTCAATTCTCTATGACCTCCTTTGATCGCCAGGTGAAGTGGAGTTTGTCCCAACATATTCCTGGTCGAGAGAAGAAAGAAAAAAGAGTCAGGTTTGTATTTGGTGAAAGAAAAAGCCTGTGCAAGACTTGTTTCCAATTCCTCAAATTTTCCCCATTATATCATGAGCCTTTTAAAATGAAAACATATTAGTTTGCCAATGAGGCGAAAATATTGCATGCAAAATACTTTTGCTTATTTACCAAGCAGTGAATGATCAAGTCCCTATTGGTCTGAATTATCATCTTTTAAAGTGCGCATATTTTCACATAACTTACGAAGTACACAGACACGCTACTTTTAAAGATAAAGACCTGTTCTGGTCATGCCATTGTGTTAAAAGGTTGATCATCTAGCATATAAGTTTTGGTGTGTACTGCAAGGTTCTGGAATCATCAA
The DNA here is from genome assembly GCF_000002235.5 of Strongylocentrotus purpuratus. Classification (NCBI taxonomy): domain Eukaryota; kingdom Metazoa; phylum Echinodermata; class Echinoidea; order Camarodonta; family Strongylocentrotidae; genus Strongylocentrotus; species Strongylocentrotus purpuratus. Next base: position 33,753,577 of record NW_022145610.1, read on the forward strand.
AATAATAAGAAATTTGGCCCAGTCTTGGTAAAGTTACAAGCACTATATACAAAAAGATGTATATGGGACTACGCGACACGTGCGCGATATCTATCAGGTCCAATTAGATAATAGATAATAGATAAATTACCAAATATATCAATTAGTAGGCGGTTTCTCGGCAAAATTTGTATCATCACGTATTAGTCAAAACATATTCTTTCACATGAATGGTAATAAGAGCTTCCATTTCATTTTTGAGAGGGGGGTGTTTCCACAACTGGTCTTTACCAGCTGCTCTACTCTGTTGGAGCTTAGACTCCTGGAGATTATGCATTCATTTATTTCGCTCCAAATCTTTTGAACAGCCTCCCACTTGTAATTATGTAGACAACAACTGCATTAGTCGTGAGAGAGGATTTGAACCCTGTATCTGATGCTTCATAGTACATGGACTTATTCTCTAAACGACCTCTACCTAGACATCTTCAGAACGAACATACCCCTCTTTGAACACGGCATCGACCTTCTTGAGCCTAGTATTAGCCGTATCCAAATTATCGAAGATACTAGGACAGGGACCTTGTGCTTCAATGTCCATGGACTAGTCCATGGACACCTTCTGAACAAACTCACCCCTTTTTGAACTCGACATAGTCATTTTTCAGCATAGCTTTAGCAGTATCCAGATGACCTCCTTGCGCAATCAGGTGCATAATATTGTTATTTCGGTCGTCTTTGAAGAGGAAAGCAGCCTTGCGCCAAGCAACGAATTGTTGAAGACTCCTATAAGAGACAAGAGGTACAAGAGGTTGCAGGAACATGTAAATTCATGTTAGTTGATTCCAATTGATGATAAAGTAAGAATGACATAAATTGATAATTATGTATTAAAATTACAATATGAACATTTAGGTCTCCATGCTAGGTGTGGTTTAAAGGCCGTCGCCACTACTGGGCAAGAAGGGATTAGACCACACAGCGAGCCAGCGAGGTCACTGTGACAGGTGGCTATCTCATTAACTCAGCTCTCATTTAACATAAGAAAAAGAGGATCATGGGGGACCAACAGGCAACGATTGGGGAAGTTTTCTATATAGAGGGAGCAAGTAGCTACAAGTATGGCAGTGTGCCTTTAAACAACAATTCCTCCTGACAGATTTCTGACCAAGAAGAGAAAGGAAATGCAGCCAACTTAGTCATATTATTAGCTAAAAGTGAATAAGTGAACGATTGCAACCAGAAATGAAAGAAGTGAAGACACATTTCAGAAGCCCTGTCCATCCCCCTCCCCCACAAAATAAGTGCTATCCGTACTGGACTGTTTGAATCACAGTAGGCCTTTTTTTTGCTCCTCCTGCGGCCATGGTCTGAATTGCGCGCTAATGGTGGTTTCAACATGTCAAAGCTTATTAGTACTAGTTTACAGGAGGGATTAGACCGCCTTACAAGGTCACTGGACAGGTGGTTATCTCATCAACTCAGCTCTCAGTTAACATAAGAAAAAGAGGATCATGGGGGACCAATGGTCAACGATTAGGCATTGTTTAATATAGAGAGGGCGCAAGTAGCTACAAGTAGTGCAGTGGGCCTTTAAAAGTTTCCTTGAATCTTACTCTGTTTGTCCCTCAGCTGCACAAAGGAGTGTGATTCGTTCTATTTCGTCGTCATTGATGTTACCCATAGAGATATAGTCAAACTTGTTCAGGAACTCCTGAATGATAAGGGAGAAAAAAAAAGATTAAACGCATGTACATGCATGTACATTTTCTATGATTTAATATTGTGTCAGATCGTAATGATAAGATGTTACGTTGCATATGCATTCATCATAGCCATTGTTTCATCAGGTTTTTGATATTAAACATAAACTTGTAATACCGGGGCTATGGTCCCAGTCCGGACTTATTGCACGTCATATACAATTTTACAGCACAATATAATGTACACTAATTAACATTTATACTTCGAAGTAATTTCTTCTAATTATAACAGTCGCTTTCTGCTCCAGCAGAACAGTATTTAAAAAAAATAACAATGGTGATAATAGCTGCATTTGTATTGCGTACATATTTATCTAAGGGAATGCCTCAGGCACCTACAAAGTGCTATTTTACCCTGGCTTTATAGACCAGCTGCTCTAAAAGCATTCGTAGCATACTGCCAGTAACCATACCTATGTGGAAAGTGGCGAATGTAGATTAATGTCTTGCCAAACAAAGGGCATTAGTACCGTCCAAGCAAAAGTGCTGCGGCATCCTATTGAAACGGTGTGTTTTTATACACGCACTGCAATGTGATGTCAGAGAACTTGTACCTATAACAGTTTCATGAAACGATACCCTGTTTCTTTTATTTTAGCAACATGTTTAAAGGAAAATAGACACAAACCTTAAGGACTTTGGAAAGGTTCTTTTCGGCCGAGATCCACTCTAGGAGTTTCAGTATAGTGGATTGATCCTCCACATGCTTCAGCAGCACAACCAGACAATCACTCGACCCTCTCAAGGCTGTGTACTTAAGCAGCGAAGGGCTCCCATCTACTACATCACGATCATCTATACTTAGTGGCAATTCTCCGTCATGACTAAAAGAAAGAACGTGAATATTTGTCTTTTGACTCATCCAATTTATAATTAATTTGGAAAATATGCTAGGACTAAAGAGCAGCTAACGCAACCAAGAATGGCGATGAATTATCTTTTCACTTCATTCAATTTTATTTCATTCATTCAGTTCTGATTAGAAATTACAAGTACCACATTGCAGAGACTTTCGAAAACTACCTCACATGAAATTTCAATGCCATTATTTGTAGATACGATATCAAGTTTGGCAACAGTGTTTGCACATTTCAATGGGTGATGGATAAAGCTACTGAAATACACCAGTTTACGGTTGTATCAGTGCGCATGCGCAGACAGCTGACCTCGGGTCATTGGCTTTGAAACAAAACCAATGACCCGAGGTCAGTGGTATTTATGTGTAAATACACCAGTTTACAGTTGTATCAGTGCGCATGAGCAGACAGTTGACCTCGGGTCATTGGCCCCGGAACAGGGCCAAATTGGCCCTGTTCCGGGGCCAATAACCTCTGACCTCTGGTATTTATGCGTAAATTAAGATTGCGCCCATGCAAATGATGATATGCGCGCACAACGCAGCGCGCAGGCAGTGATATCATCATAATTTGCATGGGCGCAATCTTAATTTACGCATAAATACATGACTCCTAGGTCATTAGCTTTGTTTAAAATGGCGCACACAACTGTAAACTGGTGTATTAAGATTGCGCCCATGCAAATGATGATGTGCGCGCACAACGCAGCCGCGCGCAGGCAGTGATGTCATCATAATTTGCATGGGCGCAATCTTAATTTACGCATAAATACATGACCTCTAGCTAGGGCATTGGCTTTGTTTAAAATGGCGCAAACAACCGTAAACTGGTGTATTGCCTTTGGTTGATGTTTTCGAAAGTCTTTGCGATCGTCTTATATGGTACATGAAATCTATTCACAAAAAGCAAGACTTTTCTCAAGTGGAGCTTCAAGATAAGCATATGCTTCAGGCCTTGTGAGCCTTTTAATCACAAGCACAGCCAAGGGGTTGCTCGAATACAAAACAAAACAAAAAAAAAAAAAAAAAAAAAAAAATAGGGAGAAAATGGACAGACGGGAAACAGATATATATATATACATATTATATATAGAGAGGGAGAGAGAGAGAGTTAAAGATATAAAGAGTTCAGAAAAAATAGAACCTCGAGACTATGAACCTTCGGAATTAAAGTGCGGATTCATAGAAAATCACAAATATGGCAAATAGCGTATTACTAGAAACTGGTAAGCTAACAGATGGCCATCGTGCAAGTTTTAGTTCAACTACATATCGGGTGATTTATAAAAATACAAATAAAACAACCTCTATAGCATCTAGGATATGCGAGAGATTCGCCGGAAAAATAACGATGTTTTAATGCCGTCACAATATGAACCAACCCTGCCCAAGCAGACGACACCCCATAAAGAATGAACATAATTGCAATGCTTTTATTTCTCAAATTATAATGAGTTTAGTGTATATAAATGTGATGGAATTTTACATCATTTAAAAAGGCATATGACCCCCATTCTGAAAACTAAATTCTTTTGTTTGTAAATACACAGGATAGGGGGTAATGAACAATCAAAGAAACCACACTTTCAAATTAAAAAACCTCCGGAATGATAGCATGGACGTCATTTGTTCCCTCTTGAAACGCCGAACATGCCGCGGTGTATGCAGCTGAAAATATAATGGCGCCCTATTTTGTTTACAAGCGACAGATTCCTTCTCCTTCTTTTTTCCTTGCATTTTTCATCCAAATAATACCATGCACGGGGTTTAGAGTAAGGCAATAGATTAAACATTTCGCCTGAGGGTATTGAAGTAAGAGAAATAACTGAAGAAAAGATGAAAAAACAGGCAATGAAATTGTGTGAGATGTCATGGGACATCGTCTGCTTGTGCACATCATGTTCAACATGTGACGTCATATCTCAGCAGCGACCGGAGAGCTTTTCAGGTGCTATGTCTGGGCTGTATCTAAGCGTTTTGTAATTGTTAATAATCATTACTTTGAATGTTGTCTAAGCATTCGCTCTTGATAACCTTGGCCAATCAAAGTGTCACCTTTGCAATAATGACATTAAAGTTAGTTTTTTAAATCAATGAATCTTCTCTTTAAGAACCTTCTAAAAAACAGACCCATGGGATCAATGTACCTTCGGATTTATGAACCTGTGGGAGAATGACTGTCACATTACCCAAGGAGTTCAACTCCCTGCATAACCCCTGGAAAATTTACCTTTTTATCATTAAGCAGATCTCTTCGGCCAACTCTGGATAGTTCCCCCTGCATGCATAGTGAAGAGGTGTCAGTCCCTTAATAGTCTTCATGTCCAGGAGTTTGGGGCATAGTTCGTGGAACAAGATCGACAAGTTGAGGTGTCCTTTCATACATGCTGTATGCATCACATTGGTGTCATACCGGGCCATGAGACTTAGGAGATAGTCATGGTCTTCTGTTCCATCCACTTCATCGTCAGGAGCCACTGGAGGTCATCAAACACATATCAAAGGTGATACGTTGTATGCTCCAGACTTTCTTTTGTCATAGGGATAGGGTTGCAATTGGGATTTAGATTAGGTTGAGGGTTATGGTTAGGGTTAGAGTTTGGTATAGATTTAGGTCCAGGTTTGAAGTTAGGAACTGAGGAGGAAATTGCTGAGGAGCATTTGTTGCTGGAGCATAAATCGGGGGGGGGGGGGGGGGCTATAAGGGTACTAAGGAAGAGCATAATTCACAATGCTTAACCACACTGGTTGAACAAGACTATGATATTAAATGACTGTTTTTATAATATTGGTACCAGTTATTAGTATTAATGTGTTTAAATTTGTGATAAGATGTTATACTTACAAAAATCAAGGCAGTATTTGACAAGCGTCTCGTGTCCTATTTTGATGGCTTCATGGAGCGCTGTTCTTCCGTACACGTTCTTCACCGACAGGATCTGCGTGTATGTAATCAAAAAGTATGTAATAATAATATCACTATACTACTACTACTACTACTAATAATAATAATAATATTAAGAAGAAAAAGTGGAAATAGATGATGTCGAATTTTCTTTTCTTATACGTTGTTAGGTAGCTAAAAGCATACTTCATATATATTTTGGTAAGATTGATGAAGAGAAGGGTGGTGTACTTTTATTATTTTATTTTTGGGTGTGTTACTTGTTGTGTCTAGGTTTGGGCCCCCGCCGCCCCCTTTCTTTCAAAATCGGGGACCCACCCCTAGTTACCTGGATTCTGCGAATAAAGTCCCCTTACCTGTCGCATGTTGTACCCCTTTTTCTTGCATGTTGTAAGGAATTGTAGGGCATACTTCACATTCCTTTTGGTGAGGATGATGAAGAGAGGGGTGTCCTTGGACCCATCGCCTGCCAGGGGATTGGCTCCGTGGTCGAGGAGAAGTAGAGCCGTTTTAAAATGATTATTATGGCATGCAATGTTGAGAAGCGTTGAGTTAACTCCGCCGACCTTAACAGATTCCTGTGAAATTAAACAGTGGTAAAGTGAACGAATGATGGTTGTGGTAATACATAAAAATGGTAATAATTATACTGAAAATGGTAATACAAATGATAATCATAAAGATAATAATAACAATAATAATAACAATAATAATAATAGCTATAATAATATTAAAAATAATGATAATGATAACAAAGCCACAAAGCCTCTTATTATCCACTACAGCACAACACATCTATTATTACTACTGTGCAGACACCTACATCTACAGACCATTTCAAGAATCTTCTGCAGCCCCATAACATTTGCTAGAGATCGTGGATTGTACTGGCTCGACTCGTCTCTATGAATTATATACATATGAATATGTTCAATGCGTATAAAAAGGTGGGTGCATAATGTTTTGTCTTGTCGGGAAGGAATCAGTCAGTTTATGTTCATGGTAACATTTCTGAAATGAATTACATAACATTAGGTATACCCCAAATGATAATTAAGACCCACCCTTCAAATAAAATGAATTTATTGCGCGTAGATAATATTTAACTCACCCTTTATGCCATTAATTAACACGAAAATAAAAACAAAACAAAAACTAAAAAGCGAAAACAAACAGAACGAAACAAAAGCGAAACAAAACTAAATGATTAAACAACAATAACAACAAAATCACCGAAACTAGGCTTAAGGAACAAATAAATATTGATACATACGTCAACTTTAATATCTGAAAGCGATAGGAGAGCTCGGATCACCATCTTTTGTCCCCTGAATTTAGAATGATTACAAGCCAGCTGGAGAGGTGTTTGGCCTAGATCGTCCTTTTCATTAACAAGAACACCTTTCGATGCCAAGAGCTCTATCATTTTGACTTTGTCCTGTGCCTGTAAATGGGAGAACGAAATTTTTTACATTTCCGTTAAAGGTTAGGAGGGCGGGTAAAACCATTGACAACTACTCCCAATAGTTCGATCAGTTTGATTTTACTTTTCAAATTTCATTATTTCCAATATTGGGAGGGGAATCCGGGGAAAACCATTTTATATAAGTGTTCCCTTCGATACCAAAAGCTTGATCCTGTGCCAGAGAATGAAAAACATTTTATTCCTCAATTTTTTTTCTTCTCCGAAGTTTGGAAGGGTGAATCCTAGAGTGAGCCATTAACAAAGTACCCCCTTGAAAATAAATTTTCAAGGTTGGAGGGGACAAACATTTCAAATTTAACATTTTCCCAAGATGGGAGGGGGTGAATCTCCAGGGAAACCATTGCAAAAATGTCTTCTTCGATGCCAAACGTGTGACCAGTTTGACTTTTTCCTGCGCCTGTCATCATCGTTCTTGTAAAAAGACAATGCACGTCTGACATATAATTCTATCACGTTAACAAATATACTGGAGCTTGGCTTTGACCAATTATCAATAAAAATAAAACTTTTTTGGTAAGGCTTATTAAATCTTTGGGTGAGATATGAGCAAATGATCAAATACCTAGTACTTCCCCTTAAACTCACCTGTGTTTCGCTTCTTGCTTTGTCACTGACTACAAGATGTATTGGCATTCTACCGCCTGCTCCCTTTACCTCAACGTCTATAACAAAAGATAAAGTGGAATACTGGGCCCCATCTTATGAACACTTGCGATTAATCGTAACTTATTTGCGATTGATATCAACTGTTTACGTAAGATATAGGAGATTACAAACGTGCGATTGATCAGATGAGTTGCGATTGATTCGGATCAATCGCAACTCTTTATAAGACGGGGCCTTGGTCATGAGATAACAATGTGATCGAAACTGTCTGGAAGTGCGTAGAATGACGTGAGCTTTGGAAAAGAAATGTATAAAAACTTGCTGAAAATTATATACACTGCACACAGAGATGGATCTAAATGACTATGAACTAGGTTTGATCCAATCTTTTCAGGGCGTCATATCATTAGGAACCTTTGGAAAGTTGAAACCTTTTCCAGTTTCGAAATTTTGAACCACCCGATATTGCAAATAATGTTTCGTAATTATGAACCTTCGGAGTTTATACGAATCTCTTGAAGAAAAAAAAACAAGAGCTACCCCCCCCCCCCCCCCAAAAAAAAAAAAAAATAAAAAAAAAATAAATAAATTAAAAAAAAAAATAATAATAATAATCGCATGAAACGTTTACCATTGAAATATGAAACTTCGGAAAAGACAAGAGCCCGCCCCCCACGACCCCCCACCCCCCCCCGAAAAAATGAAAATATTATGTACATGTGTATACATATATATATATGGGCAATTCCACGGTAACGGAAGGACACTCGGACAAGATTTTTGAACTTCAGGTTCATACTAAAAGAAATGTTTTATTAGTATGTATTAAACTATGGGGAACAAAATGTGTTTCAGTCAAGTGGAAAGCTTCATCAACTTCACAAAGTTTGGATAAACACTAATTAACTGGAAAAACCATGTCCATTTTTATGTCCTTCCGTTACCGAGATAATTAATATGCACATTCTTAAACTACTTAACTATAATGACAATTTTTTGGGGGAGAATTAAAGGCACTTATATAGGTATTATATCTGTACTGTTTCACATCTTATACTAATAAAACAATTCTTTTAGTATGAACCTGAAGTTCAAAAATCTTGTCTGAGTGTCCTTCCGTTACCGTGGAATTGCCCATATATGTTTCCCTTACAGCGTCATTAGAAGGACAAATGTAGTTACAAATGAGTCATTAAGTAGACACGGTCATTAACAGGACATGTTCATGCCCTGTTAACGATTGATCAATAAAATGACTGCCCTCGACGTATTTTTTTGCAGGCAGAGGAAACTGATAGGCATCCCAAGAAACAATAGGTTTATTCATTAGTTTAATTAGTTATAAAGTGCGTCCCAGAAAAAACGAAACCGAGAAGTATCGATGTTCTATCATAACTTAATCACAACTATAATTAATGAATGATACATATTTGGAAAGCGTAGAGTCTCCTCTTTCATGTGAGGCTACTCAGATGATGCATATTTCACGCATGAGTGATTAAAAGCAATTTGAAGGAAGGAAACCAAAAAGACATTTGGCGGGCGGTATCTGAATTTCGAAGAAAAATTCACATTTCTAGAAAGTTGAGTTTCTGCCCTTTCATGTGACACCTCAATCAAGAAAAATGAGCGAGGAATGACAAAGTTCTGTTTGTTTAAAGTAGTGCTTGCATTTCCATAATTTTATTAAACGGATTCGTTTTCACTGGCTGCCCGCCGTATCAATAAACGAAATAAACAAAAGACTTAACTCCGTTTCGTTGACAATCAGCCGTAGACGAGAGTCTTCATGCATGGCTGATTGTCAACGAAACGGAGTTAAGTCTTTTGTCAAATCTGCTTTTTGCTACGGCAGGCACCCAGTGAAAACGAATTCGTTTGTTAAAATTATTAAAATGTAAGGGCTACTTTAAACAAACAGAAATTTGTTATTCCTCGCTCATTTTTCCTGATTGAGGTGTTATATGAAAGGGCAGAAACTCAACTTTCTAGAAATGTGAATTTTTCTTCGAAATTCAGATACCGCCCGCCAAATGTCTTTTTGGTTTCCTTCCTTCAAATTGCTTTTAGTCACTCATGCGTGAAATATGCATCATCTGAGTAGCATCAACTGAAAGAGGAGACTCTAAGCTTTCCAAATATGTATCATTCATTAATTATGGTTGTGATTAAGTTATGATAAAACATCGATACTTCTCGGTTTCGTTTTTTCTAGGACGCACTGTATATATATATATATATTAGTTATATATAAGGGTTGGGGTAATTTGTATACCAGTTTTTATGATGTCCTGTTTAACATTTGGGGTTAAATATAGATGTCCTGTTAATGTGCCCTGTGAGGTTATATATATATATATCATAAGACGTTTGCAATGCAAGTTAAGTTACTTACCTCCACCTTTTTCTATGATAAGTTCAAGCCATGGAACCAGTGCTTTGATACATGCATAGTGGATGGCACTGTTGCCTTTGCTATCTTTGGCACTAAGCTCCCCGGCGATGCCATCTGGTGTCAGATCACTGAGAAGGTTCCTTGCGTTATCTACGTCAGGACGTCTCGAGCTCACCATCTGCAAAGGAGATTGCCAATGAAAATGATACTTTTGATCTCAATGCAAAAATCTTCACCTACGAAATGTTCAGCTGTTCAGCAACAACCTTTGTCAGTCGTGTGAACCTTGACTTTTCTGACGTCATGGCCAAGAGCCGGATCATAGAACTATTTTCCCCACTTTGGAGGTCATCAAATTCAGGAATGTTCTTCCTTCAAAAAAATTGAATCCGCCCCTGTGGATTACGTAATATGTCAATATAACGTTCGCCCATTTCAAAAGGTGATGCGCTGGACTATTGAAATTGCCTTACGTCAATTACTTTCAAGTCTTTCTGAACGTGTTTGTTACCTTTAGCAATGAAATGTGACCGAGTGTTTTCATCCGGATCCCAAAACGTCCCCGCGCAGTAATTACTTCCGGTTCAGGTTCAGATTGTGAAGTGGTGTCTCCCTCGGTACTGGAGCTATCGTCCGAGTAGCGGGCTGACCGTCCCTTGCTGGACTCATCAGAGCTTGAATCATCGTCATCCGAGGAGGATGGGTGAGCAGGAGTCTGCCTCAAGTACGCAGGACTTCGGTTCGGACGTCGCTTCACCATGCTTCAAACTGCGAGAGGACTGGGGTAGATAGAGAGGGGGAGAGAGATAGAGAGGGGGAGAGAGAGAGAGAGATAGAGAGGGGGAGAGAGAGAGAGAGAGATAGAGAGGGGAGAGAGAGAGAGAGAGAGAGGGGGAGAGAGAGAGAGGGAGAGGGGGAGGGGGAGAGAGAGAGAGAGAGAGAGGGAGAGGGGGAGAGAGAGAGAGAGCAAGAGAAGCGAGAAAACCAAATCACAACACTTGTGGACCGAACACTATAGGATGCGTTCAATCGAATTTTCGATGCTAGAATCACAAACATGAATCACAAATCAAAACGCCGTTACAAAAAGCAAGGTCACTGCGGTTAGCGTTCAAGCGATCATCAACGCTGATTCTAGCTCATTTCGAGCCCAGCCACTGCGCCTCACACTGCGCAGTTTGATCCAGGAACTTCGGCGCGCGCTTTCTGGAATTGTTTACGGCCGACTGTCGACTGCTGTATTGAGCATAGATCGCAATAATAAAACAAAGAAAGAGAAGGCGATAGAAAGAAGGACACAAAAAATAACATAAAGACAGAAAGAGAAAGTCGATAGAATGATTAAAACAAAGAATAACATAAGAGAAGGTGAAAGAAGGAAGAATCGAAGAATAACATAAGGAAAGATAGAAGGAGAAAGTGATAGAATGATGAAAACTAAGAATAACATAAGAGAAGATGATAGAAGGAAGAAACAAAGAATAACATAACGAAAGACAGACAGAGAAAGTGATAAGAATGCTTAAAACAAAGAATTACATAAGAAAAGGCGATAGAAGGAAAAACAAAGAATAACATAAGAATAGAAGGAAGAAACAAAAAATAACAAAAGAGAAAGTGATATATAAAAACAAAGAATAACATATTAAGAGAAGTTGATATAAGGAAAAAACAAAGAATAACATAAGAATAGAAGGAAGAAACAAAGAATAACATAACGAAAGACAGACAGAGAAAGTGATAGAATGCTTAAAAAAAAAATTACAAAAGAAAAGGCGATAGAAGGAAAAACAAAGAATAACATAAGAATAGAAGGAAGAAACAAAGAATAACAAAAGAGAAAGTGATATATAAAAACAAAGAATAACATAAGAGAAGTTGATATAAGGAAAAAAACAAAGAATAACATAAGAATAGAAGGAAGAAACAAAGAATAACATAAGGAAAGACAGAAAGAGAAAATAATAGAAGGAAAACAAGTAATAACATAACAGAACAACGCAAATTGCATAAAAAGCAGGCGCGCGTTTTTTGCCCAAACCGGAGCAGGCCACGATAATGACGCCATAGAATCATGATTGAGACGTTCGTTCAATCGAATTTTAGCGATCGTGATTCTGCAGAATTATGATATAAAACGCAACTTTTTTTTGCAGCGTTTCATGTTTGTGTTTTTAAACACGTTTATTTTTTACCACCGACGAAAAAATCACGCATTGCGTTTTTTAAACGTCTTTAGAAACCGTGATTCTAGGGTGAAAAAGTGTCGATTAAACCAGGGAGGTGAAAGAAAAGGAGGCGAAACTCTTGTAATTTATTCAAACGCATTCTTGAGTTCTAAAGCGTAACAATGGGATGTGTAACATTCCACTTGGCTTTGAAGTTCCATGTTCCGAACCGCGCTTCCACTGCGGGGACTTTCGGAAGCCAGGCACCAGTTTTACATTTATTACAAAATATTAAATTACCGGCAAAATTTCAGTGTAAATCAAAAACTTTATATGGGAATTTTATTGGGAATAGTGCATGAAACAAATTTTCAAATTTAGAACTCCGTCCTTCCTTTAATTTGTGTGCCAGAGTTGGTAAAAGAAAAATTACATCCTGTCAAAAACTCAATATTTTAGGATGATGCGCTAATTTGTGCATGCTTTAATGTCCCGTTATTTGATCCATGACTTACAATCTTCAATAACATTAAGTTTGCTAATGCGTGTTTTCGCGTGTTTTTTGTATTTTTCAAGTTTAAAAAAGGATGAAAGTACACAAGTTTGTGTTCGCTTGTTCTACTCTTTACACATTCAACAATGGATGAGAAATCATTAGAAGGGACAGCGAACAGTTGCAGTGATACCATTTTCTGATGTAGGAATTCTAACTCCTGAAATTTCATGCGCTCTTTTATCTCACCACCTGGTCAACAGTTGCAGATTAGCGCATAACTTTTCGGCGGCTTGGAGCATGGGGTCAAAGGAGAGCGGCTTGATTCCAGTCCTTCTCTATCACGTCCCTGATTAAACGCACCCTATATCTAACCCTAAGCCTTGCATAACCCGGAGCGAGTGCCGCTGAAGCCTCAGTCGGACCACTGAATGGAGTATTCATCATGATGGCGCATAGGATATTCCATTTTCTTTAAACATGATATTTACAAACCCTTTTAGAACAGCTACGTTACATTTATAGAAATTCTCTGAACAGAAGAGGTGATTACGAACACTAACTTACCCCGGCAGAATGAAGTTGAAGAGTATATACAGATCTCTGCTTTCTGAAATGTTAACCTATGTCTTGCCTTCTTACGAGACGATATGAGAATGAGAGCTGAAGGCGGAGGAGAGGGGTTTCTTTGTTTCCAGTCACACCAAACCGACATGATACAGTTGGATGCCTCTATTCACCTATTTACGATGCCCAAGTACCAATAGAGAATAGCTTAATCGCTCTGAGAAAGACCCAGACTCCTACATTAGCCCGAATAGCCGGAGTTTGGGGCGGGATGGCGTCGGCTAATTGGCGGTGTGATTGAGGTATAAGATTTGACAACGTAAAGTTATGTAGATGCTAGCGCTTTTATGGCAGGCTCTTTTACGAGATTCCCAAACCTATGACGTAACATGACCATTTGAAGATCATTTTTTGGTGGACCTTTATAAAACGTCTTTCAAGTAAAGCTATTCTTTCACTTGTCGTATTGTGGTCAAGATCGATAGGCCTATATCAGGAAGACGTAAACACTCATATATACCTTTTTGTTGAAGGCCTACATAATATCCTTGATTCCCATAATATAATTGCATTTCATTTCATTTCGTTTTTTTACGTTTCATCTCCTCTCATTTAATTTTCATTCATTTCACTTCTCTTCATTTCGTTTCATTAGATTTCATTTTGTTTACAATTTTATTTCATGTCATTTTCTTTCATTTTATTTCATGTCATGATATTTCATCTCACTTCATACCATTCCATTTCTTGTTGTAACGTGTGAGCGTCCTTCTCAGACTAATAGGGACTTTTAGATTGAGTGGACGAGAACACGACGAACGCCGACTGATCATGCGTGTCAACGTACTTAACTGCCCATGTTGACTACAATTAAAAATCTTTTACATTGCACTCGACGATATACATGCATGCAGGAAGTGACACTATGAACATCACGGACAAAGAAAGAGGACAAAATATACAGTTCCTCATTCTACCCTCAACAAAAGAACATTCCTTCAATGCTATTATGTAAAAATGTGTAGAACAGGTGAATATGCATGTGACACCTGTTCTACACATTTTTTACATAATAGCAGGGAAGGGATGTTCCTTTGGCTACCTGAGGAACTGAATACTTCATGCGCACGCGGCATACTAGTACCTTGAGCATGTAAAGGCGCTATATAGATATCAATATGTATGTATGTATGTACTAGATTTAGGAAAATCAAGGTTGACGCATTCTCGATCGCCGACTGAGACGACGCAACGCATGCGCAGTGCCTTAAAATGACGTCACACGTTGCAGTCAAAGCTGTCGACGTGCAAATCTAAAAGTCCCTAATATCAAGAGAGGGCAGCAAATAGGATAGGCCACCGAGAGAGCTATACACAGTTGTAACAAGCGCAAGCCAACGCGGTTAGTGGTGAGTGAATTAACCATGGACCTACTACACAAAGAAACCATGGACATTCATATAGTTCATTGAACTTCACTCCGCTAGCTAGATCCTTCATAGAGATACTACGTATACACCCAACGTGATAATTGTACATCAAAACACAATATGTACCATGAAACCTTTTCGCATATACTTATTTATGATTCTAGTACTTAAAACAAAAACACCGTCTACTTTCCTAACAGTGACAGTTGAAATACATTTTCAAAAGCAAATTCATAGAGGTACAAACAAGAAGGGAACCATGTGGGTTAAATGCAATTACTGGCCAATCAAGAGAAACTTCTGGTGACGTCACTATTTGTCCCAAAGCTAGCAATGACATAGCCCTGGTCAAACTGAACATGTTCCAATGTATCATATATTTATTTATTTTTTAATGCAATTTGTAGCAAGCCTCTCAATAAAATAGAATTAAATTAAATGATTTTTTTTTTTTTGGTTTTTAATCAAGGAAAAAATGCATTCATTCACGCACGGGGACCTACCCCAGCCCGAAGGCAGTTCTACTTTAAATCCGCGCACGCTCTTTATGCTGTAGTTGATAGTCAGTATTTGTAACTAAATATGTATATATATATATATTTACAAGCACAGGTTTTGGCCTATTTTGTATTTTGTATTTAATGATTTGTGCTTTTGTATCATGCAAAATAAATTGAATTAAATTGAATGGAAATGTGTATCGTAAATTAAAAACACAGTCTCAAAGACTTTCTAGATATCAACTTAAAGACATATTTCATGTTCTTAAATGTCAATAGGTGACGTACAATGCAAATTGACATTTTGGAGATTATTTTAGTCTTCGCAATAAAATAAAAAAGGAATAAATCAAAATGAAAATAGAGTATTTGAAGGGAAAATTAATGTATTGAAGAAGAAAAAAACAAACACAAGAGAATGATATAAGTTGATATGTTTTTAGGGCTTTTGGAAGATAAATAAATCAACAGATAGATATAGGCCTACAAGCAATAAACCGGTTTACTAACATATTCAATTGTTTGCATACTTCTTACTTGCCCGAGACTTGCCCGACATAATGATATTAACGAATAATATACGCAGACTGGATTCCGAATATTATAGCTCATAAAAGGGTAATGGATAAACCGTCACTAGGTCCCCAGGAAAGAAACATCCATAAATTTAATCATGTAAGTAAACCGGTCTATTGAAGAAAATAGGCTGAATATGTTACATAATGCAGGGAAGGAGAACAGGGGGGGGGGGGGCGTTTCATGAAACAATATCATGTTCAGCGACAATTTAGTCAGCGCTGACTAGATTTTACCAATCACAGGCCTGGAAGATAGTCGGTGACAAAAGAATTGTCGGTGAACATGATATTAGTTGGTGAAAACCACCGACTAATTGTTTCATGAAACGCGCCCAGAACGTCAGGAAGAAACGGCATGTAATGACTGTTACTGTAGAGGGCGCTAAACAAATTTGCCAAACAGTATGCCCCAAAATTTCTAAAAGAATATGATAAAAAAGAAGATTTTTGAATTCATAAAATTTACGTTGATGAGATAACCATTTACGTATGTGTTATGTTGTAAACTTGTCACTCTTCGATGCTCTTTGCACTGCTATCGACTCAAGCTTCCTTGCTTATGATAGTTGGCCTCTGCATTTATCTTGATTATTTTTACTTACCTCCATACTTTCAAGCTTTCAATTATGCATTTTTTTAAATATTTTATTTTGTGTGTATTAAGTTGTCACTCTTGATGTAAATCAGTTATATTATATACTATTATTGTTATTTGAATGTTTTATATTTGATTTATCAATAAATGCAGAAACATCTGCTAAAAAAAAAAATAAAAAAAAAATATGATCCGACATAATATTATGACGCCAATGTTATTTCGGGCTTTATTTCGTTAAGGATATAGGGCTGGGATTACGACGATGTGTAGTGATTGGTTGAGGATTAAAGACTGAAATTAGGAGTTCGCGTAGTTTAGGAAATTGACTGTGGAGCGATTGTCGCAGGAGCAGGGGTCGAAGGGGCGTACTCCTGAAATAGAGAGGAGGAGTAGGAAAGGGGCGTGTCGGGGATCAAACTCACAGACAGGTTAGTTTCGTAGTTCACAGAAAATAAGAAGGAAAACAAGTCAAAATAAAATCAATGCATATACAAATTTACCCCCCATTTCGAAATGTCTACAAATTCAATGACCTCAAATATGACACAGGCATAGGCGAAGTTGGAGGGGGGGGGGAATAAGATTGCCGTACCCCTTGTTCATGCTGTTCGCCTGCTTTAAAAACTTTTTAAAAAGGGTAATGCATGGAACAATGTGGACCTATAATTTTGTGTGTCACCACCCACCCCTCCCCCCTCCACCCCCTCTCCCCGCCACGTCCAGCAAGTCTGACTATACCAGTGGACACAGATAATGCAGAAGGGTCTACGCTTTATCAAGTTATAGCGTTAAACGAAATGTGGGGCCAGTTGAATATTACTTCCTTCAAATTTTAACTCTACATTTCTTGCAAATGTAACAAATCCTTGACATGCTTGATAGCATTGACTAATGTGTTCAGAGGTAGGACAATATTGGTAATGGATAAAATTTGGAGCAGTTGCTTCCTGACATGCAACTTATGTCATAATTTGAGCATTTTCCAATCAAAATCAGTATAAATATCCCGCCCATTATACCCTGGTAACGTACGCATGTCATACCACCTTAATGTTCAGTAATGGTTCCATTGTTAAAACTCGATCACTATAGCCCTGATCCTACCCAATCGGTACAAATAACTTACTCTAGGATTGAAATACATACTACAATAGTCTCCACATAATATGGTTACATGTACTCATTTCAATTGGGTAGGATTATAATAAACACGTCTTATTTGTGTCATAGAAACTTTCCCCATTTAATCAAGGAAATTAGGATTTGTTTTTCAATCGATGTAACGAATTTGGTTATTCTATGACGTACCTTTCGAAAATTGCATTCATTTCAAATTACTCGTTATTTAATGAAGAAATAAATAAATTACATCATAGAGTGGTGTAAAACCATATGTGCCATGATCTAAGTGCATGCATAGTAATTAAAAAAAAATATATATATCAAAAATTGATTTCTTTTAGTAAAGATCAGATAGGGGAGATGCTAAAAAGTGAAAAGGTGCAACATACAGTTGCCAATTTATGTTAGGGGGTGACTTTTTTTTTAAATCGTCACTTTTTCATATGTCATCGGATGTTCCTCAACATTTCAAAATGTGAGCCTGTGTTTCTACTTTTATCAAAACCAACTTAATATCAGCATGATCAGGGTTGATTTCTAATTGAAATCAACTTTTCATTTCATAATGTTGGCTGTTTTCTCGTTGATTAATGAGAATTAATTTTGGGATCAGTGGGGCATGATTTCATATAATGTGTAAATAAGGGTCGAGTACATAGAAGTATCGTTGTCGAGTGGTTTAAGCACTTGACTTGAAATTCAAAGGTCGTGGTTCAATCCCCGATACGGCACTAATGTCCTTTGGCAAGGCATTAATCTACATTTGCCACACTCGACCCAGGTGAGGTAAATGGGTACATGGCAGGAATTAATCCCTTGAAATACTAGAGCCCTGTATTAATGGCAGCCAGGCTAAAGCCGGGTAATAATTAATGCACCTCGGAATAGAATTTCTAGATAGACTTACATAGACGGAGCTACAGAAATGCCTATTATTATTATTATCATTATTATATTTATACTTTGCAAAGATTAGTTACAGTTATCGTTGTCTGGTAGTTGAGACAGGGCCTTAAAGCTTATCTGCCATAGTTTATAGGAGGGATTAAACCGCCCTGCAAGGTCACTGGACAGATGGTTATCTCACCAACTCAGCTCTCAGTTAAGATAAGAAAAAGAGGATCATGGGGGACCAATGGTCACCGATTAGGCATTGGTTGTCATATAGAGGGCGCAAGTAGCTACAAGTAGTGCAGTGGGCCTTTAATGCATTCCATTCTTGAACAGGAAGAAACCGAGGTCAACAAAGATTAAATTATCGATTCGGTCTGAATAGTCCTGCTTGTTATTATCTTTTGGGTCGTTTGGGTGAATATTCTGCTTCTTAATATTTAGGTCGCTTAGGTGAATGTTCTTGTAAAAAGTTGAAGGAGGGGAAAATGGTAATGATACAGTAAGAGGTTTGATTTGATTCCAAAAGTGCATATACACTAATGATAGCATTTCTTTCATGACTTTTTGCTTGTATTCAAGAAATCATATATTACCTAATACTTGTATACAACTGAAGCCCCACCCGCTCTCTCTCTCTCTCTCTCTCTCTCTCTCTCTCTCTCTCTCTCTCTCTCTCTCTCACTCACACTCTCTCTCCCCTTCTCCTCCATTAAAGGCCCACTGCACTACTTATTGCTACTTGCGCCCTCTTACAACAAAAAATGCCTTATCGGTGACAATTGGTCCCCCATGATCCTCTTTTTCTTATGTTAACTGAGAGCTGAGTTGATGAGATAACCACCTGTCCAGTGACCTTGCAGGGCGCTCTAATCCCTCCTGTAAACTATGGCAGATAAGCTTTAAAGTCTTCTCTGCCAATCGTTATGTCTCTGTCACACCATCTCTTTCTCTCACCTCTCTTTTTTCTCCCTCTTAGCTACTTAGGCTCATTTCCTCTCTTCCTCTCTACTTTCTGCTTTTTGCCATTTTTGTCTTCAATACATTGTCATTCTCTTCTATAATTCGTCCTTGTTTTCACGAAGTGACGGTAGTGAGGAAAATCGTAACGCAAAGTGAATGCAATTTTTTTCCACTACCGTCACTTCGTGAAAACAGCGACGAATTGTTTGATCTCTCGAAGTTACTCTAGCTCCCTTTTCTGTACATCAATGTATGTTAGTCTCCTCTCTCCATGATTTCTGTTCCTTTGCCATTTTCCCTTCTCTTTTCATTTACCTCTACATTCTCTATTAGGATTCCTTTTAACTGTTATTTTCCAGTTTTGTTTTACCACCAACTCTCACTCTCTCATCCTTTTGTCTCTCACCCACTTGCAATATCTTTTTATCTATATTTATCACTCTTTATGTATCTATCTTTCTCCGTCCCTCTGTCTCTCTCTATCTCCATTTCTGTCTCTGTCTCTGTCTCTCTCTCTCTCTCTCTCTCTCTCCCTCTCTCTCCTACTCTCTCTCTCTCTCTCTCTATCTCTCTCTTCTGCTATTCTCACGGAGTCTTTCCACGTTGAAAGCAGAGATTGGTGAGTGAATATAATAAAATGCGTGTATGGACTCCAATTCTTGGCTGCCCTCTGTTTTGATGAAAAGACTCTCTTTTTGGTATTTTCTACCTTTTCAATCCACCAATTCATGTATGAATGGGTTATGAGGCAGAAAAGGCCATTCGTGTCACAGGGGCACAATAGCGCCTTTGAAAAGGCTCAATCGCTTCACCTTCCAACAACAAAAAATGCTTTAATTTCCCCCACATTCCACGCCAAAACCACATTTCCAGCTATTCTTTAGCTTCTAAGGCTACCTGTAGGCTCCCACCCTCCCCCTCTCTCCCTCTCTCTCTCTCTCTTCATCTTCATTTGTGTCTCGTACGAATCGATTTGACTTCATTACACTCCAACATGTACTTAAACTTATGGATTCCTATTCAAATGGAGTTTATTGTATCTTTAGATCATAATGACATGATTTTATGAACGTGTATGACCCTAGTTCATACATTTTACAGGGTAAAGCTCTAACCCTTGGGCGAAAGATGTCGGGGAAGCGGGGGAATTTTATGAATTCAAAATCAAAGGATGATATACTAATAAGGCATTGTGCCTATAATTATCTTCTTACGGATACAACCCTTTTCCTGTAAAAGGGACTTGGTAAGATTGTTCAGATAAGAGAAAATGGTGCTAAGGAAGTGACTTCAATGCTGGATGTACAATTAAAGATGATCTGAAAGTTTGAGTGAAAACAAACTATTATACAAACTATATTAATGATAAAAAATTGGGAAAAACTGATCTGATCGATTCCTGAATTCTCCTAACTATATTATTATAATTTGATTAAATTTTAGATGAATGTTAATCGTCACAAAGCAATGAATTGGCTCTATATACCATTCCAAAAGTGTTGAAATGTTTTTAAAAGCATGTTTTATGTGTTATTTTCATGGAAAAACGGTTCAAAATCCAAAAATTGGTCGGGAGAATTTACTTTTAAAGGATGTTGCACAGTGACCATATAATCTCTGTGGCTTGAGAATTGTTTGCATGTTAGAGGTTAATACAGAAGGAATATAAAAAATTACATTTCTATTTTCATACAAAAAGTACGCAGTATTTTCATCAACCTTCAACAATGTACCGGTTCACTTTAAAGTGATAAATTCTACTTAAGTCTGTCACAAGTTATTTTTTGAAACCCTGCCCCTAGCTTAACTTTTCCTTTAGGAAACCGTTGTTATTTCGATGTTTTTGTATATCTTACCGACCCGTCGCATTCTGTGTCTCGTTTTCTCGTTATCTCCTCCCCGAGGTCTTTCTTTCTTTCTTTCTCCGCTTCATTTCTCTCTTAATTAGATCCCCCTCACGAATTAATTTCTATTATATAGCCCCATCTCCTTCACCATCTCCCACTCTCCCTATCGCCCAGAACTTACCTTTGCTTAGGCAAGTGTTTATAACCACCCCCCCCCTTCGCACCCTACATCAACCCTCTCCCCCCCCCCCTCTCTCTCTCTCTCTCTCTCTCTCTCTCTCGCCCTCTCTCTCTCTCTCTCTCTCTCACTCACTCACTCGCCCTCTATCGCTCTCTTTATCTCACATTTCTTCTGTCTCTCTGTCTCTCTCTCTCTCTCTCCTCTCTTTTGCGCTGAAGAATAGCTCTGGGCTGTTTGTATAAACGGACTAAGAATACAATACAAACGGGTCCCTTATTACACTTCAAGAACACCTTTACCAAACGTTTAACGCGTTAACAATCTCACACCCTCCTTGGCTCAGGAAAAACATGCCCCCGTCGCCGACGTCTATGGCTTTTTGAAAGATGCAAGTCATAACAGAATTTGTAAAGAGTTCATTAAATAAAATTAAACCAAAATAAAATAAAAACAACCGATCTTGCATTATATTATAAACTTCAAGTGGATAAGGCTATTGACATGATTGACTGGTTTGAGAGATCGCTGCTAACAAAAAGTTGTTTGCTCAATCGTCACTTACTAAAAAAAAAAGAACAAAACGCCGTGTAATGGGCCTAAAAGTCGGTCGGACACATAGGCCTAATTACCCTCATTTGTTGAACTTTATTACCTAATATTGTCTACAGTTGCTCACCAACACTTGTCTCTCTCGACACAGGTGTATCAAATGGATAACTGACGATGCCATGGTGATAGGGAAATAATACTTACAAGGCTCTAAGAAAGAGGCGCGTCTTCATCATCTCGAGATTGCCAAATAGCCCGCTATTTCTGATTTGGGAAATAATCCCGAAATGATTCGACCTCGAAACTTGAAACTCGACCTTGAGAAATTAGCTCCAGATAGTTTGCAAAATCCCAAGATATCTTGGGATGACAATCCCGACCAAATATCCCGCTAATTGCTACTTCGGTCTGATGAAGACGCAAATTAGCTGGATAGTTTGTGATCGGGATAGTTCAAATAGCTGGATATTTGGCAATCTCGAGATAGTGAAGATCAATACTACCCTGGGTAAAAGAAGATTTCATATCACCCTGGTAAACAAATTATCATTATGAAACTTGACCCTAATGGAGAAAAATGTAACCACTGACATGATTAAATGTGAAACCTCAACGAATCGAAATCAACCTCTTTGATGAAATGTGAGTAAATTAGTTTTGCCCTGTTTTCGCTAATTTAGCATTTCAAATTGAGATTCCTTGATTTCTTGTTGTCGCGGGCAGCGTTGCCTGCGAGTATTCGTGAAACACACAGAAACATAACAAATGCAGATATCGATTTTTATGAACTTTCTTATAATAGAGGAAAATGAAAAGACTCTGCCCAAACGCTTCAAAAGTTCATGAGAAATTTTTGAAACAAAACCATCATGAGAAATTTGCTTCCTACACATTTCCTTGCATGGGGGAAAAAAAAACAATATCTCACAAAATGATGCAATTTTAAAGAATATTTCTACCAGTATTTGTTTTACCGGTCGATATCCCAAACTGTGGATGAATATCTTGTCCTTGGCAAAAGTTTTTAATAAACTTGATTTTTCCCCGATATCAACCAGCCTTCAACTCGCATTGGGGGAGTTAACAAATAGTATAGCTATGTGTATCAATCAAATACAGATAGATATCTCAAAATCAATATCTTTCTTCCGTTCTCACATGCATATATCATCAGTGTTATCTCTTGTTTGCGAAAGATAACAAATATATTCGGGGGAAAATAGAATATTAGAGGAAACTCTTGAATGACATTTTTGTTTATTAATGGCACAAAAATGTTTTTGAAATCTAACTAGTATTAGTAACTGGAGGGGAGGGAAAAGTACAGAATATATTCTGCTCGTTAGACCTACTATGCGTACAATGAATATGGCCGCCTTTAGGCAGACCAATGCACTGATAGCAAGGTTCACGTAAAGGGCATTATGCGAATAAACGCTTTTGGAATTCCAATATAAATATAGTTCAGATGGAAGAAACTGCCACTCCCCCTTTCTCCTCCGCCTTCTTTTTCCCCCCCCCCCCCTCTCTCTCTCTCTCTCTCTCTCTCTCTCCCTCTCTCTGTCTCCTTCTCTCTGTCTTACTGTAGCTCTGTATGCATGTATATGTCTGTATGTCTGTCTGTCTGTCTGTCTGTCTGTATGTCTGTCTGTCTCCATAGGAAAGGCGTAGGAAAAGGGCACGATAGTTACCCAAGCTCTCTCTCTCGCTCTTTGTGTGTGTGTGTGTGTGTGTGTGTGTGTGTATGTCTCTCTCTGTCTCTCCCTCCCTGTCTCTCTCTCCATCTCTCCCTCTCTCTCTCTCTCTCTCTCTCCCACCCTCTCTCCCCTCCTTTCTCACTTTCTCTCCACCAGGGATATGGTTCGAATGAGGAGAAGAAGACGAGCAGGTGTCTATATTGTTGAGATGGTTTAGGGTCCTAATCACCCCATGATGATAGACCCGTTAATGCGATCTTCACCGGTTACCATGGTAATACTGTCCCGTCGTGTTCCTCTGGTTAATGTGCCGCAATTTGGGTTTATGGATTCTCCTTCGTTTTCACTCTTTTCAAGGATGTCCACTTTTTGGACCAGGGAAAAGGGCGTCGTTTAAAGGGCGATTTTACCTTTTCATTGGTGTCGGCATACGAATCTCTCAGATGCAAACATGCTCGTTGATCCTAGCGCTTAGAGACTTCGGTGGTAAGCGCTTTATAAGTAACGTTTTTATTATTATTATCATTATTATCCAATGAACGTGTTGTTGTCCAGACAAGTGTCCCGGACAACAACACACGGACAACTACCACCGGACAGCTATGCCAAGGGTCAATTCCCCCCTTTCAAAATCTCCCCAGCGCGATTGCCTAGTTGTCCGAGTGCTTAGCAGGGGTAATTGTCCGAGAGGACATCTTCCTCTTTTATATCCACCGTTGCCCATAAGGCAAACACCTAGCACCACCAAAGTGGTGTGGGGTCTGAATTATTGCAAGATTAGGCAGTGGCGTAGCGGGGGTACAGTGTTTCGACGTTTTCAACGTTTAATACGTCAAAATAGAATTTATTTTGCTCGGTCGCTACGCTCAGTCGCAAAATATTTGATATAAGCGTATGATTTAACGAGCTTCATTATGCAAACAATTCGACCCCCTCCCACTAAACAAATTATGTTTACGCCGCTATTTCTCTTTTTCTTCTCCATTCGACGGGGAGGGGGGGAGGGGGGAGTGCCCTGTTAAACGCCTCTGAGAGGAGAGGAAAGGCGATTTTATTCCCCACGTAGGCCCGTCGAGGAAGAAGGGTTTTCTCTAGCTAAACGTTCTGAATAGTGTTTATACAGGGAAATCATCGCTCTTGCTACTGGTTTTCTGTTTCTCTCTTTAACTTTGTTTTGACACCACCTTGTAAGTGGCTATGTAGTAACCAGATGTGGTCAACTGCAGGAAAATCAATGAAATAAAGTTGATCGCACTTTATGTTGTACTGTTTGGTCACTGGTATGACGCTAGAAGAGAAGAGCCTCTCCTTTTGCAATCTCTTGTCAAATCGGATATAGAATACACAACTAATGAAAGTTGCTCATAAAAGATTGACAGTTGCGAAAAGTCCAAAAGAGTCGGAATAACAGGACTCGGTCTCATACCCCAGTCACACCACCGAGACCGACACCAGACCGACACCAGAACGACTCTAGACCTACACAGACTGACACCAGAACGACACCAGAACGATACCAGACCGACACTAGACCGACACCAGACCGACACTAGACCGACACCAGAACGACACCAGAACGATACCAGACCGACACCAGACTGACACCAGACCGACACTAGACCGACACCAGAACGACACCAGACTGACACCAGAACAATACCAGACCGACACCAGAACGACTCTAGACCAACACAGAACGACACCAGAACGATACCAGACGGACACCAGAACGACTCTAGACCAACACAGACTGACACCAGAACGATACCAGACCTACACCAGAACGACTCTAGACCAACACAGACTGACACCAGAACGATACCAGACCGACACCAGAACGACTCTAGACCAACTCAGACTGACTGTGAAATGTTAAAAAAAAAAAAACAATCTTTAAGAAATATCTGTTTAATTTAGCTTATAATTGATTACCATTACCTTTCCTATCTGTTCCTTTCCTATTGCACTTGTGTATATATTTATTATGTATTTCATCTTTTGCACAAGCTGCGCCTTGAGCATTTGATTGTCAAGTGGATTTGGCGCCATACAAATCTTATGAATTATTATTATTATTATTAATTCACAAGGTATTGTAATCGTCAAAATACAGTTAAACCTTGCTTAGCGGCCATCTCTCTATAAAAGCCCCTCTCTATAGTGTGTCCCTCTAGGGATAAATGAGTGTGTAGGACCTGTCTAAATTGGCCACCTCTCTACAGTGGCTTGTTTTTTTCTCGTTTCTCTTTATGGAAAGGAAATATGAAGAAAAAATCCTGTATAAACCACATTGCTTTTATGAATACCATTTCCACCTTTAATTTCAGGCCCATCCCGCTCCCTCCTATATAAATATCATGAGATCGTCGTCGTCTCTCTCTCTCTCTCTCTTTTCCCGCCGATTTATTCTGTACAAACCATGAAAAAATAAAGGTCAGTGGCAAGGGCACAGAGAGGATCTATTTATTTTCACTGTGGTTCACCGATGTAAAGAATGGCTGAAAAGAAGAAGAACAAGGAAAGAATTCCTGGCATAACTAGTGACAGCCCATCATTCTCTCGTTTCCGTTGACATAGCCGCTTTCAACAGACGTGTCTTTTTGTAGATCACTAGGAAAATATGAACGTTGAATTGATCACGAGATGAGTAAAGTGCACGATTGTGTTTGAGGGTTGTATCTTGACTTTGTCTTTTAGAATTAAAAAAATGTTATTCTTCCTAAAGAAATGTCCAGAACTAGAACAAATTATGTAATATGTTCAAACATGATGTAATTCAAAGAGATTTTGTCAGAACTCTGCGATTTTATGCAATACGATTACTAAACCACTCCTGCAATCCAGAAGGTTAACATCATATATAATATAATAATATATCTGTTTAGCGCTTAGAGACATCGTCGATGTATTAAGCGCAATACAAACGCAGAATATTATTATTATTTACCTTTTCATGTGCTCCCCAAATATGCTCGATATTACATTAACCATGTACAGTAATATACAAATAACCAAAAGAGAAAGAGAAACACGGAAGCGGAAGCTCCAATACAGTTCCAGAAGAAAAAAAAACCGCTCTGGGCCCGTCGCATTAAAACTTACCATTGATGGTAACTTTGTCTTTAATAGTAATTTCATTGGAAATCTTGATTTGATTGGCTGATGTTGCATGGTAGTTAAGATGGATGGCAAAGTTACCACCAGTGGTAAGTTTTATGTAATGGGGCCCTGAAAACAATAAGACATATAAAATGTTTCTTTCGAGAATGATGTATTCTACATTTATAAGAAGACTGGTCGGTTGGTGTGATTGTTTTACTTGACAGCTAAGAAAGAATGTGCATACCAGGGGACCGACGGATTAAAGTCCTCTCCGAGGGACGTGGTGATGACTTGTAATGCCTAATACCAAGGGGCACTGGCGCAACGATTTTGTTTCGAGACTACATGCTCTACCACTGAGCCATCGCGCTTGCTGCGACCAGGGATATCCCTGCTGCGACATCCAGTTTTTAACTTTGTCATGATTTAAAACTTTATTTGCTTGATGTAAGCAATCGTTGGTATGATAGGGCGACAAGTGGTAACAAATAAACATCTTCAACCAATTTATCTGTAACCTGCGGCTCTCACGTTCCTGGGTTATCTTCATTGTTCTCTCTATTGTTAAAGAGAAGGTTGAGTTCTTATAAAGATGGAAATTATTTGTGAGTTTTTCATTCTTTCCCTGTCAGTTTAAAAGACTACCATAAAATATTGCTCTTTAAAGATACTATGTCCTTTTTGCAGCCAACATCAATTTATGTAGAACTTTGCAGGAATTATGAATATGTCATGTATGTCCTATCTGTGAAATTTAAACGTTAGCAGTGTCCTAATATTCAAATTATGCAAGGAAACCCGGTTACTGGCTAGACTTCACTGTCAGACACTATTGAGTGACTGACTGCCTTTTTTCTTCTTTGGTAATAACATACAAAGGGTACATGAGCATTTGTCTACATCGACCCACTTCTTGTGATGGCCAAAATTAAACTGATTGAATCTTTGCGCAGCATAAAACGTATGACCATTCGGTACAGTGGTCTGAAACTTAAGACTATTACTTATTGGCTCTGTAGCTCCTAAGTCGATTTGACAACTAATAGTCGTTATTTTCCCACATTTTCAAGCCCCACCCTTTTTAGGGAAGTTCTAAACTAGTATTATCTTTCAAATGCCGTTGGAATTTAATCTTTTCATTGTTTTGGCCAGCAAATGGGACATAGTACCTTTAAAGAGAAGGTTGAGTTCTTATAAGGATGAAAATAATTTGTGAGTTTTTCATTCTTTCCATGTCAGTTTGGAAGAATACCATAGTAGATATGTCCCATATATCGCTCTTAAATACCCTCATATTAGACAGATGACGAGATATTGCTTCAAAGATTGAACCAAGCTTTCATGCGACTTGTACGTGTAGACCCAGAGAAACAATGCAGATAAAATACCTTGCTTAAGAATAATTATAATTACTGCCTCGAGGGCTGAATTATATCTTTTGCTTTGTATTTCAATTTATATCCAATACATTGAATTAAAAACCTCTCGTAACAGACATTACAAAATCTTTTTGATTAACCCGAGATCTTTTTAAACGATGAAATGATGCTGGGTGAATCATTTCACAACTTTAATCTTACACCTGAGGGAGTGCGGCAAATGTAGATTGAAAAAATGTCCTGGAATTATTGTCGTTACCGTGCTGTGATTTGAACCCTGAAACTTTGGCTTGAGAGTCCAGTGAATTAAGCACCTACACCACGACATCTACACAGTAATGTACCTTCCCTGAAAATTAATCGCATTTCCTTAATAATTAAATTGTAGGCGAAATTAAGTCTTTACATTAAAAAGCAGATGCGATTAATTCTTTGTTAAAGCCACACTGTCCTACTTGCTCCCTCTATATAGACAACAATGTATAATCGGTGACCATTGGTCCACCATGATCTTCTTTTTCTTATGTTAATTGAGAGCTGAGTTGATGAGATAACCACCTGTCCAGTGACCTTGAATGGTGGTCTAATCCCTCCTATAAACTAGTACAGATAAGCTTTAAATACCTAAAGGCATCGTTTAACAATGTTAAATCTGAGATGCACGGCCCTACGTGTTATCAGTGCCTGTGATATGGTGTCATATTGAAGCCCTAAAAAAAGCGCTTCAAAATGATCGAGAAGTGCCTCAAAAAAGTAAAAATCTTTGAGTGACCGGTTTTACCATACTCGTTTCCCCCAATAGACTGTAGTATTGTTTTCAAAATTTGTAATTCCAATCATAAATATCTTGATGATCAGACGAACGATCGGCTTGTAAAAGTCATGGGGTTACTGACTGACCAGGGACTTGTTAGTTGATAATTATCATTGCAGCATGAGCTAAATCCAGGATTTTGTTTCAGAATCTGAGACAAAGTTACCGGATCCCTTAGATAGACACAATGCATGGTGAGATATACAATATATTACAGCAATATCGGACATACAATAGATTTTTACAATAGAGTTTAACAGGATATGTATATGTTACGGAGC
This sequence comes from Strongylocentrotus purpuratus, assembly GCF_000002235.5. NCBI lineage: Eukaryota > Metazoa > Echinodermata > Echinoidea > Camarodonta > Strongylocentrotidae > Strongylocentrotus > Strongylocentrotus purpuratus. The sequence continues at coordinate 33,782,727 of NW_022145610.1, forward strand.
CCATGAGAAATAAAAGAAGGTGTGAACACAGCCCCCTTCCCGCCTATGTATTCTCATGGAGGCTAAGCGTGCAAAGTACATGTGTGAAGTTCCTCACCTATACGACTTCAACATGATAATATTGACAAAGGAGCTCATTGATAACGACTCCTCGTCTCCTTACGAGCAAAGATTATCCATCACTCTATTTGTTTGATCGCCGATAACACTGATCTTACCCATCGTTATTAAAGAGTCGGTCCAATATCACCGATTATTATAACTATAACCATTACCCCACCCCCCCCCCCAAAAAAAAAACCCTAAACATAGGTAAATTTACAAAGTGCTGACAATATCATGTTGAGTTATGAAGTGAATTTCTCCAAGGATACGAAGCACCTACTACTATTATCACCAGGAATAGAGGGAGGGGGACGGGTGGATTTATCTGACTTGTGACCCCACCCCCCCCCCCCCTCTCCCTCTGCCAGAGAATCCGGGCTCCTCGACGGCATATCCAAGCCTTTTGATATACCTTTCAAGCGTTCAATGAGTTTTGTGTAACTGGGTACTTACTCCATGAGAGTAGAAATATAGATTCATGTTTTGCCAAATAACCAAATGAATCTATAGAGCCATGGAAGGGATTTCAATTCCAACTCATATTTGTCCAACAGCCCGGGAACGTATGTATAGACTACGACATGAACTATTGGATCCGAGTAAATCCGAGAAAACACGAGGAAACCCGAAAAATCGGTACTCATTACATATACTTTTTCTACATAAAGTTCAGGCAACAGATTTATTAATTGTAGCTATCGAATCTGTTGACATATGAACGACCCCTCATATAAGATATGGTCTGCCGGAAATAATAAAATCAGGCGTTGAATAAAACGAGAATTGCATTACCGTCGATATTGCAGGGTTATCAGAGGCTGCATTTAATATCTTTCTAAAGTGTGTATTGAACTGATATCTTTTGTTGACATTTTGAAATGAGGAAGCGCTTGCGTGTAACCCCTTCATCAAACAATTCAGTTGATTAAAGCTTTGAACTGCTTCTCGTCATTATATAAAGCCAGATGGTTGTTAGCTCATATTCTTTTACATACGGTACTCGAATGCCCTTCTGCCCCTCACCGATGATATCATCCACGAATTTGCTACATTTTCATTACTGTGTCCAGGCGTGTACGCAGAGGGGGGGGGGGGGGGGGGGGGGGAGGCGTTTGGGGTTAACCCCCTTATAACAAATATTTTTAAAATTGTGCTAAAGGGTGAGAAAAGGAAGTGACCTTATCTTACCCCCCCCCCCCCCCCGCTTATTCAGCGGCTGGCTGAGTCGTCGCGAAATTTTCGGCGCGATTTTCACATTTTACCCCCCCCCCCTCGAAAAATCCTGCGTACGCTACTGACTGTGTCTATAATGATCAGTGGCGTAGCACATGCCCCCTCCCCCATAGTTAAGCCACTGATAACATTTATGAAGGACAATCCAAGAAAAGGTGATCATTGATGGTCGTTATTTTTTATTTTCGCAATATTCAATAAAACTCAAGGTTCATGAAGTTATAGGCTCCTGATACGGGGGAGGCACAACCGGCCCGAGCCTGAATCTGACCATGGACCTACAGGAAAACTATTTTTTTTAAATTATTATTATTAAAGATTAGTAGTCGGTAATTTGCCATCCTTTATGAAAATTACCTACATGTATGTCTGATTGTTATTGATCTTATTAAAGTTAAACATTTTTCCATCACTGGACGTTTACCCATTTTTCATAAATCAGATCAAAATACATATTAAAATCGGGTATGAACGCATTCAATTGAGTAGTCGGAACTCGATCAACCAGTTGAAATCTCTTTATCATGGCGATCATATATCTATTCAGCCGGATGATTCGGGTTCTATCCGGAGTACGTGAAAACCACAAACCAGTACACTTTTATCCGCGTATATTTGTTTTATTAAGAAAAAAACCATGGCACTTGCCATGGCGGTTGGGATATTAGCTTGCTCGGTTCAAGCTCTGTTATTAAAATCGTCCCTCAGGCAGTTACGGATAATCATCATGTCAAACATAATCAAAAGCTTTTAAAAAGCAAGACAAGGCATAAGAAAATGAGGAAATGATAAGATGATCTCAAACGTCGGGGTGTGCTCGGTCCAAATTTTCTGGCAGGTTAGCTGAAAAGAAAGAAGATAAAAAGGAAGAAATTGCATTTTGTCAAATTTGCCGACAAGCTATATCATCGGCCTGATCATAGAGAGATAATCAAGTCTATGAAATACATAATATCAGAATTATATCTGTAAAATACTTCATGACTTTTAATGTTTATGTTTTATAATTTTTTTAGAAGCGGCAATATATGAATGAACGAATGAATAAATTGATGAATAAAAGGAAGGGGGTGATGGAGGGGTATCACCATTTTCTTTACCACCTTCTTTTCTCGCTCAACTTACCCCTTCTAAACCAATCTCTCTGTTTGTTCTATCCATTCGATGCGACCGGCGGAAGAGGGGGGGGGGGGTATTCTGTGCCCCCCCCCCCCCAGTGTCCCCATATCTACACCACTGTACACAATGATTTTCTTTGATACTTAACGATAAAGTTGAGTTCTGGTCATGTGATTGCATTGTGAAAGAAACGGTATGGAATCGATCAGAAAAAATGATCATGTAGCATGTAAGTATTGGTGTGTACTGAAGGTTCTGGAATCATGAAAATGATAAGGAATTTGGTCCAGTCTTGGTAAAAGTAACACGCACTGTACACAAAAAGATGTATAGGGGACTACACAAACATGTGGCATAAAAATGTGGTCCTCATTTTTTAAGCTGTTACATGTCATATTTAAAATATGAAGGCATTTGAAGAGCCAGGCTTTTCAGGGAACATTTTTTCCCTGATGTTCTTCCAAACTTGCATAATAACAATGAAAATGCTCACTTTAATTTTCATCTCTACCCAGAACACAACCTTCTCTTTAACTATAGATGTTCAATACACATAAGGGCGCAGTGATGTCGAACCCTTAGAAAGCCCATTATAATGACCGAGTCCAATTTCCCACGCTTCTTATGTTTAGTGTCTGTGAGGACTATCAACGTTTCTATGCGGGTACAAAATACATGTACTACAATATACAGGTACAACAATAAGTTGTAATTCATTCAGCAGGGTTGCTGTTAAGAATTACTGCCAAAAAGTAATAAGTTCTTGATACATACGAAACCGTTAACTTGTTTTTTTTTCTTCAGAATTTCATGTCTATTATCTGACATCTCCTGACGTAGAAATGTCACGTAAAAGCAAAACCACCTACTGCAATACTTTTTACAATGAATATAAGAAATAAATTATAGGGCCTAGAACTGCAATCCCCCCCCCCCCCATTCAGTGTTATTTAGGATACGCGTATGCATGTTCCCTCCCTTTGAAAGCACCCCTATCTCCGGTGTGGAAAGTCAATACGAGGGGGGGGGGGGGGACTGGAATACACCGGAGACAAAATGACTTTCGAAAATCAACCGAAGGCAACTTCGCTTATTGAAATGTACACGGTACGAACGTTCAACATTCCAACAAGTTATTACTTAATCCAAGATGATTTTTATGGGATATACCACAGTCCATCAGGTATTCAAATTACGATTGGTTTGATTTCTCGAAAGTCTTTACGATCGTGTGAGATGTGCTTATGCCTGACGGTAATCAAATTCCAAACTTAACAGAAAAGTCTGGATATGTTAGACTAGTAGTGTCGTGACCTCGTAAGGTCACACTGGTCTGCGGTCACACGGTAGCTATGTTACGTAATGATAACGCCAAGTTCCAACCCCTTCCCCTCAGGCTTGTGTCCTGAACCACATTCCATTGCAGGTCATTGTAAGCTCACCCCGACTGAGGTCACCGGTCTGAAGATGACTTCTGGATGAGTGAGCCCCCCTCTCCACTATGACTGAACAAGGAAGTAGGTAAGGGACGGAGGAGAGAGAGAGAGAGAGAGAGAGAGAGAGAGAGAGAAGGGAGAGGGGTGTGGGAAGGCTTGTTGTTGTGAACTCATATTTACATGCTTTTGATAATATGATGGAAATGTTTTTTCTTACTATAATGTCTTCATAAGAGTAAAAAGTCTTGATCATGCGCTCCCCGTATTTATATTTTTGCATTAATCGTAACTGTCACAAATAATATTTACACTGAGAATGGTATTAAAAAAGGACTAAAGACAAAGGGAAGAAAAGGAACGTTTATGGTGGGGTAGGGTTACTGGTACATGTATCTTACAGTATCAGATCATGGACTTAGAAGTTAGATCCGGGAGTACTTTATCTTATTTTCATTACTTTCAAGTGAATTTACTCATATCTTTGTATGTAAATCACTGAAAAGGTCTATCTCATTGATGATGATGATGATGTAACTTGAAAATGGATTTTCTTTTTGTTTTGTTGTTGTTTAGACTGATTGCGATGAAAAAACAAATGCTCATACTTTCTTCTCGTAGAACCCACATCACCCCCATTCTCAAAACTCTTCACTGGCTCCCGGTATGTGACCGAATTATTTTTAAGTTGTTGTTGCTAGTTTTCCATTCCTTGTATGACTCTGCTCCTTCCTACAATATCAAGTTGATTGTTAAGTATAAGCCTACAAGACATCTTCGTTCATCTCAATCCTCCTTATTAGTTGTCCCTAAGACGCGCAGTTCCTGGGGGGATAGAGCATTTTCTCATTCTGGTCCGTCCCTTTGGAATAAGCTGCCAGTTAGTATTCGTAATTTAACTACCCTTCATGCCTTCAAAGTTGCTCTAAAAACCCATCTCTTTCTAAACAGTGCTATCTAATCATGTCAATGTAGCGTTATAATTTGTGTTTTAGTTTACTTTATTTTAGTTAAGAAGTTATATTTTTGTGATAGTAATACATGTATGTACAGCGCCATGAGCGTCAGAGCCTGGCGGATACCGGCGCTATATAAATATCCATATTATTATTATTATATACTATCCTTGTAATAAATTTGTAATAAATTTGACAGTTTTGATTTTGCCCGGGGGGGGGGGTGGCGGCGTGCTCAGTGGCACAAATAATATCATCTATTAAAATACTGCTACCACGTGGTATATGGTCCGTGCTCCTGTCATGTTGGATGATTATTATAGGATATTATTAAAATAAGTGACAAATGTGGATTAATGTCTTGCCAAAGGACGTTAGTGCCGAGCTGAGATTCGAAGCCTCAGCCCTTGGATTGAGAGCCAAGTGAACAAACCACTATACGACGACATATCCACTCTGGATAGTACGGATGCCAGCTATTCATGTAATTTCATTTTCTTTTTTTCCTTTTTCTAGATGCAACATGTGTTTCACTTTCGTTCATGATGGTCATCACCTGGATCACTCTAAGACAAAGACTCGGTTCGTAGCTTCTCCGATCCATTCTCATATCCAAATATGTCTTCATTTGAGACATGACATTCCTTAAAGGGATCCGGTAACTTTGTCTTAGATCCTTTAAAAAAATCCTTGATTTAGCTCATGCTGCAATGATAATTATAAACCTTTAGGTCAGTCAGGAACCCCATGACTTTTACAAGCCGATCGCCTGTCTGGCTACCAAGATATTTATGATTGAAAATCGAAATCAAATTTTGCGTTTGCCAAACGGTTTTCATAACACTACAGTCTATAGTGGAAAACGAGTATGATAAAACCGGTCACTCAAAGGTTTTTACTTTTTCGAGGCACTTCTTGATCATTTCGAAGCGTAATTTTTGTATTGCTTCAATATAACACCATATCAAATACACTGATAACACATAGGGCCGTGTATCTCACATTTAACATTGTTAAACGATCCCTTTAATAGCGTATCCAACATAATGGTTGAAATATCCCTCCTTCCTCTTGTCATTTGGAACAGAAGACCTTCAGGTTACAGTTATTTATTCAATTCTTTCCCCGGCATCCATTTGACTCTTTTTCAAATGTATTCTTGTTTTATATTCAACGATTTTCTTTGTTTTTGCCGAATAAATAATAATAATACTAATTTCATGACGCCCCACCCCCCACAGGGATACTATACAGTATTTTGTTTGTAGATATCGGGGCTGCTCAGAATTATAATAGAATCCCCTCCCCCTTCGTTTCATCGCCCATAATATGATATTGCGACAAGCAGCATATAGGTTTACAAATCTCATAATTTTCATCCGATAGTCCCCCTCCCCCACCCACACCCAAAAAGAATAATAAATAAATAAACAATAATGATATCAGTTCCCCCTACCCACCCCCCCCCCCCCCAAAAAAAAGAGATTGATAAATAACTGATAATAATAGAAAATAACAATAAGTAAAGAACAGTTATAATAATAACAAAAAATAAAATGAAAAGATAACATAAAGTAAAATGTAAAAAATTCAATTTTGAAAAAGGGGTTTGATCTGAGACTTGGTTTTTAATTTTTGTTGATTTTATATACTAAAAAAGTCGTTGTTTTATTTTGCGTAATTTAATAACTTAATAAGAATTCAGTTGTCAGGGTTGTTTAAAAATCGCAATGGTACTACGGAACACATGAATAGATTCATGACAGAAATAAAGAGAGATACCAATTAATTGTACTAACGGAAAAGGTAGATTCGGGGGGACATTTGTCACGTTACCTCGTGTTTTTGTTCCGTTAGCCAGAAATAACGTCTAATAATTCTTAAACAGTTTTCAGCTTACAATTAAAAACAAGGTACATGTACATGTAGTTTCATAATTCGGATAATTTCTATTTGACAACGTAAGATAACGCGTTATAAATTGTAGTACCTTGATGGAATCTGTGATCAAGACACACACACGCACACACAAAAACTTTTAAAAAATGTCTGGCCCTTATATGAGAAGAACACAAAAGGAACAAGGACAGTGAAGGTTTTAAAAACATATCAAAGAAGCGCCATGTTTTCAGTGTAGACACAACTGTTTTCTTTTCACTGTCTTCTTCAACTTGAATAACATACCAAATAGAAGTCAGTACGTCAATCGTATTCCCCGAAGTGTACGAGTAAGTATATAATGTTAACAACTAAATCATTCATACCCTTACCAGTTGTGTAATTTGTTTAATATTGTGAAAAAATTGATTCCTCTCGATTTATGTTTCGTGAGAATGTGACAAATCTTTATTAAAGTATTCAACAAAGGCCCTATTTCAACCGATCCACCTTTCATTCCTGAGTTTTAAAAAGAAAAATCAAATCTACAAGGGGCATGAGCATGCTGGCAAGAGTACCGTCTTCTTTGGGTGAAAAAATATATTATCTGATCTTCAGTAAAACCGCTATCATGAAAAGGAAATCTTAATGCAGAGCAATGAAATCCGCTCTTCGGGGAGTGACATTAGAAGTCATTTCGTTTGGAGTTGTATTTACTCAGAAGTGGTGGTTTTTAAAGGCATCGTTTAACAAGTGTTAGACGCTATATAAGCAAATATAACTATTAGTTTTAATGTTAAATCTGAGATGTACGGCCCTACGTGTTATCAGTGTCTGTCATAAGGTGTAATATTGAAGCCCTAAAAAAAATCGCGCTTCAAAATGATCAAGAAGTGCCTCAAAAAAGTAAAAAATCTTTGAGTGACCAGTTTTACCATACTCGTCTTCCCCAATAAACTGCAGTGTTACGGTTTTCAAAATTTGTAATTCCAATCATATATATCTTGATAATCAGACAGGCGATCGGCTTGTAAAAGTCATGGGGTTCCTGAATGACCTAAAGGTTTATAATTATCACTGCAGCATGAGCTAAATCCAGGATTTTGTTTCAGAATCTGAGACAAAGTTACCGGATCCCTTTAATTACTTTCTTTGAGAGTGGACTCCAATATTATTTAGTGTATTGATTTCCTCAAGAAAAAGGAAAGACCGAATTGATTTAAACTCGTGGACATGAACATATTATCTGATATAACACTCTTATCATGCTTATATTTGCTAGTACATGTAGTAGTTAAGAAATAAGGGGAATCGGTGATAAATATCGCCTTTGAATGAATAATATATATATATATATACATATATACATATATATATATATATATATATATATATACATTGTATTTGGCAGCTACATGTACATGTATGAAAATGGAATTGATGACGACTGTAATTCTTTGCATGATCCTAAACCTTATACGCTGCAGATTTCACATCATGTACAGCCATACATGCATACTTGACAGAACTTGGATTCCCAATCTTTCATTGTTTAAAAAAAAAGAAAATTATATAACTATTTTAACATCTGGGTAGACTTTCCCTTCAATGCTAAAAAAGTCATGGCAATAGTAAACTACATGATTGCTTATTAATTGCCCTCATGGGTCTGCCTGTACCAGTGTACCTGTTAAAGTATATATTTGTAAGAACAATATATCATTCATGCTGATGAATATGTATTATTTTGTTTGTAATTTTTTCTCGTTTCTTCGTACGGTATTTTAAAACGATTGAATGTTAATTTCAATTATCATTCATGTAAATGATTCTATTGAATATAATTTTTTGCTAGTAATATTCTATGAATGTCTTCCATGTATTCTGCTGTGTCGTATGTGATGTATTTTCTATTTCCTATTTCTATTGCCATGCACATGTTACCACGTTAAACTATTAATTTATATATTATTCATGTAATGTGATATTCTCATTTGTGATTCTGTGTTAATATAATTAATAACGAATCATTAATAAGAAAAAGGAACGCATTAAATAGATATGATTTATATGAGAATAATGTTAACACAGTAATACAGTACATTTTGTACCTTTATCAAAAAAGAAAACAATTATTTTGTTCATGCCAATTGTATATTTACTTTAGCGCAGGACAAATAATTTGATTGGAATTGAGTTGTACTGAAGTATTCCTAAAACCATCGAGGATGAATAAATGAACGACTATATTCCCGACCGAGGGAACAATGTGTAGTCCCACTTGTGTGTTGTTTTGGTGCGTTATAAACGTATGCACATGTATGTTGCATGTTTTGGCAAGTTTCCTGGTCAATCAATTTTAAATCCTTAGAAGACAATAAAACTATAAAAGCATCCCAAAAATAAGTAAATAAAACATTTTTAGACATGTACATACATGTATGTCAAAGGGGCACAAGATGGAAATTTGGGAGTTAACTTCAGTGAGCGAGTGTACGCGCCCGTGTGATTGTGTCAACTATTAAAAAAAAAAAATGCAATGCCTCCCGGGAGAAATTTCAATTATTTAAACATATTTGTGGCTAGCACCCAGTAAATAAGATCGATTGGTCGATCTGTATTGAAAAACAAGTCAGAAAAAATCTTGGAACCAGCGGGACTTGAACCTGCCATCTACTGCTTGCCGGGCAGCGACTCTACCACCAGGCCATCACTGGTCCATGGTACAGTCACGATGAACTAGAAACAAATACCTAAGCTCTCTTGATTCATTCTGACTCATTAATATTTATTAGTCCGCCATAGGACAATAACTTTTTTTAAATGTTTTGCTTCCTGGGAAACATTTCAATTATTTAAACATATTTGTGGCTAGCACCCAGTAAATAAGATCGATTGATCGATTTATATTGAAAAACAAGTCAGAAAAAATCTTGGAACCAGCGGGACTTGAACCTGCATCTACTGCTTGCCGGGTAGCGACCCTACCACCAGGCCATCACTGGTCCATGGCACAATTGTTGAGAAGTCGTATTTACCTACAGAGTTAAATTCCAGTATCAAATACCCGAAAGATCTCTTCAAAGAAATAATATGTGATCTTTTGAATATAGTAAAGAAGCATGGAAGCTCAAACAAAATCAAATGGAAAATATGTTTGATGATAGGTCCCCGTTAAGGTCCTGTAAACCTTCTACTGTAGTTCTACAGATAATTCGGTAACTCAACACACAAAATAAGATGACTGACACTTAGCATTTTCGGTTAAAATAAATTGTCTTCATTTTCGTAAACAAAATATACAAGCAACAAGAATACGATACATCTTCGCCGTCATACAAAAGTGATGGAACTAACTAAAATAGTTTTCATCATAAAATATATTCACTTTCGACATATATATTTTGCATGAAAATAATATTTTGTAATTATACATGTACATGTACGATATAACGAGCATTTTTCTGATACATGTATAGAATATATATAAAACATGAACAACATATTACCAGAGTTATGCGTGTACATTCACTATTACATTATATATCTCGATTTAAAAAAAGAAAGATTAATACAATACTGGCATGAAAAAATACAAACATTAATAAGGACTGTACATTATGTCATAGAATAAAGGGTTCAAACTGATACCTTATCTCCAGTTCACTTACAAGTAAAAAAAATACATGTACATGTATTTCGATGAATACATTTACACAGCTTATGGTCACTCCCACTTAAAAAAGAAGCTAACAATATTCACTAATAATACTATAAATCAGAACATGGGTTATTATAATAACGGCATGGCATTTTTCCTTTCTACACGGTATGCCCATGCGCAGAATATGTTCACTTAAAAATGTCTTTGAACGACATCACTCGAATCACAATATACATTACGGCCGTGTACTTTTAATAACGTCCATATACCATGTAATGCCCAGCTCGCTAGCATTACATATTGAGAATGAAATTAAATGAATAAAAATTGTGAAAATATCATCAAATTATTAACAATATACACGCACTCTTCTTTCATGTTCGCAAAAAATTCCAGCAAATACTGCCTCTCCAATTGTGATAAGAGGTCAGGCAAAGCTAGCGAAAGAAAATAAAATCGAAAATTGCCAAGATCATTTATAGTCTGGGAAAAGTGAGTTATAACGATAAATAGCCAGTTACATCATGGACCTACTACACATGTAGCTATGAGCCGCAAACAAACGTTGATGGTTCTGGATTAACGTCTTTCTCATGTTATATAATGAAGAAAAAAAAATGTCACAAAAAAATATTTTAAAAAATCTGTTAAAGGGAATATGTCCCATTTGCAGGCCAAAAAAAAATGAAAAAGTTAAATTCCAACTGCATTTGAAAGATAATACTAATTTAGAACTTCCCTAAAAAAAGGTGGGGCTTGAAAATGTCTTCAAGTGGGAAAATAACGACTATTAGTTGTCAAATCGACTTTAGGGCTATAGAGCCCAAAAGTAATAGTCTTGATTTTCAGACAATTGTACCGAATGGTCATACGTTTTATGCTGCCCAAAGATTCAATCAGTTTAATCTTGGCCATCACAAGAAGTGGGTTATTGATGTAGAAAAATACTCATGTACCCTTTACAACTCTTTTCATGTATGTTATTACCAAAGAAGAAAAAAGCCAGTCAGTCACTCAATAGTGTCTGGCAGTGAAGTCTAGCAAGTAAACGGTTTTCCTTGCATAATTTGAATATGAGGACACTGCTAACGTTTAGATAGGACATACATGACATATTCATAATTCCTGCAAAGTTCTGCAGCATTTGAGGTTGGCTGCAAAAGGGACATAGTACCTTTAACATATAAATTAAACAATGATCAGATGTGCTGATAATATCAGACTTAAAATTCTGACCTACGTGTGCATTCATGTTTATGTTAAAAAACAAATTGGGGGGGAAGGGAGGTTTTTTTTCATGAAATGGCCTGGAGGAAGACGCATGAAGGAATCAATTCCAAAACAAATATTATGTGTTTTTTTCAAGGCAGGCCCCCGTTTGGTACTGACCATTAAGAATTGTAATTCACATATTCACCTATTAAAATACATGTATTAAAATTTGTCTAGAACACGTAATTTAAATTTTGTCTGTTTACATGACTACCAAGCAACTGCACCCTTCGCTTAAAACCCACAATCTGACAAAGCTAGTGTTCGTATTACAAAAAACACCTCGCCGCAAACTTGCAACTTGTGGTAAGTCTCCATGTTCAACTTTAATCCATACTCCATAGCACTACCGCTTTTCCCATAGTGCTAAAACTCGACTGCGTTCAAGGTTTTGCTTTTTTCCTCTCTCTTTTCTAGTCACCACCCGTGGGAAATATGAGAGGACTCTCCGCGATTGATGCTCTAATGATCTGCGACCGTGTCGGCAATTGTTCTGCCATGCCGCCCTTCTGCCATTGCCCTCCCAAACTCTTCCTTTTTCCTGTTGCTACTGGTGTTTTTTGGCACAGGTACAAAAATCATCTGAACATGCATTTATTATATATACGGGTGAGGAGTTGGGTTTCAAAAAGATCTCGACTAGAATCGTATACAGGAGGAGAAGAGAGGCACAAGTCCATCAGAACAATTTTTGAGTTATCAACGAAAACTTTTTTGAGGTACGTTTGGGGGACAGACGGTTTTCATCTGCGGGGAAACTGTCATCCAGTGTTGTACAGAGACATACATTATTTATGACTTGAGAATGGGAAGATAACAAATATCTTTTTAAAATATTAGCATTTTTCTGATCAACATGTTCTGATAGAGTTGGGTCCTTCCTCGTCTCTCGTGTATATAATTGTAATGCACCCATCGTGACGACAGCCAAGTTCAACGATGAAAACAAGATATTTAAAAGGTAGAAGTTGGGTACCTTACTGGTTCCAATAAACGTAATGTGATATTGCTGGTGGTAACAGCTTAAAAGCTCAATAGACGTGTGAATTATTATCATTTTAGAGCCGTCAGGAAGCTCATGATGGTGTTCCAACTCCTCGAAGAGAGAGTTTAGGCTCATCAATTGTTTAGTCAGCACAATGGTCAAAATAAAATTACACTGCGATGAAATTACATAAACTGTACCATTGTGTACATGTAAAAGGAGAATGATTACCGTACTGCACACGAAGCGTCATTTGCTTGGCGTAAGACTGCGCCAGCGATTGGCGCCACTCAGACGCACCGTGTGAAGGTGGCATTGTGTTAAATAAATCACTGTAAAATGAACAGTACTGCACACATTGCGCTGAAATACATGTACTTGACGCATGCCCCAATTGCCTTTACTGGCTGTATTAACGCAGGTAATGACGCAACCGCAAAGGTGCCTCGTGTGCACCAGGCATAACTGTAAACTAATCACTACATGAGTCTGACAGAGACTCGTTCAATACACATTGTACTTGTACATGTATACTACATATTATTATGTAGCACGAATATGTCGGTGTTCAACCATTAATAACTGAATACGAAAATATTTAAAGCTAAGAAGATTATGAATAGAATATCAATTGTGTCAACATACAAAAGTATCAAGTGTAAATATACACAATTCTTCATATCCCCGCCTTCAATCAACCTCAAAATCAAATAACATTAGAACTCATACGTACATTGTGTATTCTAAGATTCACGCAAAATGAAATTATTTACTGTTATTTATGCAGCATTGCAATGTGACGACAATAATGATACAATTTGACTGGGTATCTTCAAGTTACAACTTCTTTCCAAGGAATATAGAGGCAATACATGTTTATTAACCGAGGATTGTCATTACGATTCATCCCCGAAATGAGATGTATATCACATTCTAAATTGCATCAAAGTGTAATAGTGTATCATGCATTGATACGTGTACATTGAATTGATACTGTTAAACGCGGTGTCCATTATTATTACCAAATAATGCACTTTATAGTGTCAGATAAACGAGGCATGATAGTTACTTGAAAATGCAGACCAAAGGACCTAGCACAACTGTCTAGGGGAACAATACACGAGAAGGGGGAATGCGTGTACGTTGTGAGCAAGCATTGAGAACAAGGCGAACTCCACTACAAAGCCAAGAGGAGTGGGGTGCGTTTGTGGTACCCCCAACTGTGGTCTGCTTTGTAGATCCATAATGAACCCTTTTCAGAGTCTCTTATCGTGCCCATTAGGAGTACCGAAACGTTATACATTATGCTACTATATTAGCAGGTTGAAGAATCGATTGGAAAATGGCAATCCATGAAAATAAAAGTGAGAAACGCCATGCTTTATTTTTACAAAATTACATAATGTCTTGGATTTAGGAGGTAAACTTTACAATTACTCTCTCGAATGTAAATTCATAAAGTCTTTTCTGTTTGGACAGCCAGAATATTGTACAGAAAAGAAAAATATAGCAATTCAAAGCAGGAAAAAGCACAAATTGAACCTTACAACAAATGTCTATAATTTGTTTAAAATCTATTGGTTACATGACCGATTTATAAAAGGGAGGAAATTGCGAAAATCGCTGAAATGTACTAGAGGTCTTCTAAACAAAACGAATGTATTCACTTTCTGCATACGTGGAGCGGTTCCTTCGATGGATGGTGTATAAATATGGTTTGGTGTTAATTGGAACTGACCTCAAAGTCCTCAACGTACTTAATATTGCAAAGTTTGTGCAAATCTTCACATACTGTACAAGCAGTGACTCTGCGCTGAGTGTTAAGGAGTAAAAATCCACATTTTTCCGCAGAGTCATATCAGAGATCACTTCGTTTGGAGTGGAAGTTTGTCATGTTCAAATTCCACTCTAACGTAAGTTGGGAGTGTTTTCAACTCCACATGATTCCCAGCGTTCTACACTCCTCTACATTGAGACAGTACACCCTCAGCAGCTCATATCTAGGCCTACGATAGTATTGATGTAGCGCCTAGCAGTGGTGTCACCGGCGGTTCAATACCACCTGTTTGCAGAAGAATAATATACACCACATTGGTAATGCCCCCGGTCACACCACCCTACCGCTTCCATACTGCGACCGATGGTTATAAACTCCTGGCCACTTGTGGTCATACAAGTTTCATGCGGTCTGATATGGGTTTGGTGTCGGTCTCGTCAGTGCTAATGGGGTGCAGTACGTCAATTACACGGCCAAACCGAATCCAAATCAATTCCTTACCGACTTTGTATAGACCATGGGGTGTCATGTATGACAGTGTGCTGTCTAATGTCGGTCACGTGTCGGTCTCGTACACGTAGGATTGTCTGAGGTGAACTACCCCAGTTACACCGCAAAATCGACACCAAACCTATTCCATACCGAATATCTCTTGACCGTTCGGTGAAATGTAAATCTCACGCCATTGTCGTTCTGGTGTTGGTCTCGTCAGTGTGGACGGGGTATACCGCTCTGATCACATTAACAATGTACTGTACAACAAGATGGTTCGGACAACACCAAGCAATTGATGATCACATGAATCGGGAAATAGCGCTTTAATACACTAGTCACTACCGGTATATCGATACCAGTATGCGTTCTGTATTTGAAACCTTACGACATGTACAATGTACATGTAGGCTAAGCCTGTGTAGGCCTATTTTACAATGTTACACAACCATGTATATATCATACATGTAGTTGCATCCCTGGTTACATCAGGGAGATTCACACCTCCCTGGTTTCATGTAAATGTAGGAAGTTTTCCTTAAAATTCTCAATTCCCCCACCATTTCCAAATTTGAAAAGTTATGTAAACATACGTTCGAAGTCTTGCCGTTAAAATAATCTCCGTGGGAAATATCAAAGGTTTGATTTGCTTAAAAGAGTTCACCTTCGGGTTCCTTTTATCTGTAGTTCCAGTTTTAGGGGTCAGGATAAACATTTACGAATACTATGATTGTCAATTTGTCATGTACAAAAGTTATGATGCACTGGATAACACATTAGTTCAAGCTTAAGCAATAAACGTTTCCATCAAAACATTAAAAAAGTACGTGAACCATTATTTCCCTCATTTCCTCCATGGGTATACCAATAACTACTAGTGTTGCTAACTTGCTATTACATGTAAGTACTGTACATGTACATGTACATGTATATCCATGTTTCATCCGGGATTTTCCAGAGCTTTCTTCGATATCAACGAGTTTCTTCTTCTGATTCGTCACATTTTACAATGTGCTACCTCAATTTCATAGTACTCCTAGATGAATATTGTAGTTCACTGTTACATGGGAACAAAATTATCAGGATGTTGAACTATGTTCTTTCCCCATCATTCACATTACTAACATCTTAAGTTTAACTTGAACAAAATACAAATATAATGATACCCGAAAAACAGTTTAGGTCTGCACAAGTAACTTTGAAGGAAAAAAAAACGATAAAATGATGGCAGTGTAAAATGCATAAAATGTTTAATCTTATAGCGACTATTGAAAATACAAAACATAACTAGTATCAAAGATTGTCTTTTAGACTTTCAAAACTTGTAACATAACATAGTACATGTACGTCTATATGCAACTGTATAAAATATGTCAAACGAATGCCTTCCACAATATTTATGGATGAAATATCTGAAAATCAATGTGGTCTTAAACACTCTAAATATACATGAATCCCATGAAATTGATTCTCACAATCAAATACCATTTATATAAACCGTAAAATCTCATGCAATGCATTATATTTTCTGTCCATCCTACATGTCACTCATCATATTAATCTGATACTGCATGTTGCTTTGAGAACGTAAGGGCAAGTCCATGATATATAATTATGTGTCCCATACTCCCATACAACTCCGTTTCGTGTTAGAATCGTTACCTAGCTGTATTAAAACTGAAACTCGAGAGTTCATCTTTCTCGATTTGATATCTGGTCCGATCCAAGATTTAGTTGGGCCAGGGAGGTGAGACTTAACTCACATACCCTGGTTGGGCCAATAACTTAATACAGAGAAACCTGCTTTAACAACCATCTGTACAGAAAGACCAATTTTTTTTTCTAAATGCCATTCCCCTTGAATAGTGTGTCTCCTAATTTTTTAATGAAATAGAGGAGGTTATATATGACGACCAGCTGCCAAAGACATTTTGTGTGTCTCTCTTGGGTGGTCAGATCTGTCTTTGCTGCAGGTTTAACTGTAATAATATAATTTTAAACGTCCAAAACATATGGTGAATTACAAATCTTTGACGAAACTGTTAAATCGAGCTGGGATAATATACACTGGACTTGCCCTACGGATTCAGCAGGTGGACGTTTCACAAAGCCTTTTTTCAATGACAATTGACAAATATCAGTGAAATCTGCTAATAACCAATCAGAAGCAAGGATTTCAGTAGCTTTTAACAAAAAGTGTAATTTGTCACTGATGACAAATTCTGTGAAACACCCCCAGGTGGACGTTAAATTTGTCAGCAGTGTCTTGGATTCTTCACAAACATGACCACATACATTTCATGATACAGCAATACAAACGGAGCAACAAATCAGAGTATTACAACAAAAACTATAGAGTATAGAGAGTGTATAGTAACGACAAAGGCAAAACATTATGTTACCTTGTCAATATGTCACTTCTCTAACGAATCTGACCCGATCTTGCTCTCCCAGCCCCGCCCCACATACAGATATTAACGTTCACAGAGTTAAACTTGCATACAGATAAAGATCGAAAAGGATATTTGTAATGTTGTACCAGGACTGGTACTTGTCATTTACATGATCATACTTATAGTCACTGGTATGTCTAATTCAATATTACGATGCACTACTATCCCTCTTGAGTTTGGATTTCGTAAAATTCAATCTACTACTAAGAAATCCCACCTCGAGTTACCAAGCTAAGGGAAATACGGATGGATCGTGGAAACAAGTACATGTAGGTCTAATTCTTCTCAAATCGTCGAAACTTTGGAATACATTTTGCTGAATACTATAAATGACAAAGATAAATACTGGCAGTGGATGAAAAATAGAACAAAGTTAGCTGCACGAACTACCTCCCTACATAAAACATGTTAAAATGACTTGCTTCACATGCATGCGAGCGATATGAGGCAAATAGTGACCATGACCCGAACAGTGAAGTCTCACCCAGATTTTTTAGAGCAAATTTCCATGGGAACTACATCCATGAGGTATTTTAATCACCATGCACTAGCTAGAGCTGTGCGAGATGACTATGTTTTCGTTTAGTCGAGTGAGGTAGAGAGAAAAGAATTGGAATAGTTTAGGCTTCAACTTAGCGACAATAAAAGGAATAAAAGAAATAAAACACCCTCCTTATCAATATCATATTTGAGCCTTTCCTGCGAAGCTTTTATATTTACAGCATAATTTCTTTATCATTTGTGAAATTTGACTTATGTATATCTATATAATATACATGTAGCATTTTCGATATTAATTGTGTCCATAGCTTACGCTATTCAAATATATATATTGGGTAGGTTTTTAACTTTTGATACCTTTTATTTTGTGAATTACATACATGTAGCTCTGATGAAGAAATAAGTAATTAGATATGCCATACGTCTTCAATATGACAAATTTGTTTGTTGTCAACGACGTTCTATCTCAGTAAAAAAAGAAATTTTCTTACAAGGAAATGAAACAATTAAACAAGACATGAAATACAAAAAGTGGCATTCTATTTTGAATAGAATTTGGCCTTTATTAGCGATAGTGTCAGATTAACTTAATTAAGACGTTTAGATGTTCTAACATCACCAACATAAATTCTCAACTGTGGATATATCTCAGGGCAGATAATAATAATGAAAACTACACTACAACTGATATTAAGTCATTAATATAATGACGATGATGATGATGATGGCGATACAGTACAGAGGGAAGACTCACCACATAGAGCTCCCTTTACTTAGAACCCCATGCAGTTTCACTTCAAAAAGTGGTTGTTGAGTATTAAACCTGGATATTCATATATCGTCGAGTACTTGTCCTGGTCCAGTTCCAAGTCCCGTTCCTGGTCTAGAATGATCCCGCTTCGCTCCCACATGAACAGAAGACTAACCCAGCAGAACAGAGATGAAAATCACACGAGAGGTAGTACAGAAGCAATGATTAACAATTCCTTTATCTCCACACGCGCTCGATCCAGATGATCATCCGTCGTAAATTGAATGGTAACTTGAAGATAAAAACAAAGAGATATTTCGCTGCAAAAAATATAACTTCTTTGATGCATAGCTGCACAGTAATATCTGTAGAATATATATTTATATATAGGCCTATGTGTATATAGATGCCGATAAATTGATGTTCTTTTGTCTAGGCTTGATCATCGTTTTTGAAACGTTTGAGAGCCTCGGACGAGATAAAGTGCTATTTCGTTGTAGCCCCTGTAAGCGGCGATATGCACAGCGTTCCACCCATCTCTGTTCGCTAGGGCCACATCAGCGCCACAATGGACTAACAGCTTCACCATCTCCAGGTTACCCTTGAGGACACTCTGGTGCAAGGGTGTCTGACCATGTCTGTCAAATATATTCACGTCCAATCTGGCTGGGGGCGAGGCCCTCAACAACCGGGCAAGTTCCGCGTAATTCTCCAGCCTCACAGCCTCATGAAATAACAGCTGTTGGTGCCTGACATCCCCATGAACGGGACCGGCAGTTGCCCCAACCATGGGGGAGCTTGGTCCCCCATGGACCGGTTGGGTAGGGGTTACACCTTGTTGCAGTGTGGTTGTGTCATAGTCCGGTGTATATTCCATGGCTTAGAAACAGGCCTTCGACCTCTCCCCTGCCCAGTAATGAGCAATTGCGCCTCCAAACACGATATCCAATCTTGCTAGTCCAACTTCTCCGTACAACAGCGTCTACATCGCCTCTCCATAACTGGTTTCTGCAGGTACGCAAACGTGGAATATAAAAGAAATCCCAGCACAAAAATAAAAGAATATTCACTTAATCCAGGACGTTTATCACTCCAGATTAGAGCAGTATTTCCGCTGGCAAACACAAAGAGCAAACAAACACTGAGAATAGTCCAGTTATATCTCCATATGAATGCATACGACGCAACCCGTGGGACCGTCCCTCGTTTGAAACATGTGCAACGAGAATGGGAGTGGTGTTGGCAATGTATGCAGCATGTGGTCTTCTCTGCCAACCAAAAGCGATTTTCCCACACGTTTTCCCGTCGTGAATGTAAAGTCTACGGATGATGAACGTGGACTAAAGAAACCTCATGCACACGATGAGCTATGAACCTCTCATGACAGACCTCCAGGCGGTTGTTAATGTGGTAGACCCATAAAATTAAGGAGAAGAAGCGACGACATTCACCTCATTCCCACGATATATACGCTCGCCATCCCAGTAAACTTGTGTCGTATTGCTGCCAGTTCTCTCTTCTGTCTTTTCTTGGGTTGAGTTAGCAGCTAGCGAGCTATCGCCGTGCCCCACAGTCTGACCCGAGCTCAATTCACGCTCGGTCGAACTAACGAAAGCAGTATGTACAAAAGCTCAGCCCCTCCAATTCTCCCACGGCCCCACAAACACACACAAAGCGTTGAAAGCAGCCCATATTAGCTCGAGTCTAACCTTTGTGTACCTCTGCTCGTGGTCCTATGCATGTTATTCGGTGGTGTATTTGTGTGTGCGCGAGGTGTATAGACTCCCTATTGAACAACCGTGTGTGTGGTGTGTGTCTGTATTTTTGTTCTCGCTCTGAGAAAAAAAAGGGCTTCCTTGCGGTCATAAGGAGATGGAGAAGGGAAAAAAGACCAGGGTGGAAGTGTAGTCCTGGTATAAACTCCCATAGCTGGTTAAAGAGGTATGCCGTTCACAATAAATTCGCAGCCCCGGAGGCGCTCGCTGAACTTTGTACTTAAAGGGGCAAGTCACAAGTGTATTTTAAAGATCTCAGTTCAAGTCCAGAAATTGTCTCGGTATAATCATTATCATTCAGTTTATATCTTGAAAACTAGAATAAAGAATATGAATTCGTAAATGAAACATTTTCTTTATCCTCGCCTTACCCAACCATGCATGGACCCTCAGAGTGTGGGCCTCTTTGGTTTTGACGTCATGTAGGCCTACTTTAGTTTAAGCCTATACAGTATAATTATAATTCTTAAACTGTGGAGGTTTTAAAACCTGTTTTCGTCACGGTCACTTGTCAAAGAATTTTATCGACGAACTTAATAAAATTCACAATAAAAACGGTTTGCTTTTCTTGTAGAGGTCCAAAGGTTGCATTTTCTTTCATGTCAACGAAAGTATGACGTCGATATCAAACAATAGTACTAGTAGACCTAGGCTTTGTCCAGACAGTAGACATGTGCATGGTTGAATTATGGATGAATTATATAATATATATAAATATATATATGTACACATATCAACTTAAGATTTTAATGATAATAATGATAACAATAATGGGATTTATATAGCGCCGTTTACAAAGGGCAAAACACAAGGTACATAATAACGATGTTATATATCACCGTTTTAGCCTATATATATATATATATATATATATATATATATATATATATATATCTTTCTGAAAATGATGGATACCTCTCATTCCAATTCTATTAATTTTTAGATAAAAGAACGGTAATATAATTTTGTGTTAACAGTTTTTAAAATATACGTTGTTGCTGTTGTTCCTTTTATCACTCTTCAATTATGATCACATTAACGATGGCGTAGCGTTCATGTGAGCGTTTCATACAGCCCCTGGAATTACAGAATTTCTAGACTGGAATCTTCATTGTTTAAGAGGGAAGGGGGTGGGGGCGTTATCACCCCGATTGTGAGCAAAATCGTAGAGACAAAAAAGAGCAGAATAATTCAAGAAAATGATAGGAACCGAGCAATGCGTTATCATTAACAAAAGAAAAAAATGAGCTATCAAATGGGGAAAATGAGACTGCCCCTTTAAGATATTTTTTCTTCTCGGAGAAACAGGTTGACCTAGCCCATTGTCCGATGACGGTGAACTTTACCGGGGCACGATACTCCCCTGGTACCGGTGCGGCAACTAGCTATGCCCTGTCATAAAACGTGAGAACCTCACCCCCGGAAACAGATCAAAAACTGGAAAGAATAAAGTCTGCCAGGGTTCGATTTCCATCTAAATTTGGCGATCAAGCGCCCCCCCCCCCTAGAAATGTTCTATCCATCCTATTTGATCGCACATGCCGAATATTCATAGGAATTAATTCACTATCAACGGTAAATTACATAAATAAGTAAGGCCCTTAGTTTTGGCCAAGATGTCCACTACCTTTAAAAAATGCAAATTAGTATAATGGAGAATTAAAGAAGTTTCGTGAATAAGTATGAAAAATACCAGTAACTTTACCTGCGGGCAAGTGGAATTATTTTTGCTTGTACCATCATTACCAATGATGCCAATCATGTGGTCTTTATTGCAGTAGGAAGTAGGACAAATTGACCATCGGAACGACTAGGCAGGGGCCTGGTTTGATATATTTAAAAACAAAGTTAATAGCCTGAAAAGTTTTCATGTACAATGATTATCGGCGTTTGAAATGGTTCCTTTTCATGCATTATCTTACAGGCACATCATTATTTTGTCAATCGTAAGTTGACTCAAAGTTTTAAATATCTTTATCCTTTTAGGATATGTCATTTACAGCATATTTACTTTTCACTTAGATTCTTGGGAATCCAACAATACCTTTATTAAGGTGTTATTCATATCCAGTCATGTTTGAAATTCAATTTCAAAATATGAATAACCAATATCTAGAAACACGTTCGGTTGTTGTTCTTCGAATAATCAGCAACATCCGTTTCCGTTCTCTGACTAGTAGGAGGAGGAGGAGGCGGAGGGGGCGAGGGGGCGAGAAATGTAAAATAACCAATATTCCGGAGCGACCTCATGGAGGGAGTATACTTGTTTGTAATGTATCATTATGCATTACATTTGATATTTTATGATAAAGAATCACATGCTACCGTAAAATAAATTATCATTTTATTACGCTTGCTCACAAAATACAGAAACAGCACAGTTAATATTCGGGCATACGACGTCAACCACCACCTCCCCCCCCCCCCCCCCCCCCCCCCTCTCTCCTCCCCTTACACACTTATTTCGAAATTCTGCCCGTCCGCCTATGGCTTTGTATACGTGTGTACATACCGGTATAATACCTGTAATAAAGAGACTTTGCTTGGGATATGTATATATACAACAAAAGGATGACATAGACTTTATGACCGATTTAATGCCCTACCGTGAGAATTTTTCGTCCTTGAACAGATTTGAACTTCCGATATTTGGGATTTTCCGCAGGAGTAAACGTTCTCACAAATTTTTCAAATTATAATAGGCTGCCTTTTGTTTTCGATTGAGCAATACCGTACTATGTATTCAACCTAGCTGACGTAATTTCTCACGTTAATGTTCACTTAACGTTATGAAAGTGGTATGAATATTGTTTATGATTTCGGATTTTTTTTGTTGAGAAAAGCAGTGGGAAATCAATATGTAATAGGGCTCTGCGGTATATGATTCAACAAAAAATTATCATCGAAATGGCAAACCTTTGTTACCACAATTCTTTCTTTTCATATCAATTATAATCTTGCATTCCATACCCTGCTAGATTGATTTTCTAAATTTTCGAAAAGTTAAATACTACTTTTAAAGCAGATTGCTTCGACAACATACAAGTAAGTGATGCTTAGATGAAGAATAGGGTCCAGTGGCGTAGCAAAGGTTCAGCCACTGTCACCATAGGGGGGGGGGGGGCATCGGCCCAGTTGGTGGATTACGTGCTGAACAGCGAGGATACTATAGGGAAGATGCGAGACGACTTTCTCCCTCTCCCCTACCACCTCACTCTCCCCATTCCTCCTCCCCCCTCTCTCTCTCTCTCTCTCTCTCTCTCTCTCTCCTCATCTTTCACCATGTGGGGGGGGGGGGTGTTCCCCAGCCCCCTGTGACTACGCCACTGGACTTGGATACACGAGGGGTAGTCAAGGCATGAACTTGGTCTCAACAAGGTATGCATCTCCAAATGCATCCCCTTTCCAAACTCTCTCTCTCTCTCTCTCTCTCTCTGTATTGGTCCATTCATTGTCTCTGTGCCCGTCTCTGTCTGTATATCTGCCTCCCCTATCTCTCTCTCTCTCTCTCTCTCTCTCTCTCTCTCTCTCTCGCATTCTCTATATATGTCTTTGTAAGCGTGTTTACATCATAACATCCTCATTAAAACGCCTTTAAACCAATCAATAATCTATACCTTGGCCAGATGTAGCCTAGATCTTACAACTGTTTACTTACGAGGATAATTAAGGTCCAATCAAATAAATCAATTTCAATCAAGTTAAATACGTTAGCGTACATTTCATGGGTGAGAGCACCCCCCCCCCCCCCCTACGTCCCCTCCCAATCGAAAACAACTCCCAAACAAACAAGACAATATTGCTTTAAAGAAAGGTTAGACACAGACTGGAAATGCAGTTTTGCTAAAAACGGCCTATAAAGTAATAATTTGGAGGTTTTTGAAAATTCAACATCATATGACGTTGATTCAAATCTTGCAGAAAACATCATTCAATGAAAAGCACTGCACTGATTTTTAGTCCTCATATATTTTAATACAATTTTTTTTGATCCCCCCCCCCCCACAGTGGCATTGGTGTGATATTCACGAAGCGGAATTAAGGGAGGGACAGGGAGGGGGTGCCCCTCCTCTCGGATTTCCGACAAGGACAAAATTCATTTTTATGTACAAGTATCGTGATAGTGAATCAATTGTAAGTTAATTATTTCAAGGTCGCTCCTCGATAAGCTGAAAATAAAGACATATCCAATTAGCTATGAAGCTTAATTACTATCCACAAATTCTAGCCATCCTTCCATCTTTGTGTGAGTTATACCCCCGTAAAGAAAACAAGAATCATGGGTAAAACAGGTGTTTCCCTGTTGAACTATGAAGACCACCATAAACAAAGATGTTTTGGCCCTCCCTATGACAAGGTCTGGATACGCCATTGGTCATATTCTTCCAAAATGGAGTTTTTAAAAAAAGAGCTCACATTATCTAATTTGTCCAACTTTAACCAGCTACCCGTCTATCTCTTTGTGGATGAGTATTTATGGCAGCCTCCATCTGTGACAATGGGATGGGTTCCTCTCTGTGTGCCCGAAATTTTAACACCCATCTGCTAAACCCTCAAACAAACGCTGGCGGAGTGATAATCCACCGTTAGAACGGAAAGGCGAGTATAATGGGGGGGGGGGGGGGTATTCCGAAACGAAGTTCATTATTACAAAGTAGGACAACGGGTCCATCCTTGGACCATCCACCATGGACAAAGCCTTCAGTAAGACCATGTTCATTGCGGATGCATTGTCCAGGACAAAGGGCAAGGGCGAAGGACGATGGACCGTGAGCTTATGCCTACGCTTCAGTGGGTTCAGCTAGCTACCAAGTTCTGTATGGCTAGTCGCGCATGTCACAAAACAAAAAAAAAGAGCAGGCATGAAAACACATTATTTCCCATATTCAGAGGTTTGACAGTTCGATATGGGCTGGTTTATGATGGACAACCATGTATTACATCGAATAGACAAATTTTCAAAGGCGTATCCAGCAAAGAGTGCAGCCTTTATCCTCATCCAGGACTGAAGGCTACCCCCCCCCCCCCAAAAAAAAGTGACAAAAATGCAGTCAAACCTGCTGTAGTGACCACTTGTCTAATTGTCTCCTTCCCTTGAATATAATTTCTCATCGAACCTGTACATAAAGACTACCTGCCTATAAGGACCACTTTTGTGTCTCCATTTATAGATGGTCTGTACTCTGTACAACTGAAAACGATCAACCCAAATACAAGTGTATTCCTGTTGGTGTGCAGTCCTGTCTACATCTCATATTTTTCAAACTTGCTAAGCACCACCCCAAAAACTTCCAGATCTCATTCCCCGTGTGACATCATCTGTCAGTCATCAATGAGCTAACTTGAGAAAGTGGCATGTAACTTTGCCAAAGTTGACAACCTGTTACAATACCACAAACACTAGCAACATATAAGTTGCTATGTCAGACATGTCAGACTAAACTAATATTCTAGAATAGACAATGGTATGTAATTTCCCCCAGCCGCGGCTTTATAGCACACGTTCATAATAGAATTTTATGCTTCCATACATTATGTACAGTACATCATCATTGCCTTTGTCTTCCTGGTGATGCTACAGCCAGGCGCTGATCCACGGGAGGGGGGGGGGGGACGACGGTCCCGCCCCCCCCCCTAAACAAGAAAATTGATTAACATTTTTGTTTTTAGTAAATGATCACACAACCCCCCCCCCCCCCCCCCCCCCGCCCACTCCCATTGTATTTCGATGTCATGGGGCTCATACCTCAGTCACACCAACGTGGCCGAGATCAGACCGGCTACAGACCGAACCGCGGACACCCAATGGCGAAGAGTCGGTTTGTTTGGAGTCGGTGTGAAATCGGTTTGGTGGTGTGACTGAGATATTAGTCACACCAAAGAGATACCATGTAATATCCTCCTTGGTCACATCGCCAAACTGATAAACTTGTTGCCCTTGAGGGTAACCTTGGGAGTAACCTAATTATTCGATTGGTCTGATGTCGGTCTGGCGTTGGTTACCTTGGTTTGACTGAGGAATAATCGTTTATGAGGAGGATACCATCTCCTATTTATCATTTGATTGTTTTAATATTGACTTGCGTAAATGCTTTCCAATTTATCCCAAACTTCTTTTTGGTATACGAATCATACTCATAGATGTTTTAATATTTAAACTGCACTTTTGAGACTTTAATCTCCGAAGTCGTGTTGTATACACGAGATTTGATTTGGATTTTTAAAAAAGGCGTGTTGCTCCTGAAGTCTTGCCTGTCACCAAACTTGTAAATCAAAATATAGCGAAGTATTTGGCAAACGGGTCAGTGAGATTGAGATAAATCTGATGATATAACAAAGTTATTATTTTTCGCCTAAGAACAGAGACATAATCAGCATATAGGGGAGTGGGCATATACTCTGCACCCTCCCCCTGAGTTTGTTTGCATGCTTAAACGCAAAACTGGATAGAACCTGGAAAAAAACCTAGCATAATCTTTAGTAGTAGAAACGGGTCTTCAGGGGGAAAAGAAGAGCCACAGATGACAATGGTTTGAGTACTTTAAATTTCGGGGGAGGGGGAAGGGGTGGCGTTTGCCCCTACCCCTATAATACCATCAACCGCTTTAATAACGAAACGAAACCCTAAGTTATCTGTCTCTCGATACGCCATTGAATGATGAAGAACTGACTTCGTAACATTTCCAGGACGGATGAGGAAGCAATATATCAAGTCAATTATTTCCTTTGGAAAAAAAAAAACCATGCAAGTCATTGCAAGTGGGAGTATATAGAGCGAATGTGAAAAGACAATTACAAAAGAAAGAAATTGCTTGCAGTAAATTCATTCTATGGAAAACTTCAAGCCTGATTGAGCTATTATTGCTATGTCGTTTTACACAAATACAGAATAACAATAGAACATCTAATGTTATCAACTGTCTTTATTTCATCGCGTCTCTGTATTGATATTTTTGAATTTCAACCGTCTATGATATAATGTTATTTTAACACTATTTTATGTGTATTGATTTATTGGATTGTCAAATGCTTCAAAACTTTTTTATTAAGCATACTATTATGAAAAAACTGTTATGATTTTCAACTTTTATAATTTATATATTTACAACAATTATGTATTTCTATTTTATGACATCATTTCGTAAACACAAACAAAATTGAACATTAATTGCCTTTTTTTGTTATACAAGATTCAAATAATTCAAATGTAATTCTTGCAGGAAAGAAGCAGTGAGTCTTGAAATAATAATGCTATGCTAGATCGATTATCTGACATATTCATCTGTTCATGGTACAGTCTCTATTATTTTATACAAAATTTCTGTTTATAACAATCCATTTGACGTTTGCATAGGCATTTTGCCATTTCGATATAAATTATGATAATTAAAGGGAAATCCCGGACGGCCATTGGACACTTAGAATTGAGCTAAATCTAACTGAATCAAACTAGATAAAATTAGATTCAAATTTGTTTTGCACATTTTTGAATATGTTATTTTCTTCACATTAACTTTTTATCTGGTTATATTGTCTATAGGATTTAATACCAGTCAACTTTTGTCACATGTGCAGTTTTCCAAAACAATGTAGCAGTCTAGGATTTCGAGCCATGTCAGATATTAAAGACCTAAACAATTTATGATATTTATCAATTTAGAGTTGACACCGTTGTTCAAAAAGTTGATTTTTTTTTTCTTCTTCTTACTTCTTTTCATGATATGATTGTGACATTAGATTCATTCTTGATAGATAAAGTTATATCTTCGCGGAACTTTCATGACCCATCTAAAGAGTCATAGATATTCATCAATACAGTTTTGATGGATATAAACTTTATCTATAAAAAAAATAAACCCTAGTGTCATTAAAAGAGAAAAAAAAGAGAAAGGAAGAAGAGAAAGAGAGATAAGAACAAAAATTCTCTCTACAACAGTGTAGTTAAAAGCACGGGGTCTATTTGAGACGCTTGATTACAAAAAAAATGCATGTCCAAAAATATGAGCAAAATATTAAGTTCTATATACATGGTATATCAGACAAACTAATCATAATCCACCCACCCCCATTCCATGTTCTCCACTGGCTTCACCTCTGACTGGAACCTGTACTAAAATGCACTGGTAAACAACAAACAAACGGTGGTCGTGGTTAACAGTAAGAAGATAATGATACTTACAGAAAAGAAAAGGGAAAACCAATTCGAGAGAGCGTGGGAAACATTTTGGCAAGTGGGTCACAGAATAAAAGGGCATTCTCCATATACAGATTCCCATGCTTACGTGATGTTCTTTTAGTGTATTTAAGTAAGTGTGTTTCTGTGGATATTGAGGCAAATTCGCAGAGACTTGCACATTGAGGAAGTCATGAGCAATGTTAGGATCTACAATTTTAATTATTCATTTCGATGTTCTTTTTCCTTAATCCCTTTCTCACAACGTAACAAAAATCTCCCATGTAGTAAGACCGATTTACTCAGTATATACAAGAAGTAACTAGTAACTTCTTGGTATATATGTGCTCTGTTTGTATTTCTCAGATTTAATTAGAAGTAGCCGCACATCAATTGTTCCTCAATCTATCTCTCTTTATCTCTCTCTCTCTCTCTCTCTCTCTCTCTCTCTCTATCTCTCTCTCTCTCTCTCTCTCTCTCTCTCTCTCGCTCTCTCTCTCTCTGTCTCCTTAGGCAAGACGTTTTTTGTCAGTTTGTATGATTTTTCTTGCCATTGAATTCCTTTTTTTTCTTCTTCCCGTTTATATTATCATATTTTGCTGTGGCTGTGATCATAAGTTAAAGAGCTGCATGCACTTCAAGCGCACGCTTACGATTCAGATCTTCTGATTTACTATGTCAATCGTTCCCAACATTTTTTTAAATAAATAGTATTATTCATTGTGATTTGAAAAAAATATTACCACAATGTAAATGTACATCTTGTTATGATTGTTATTTTATGACAAATCCAGAAATCAATAAATCAAATCAAATCAAATCAAATCAGATTTAATGAAAGAGTGTCTACATGAATTTTGGTAGAAATTATGATAAGTTATTATGATTTTATGCTATGATTTCGTGGTGATATCGACTAGTCATCAATACAAAACAGTCAAAGATGTTAATTGTATATATTATCGAAAATCTTGAATTGATAATTTCCAGACAGCGTTTTATAAGCACATTATATATGTCTGTACCCCTCAAAATAGATATGTTTTAAGGGATCTTTTGAAAGAGGCAAGATAGTTTGATTTTCTGATAGAAAGTGGAAAGTTGTTCCACGTTTTCGAAGCAGCCACTGTAAGACCATATTTTCGGTAGATGAGAGTCTTGATTTGAATATTGAAAAGTTTATATATACTTGTCAGTGGTTGAGCGAAGGATACGAGCTGGTGTACATATTACTGAGAGCGTGTCGTTATGATATGATTTAAAACTTGAAATGTGTGTAATTGGATTTTAAAGACGTGTATCAATTATATATGATTATTTACTAGGGACCGACCTTATAGTCACCATCCAAAGACGTGGCTCATGAGTCAGTTTGTAGGCGAAGACAGAGAGCTGACCAAGTGAACGTACCACTAGACCAACTTCCTGAAGACAAATACAATCAGACCTTAAAGCTATTATTGAGCTCTGGTATGGGAATCGTATATTTAGAGTAAATTGCTATGATTTATTCTGAATTGTTTATCCTACAGTAGATTGGTTGTTTGAGAGAAACAAAAACAAACGGACGAAAAATTACTGGGGATCATCTTCGATAAAAACAACAACAAGTTAAGCACATGGTTTCGGGCCTATAATACCCGGATTTCCTTACCTTTCTATGCTCATTACTCAACCACTATACATTTTCTACCAAAATTGTTTAGCAGATATCATTTATTTGTAATCTTGAGCGTTCAGTTTAAGTTTCGTTGGATTCTGTGAGTA
The DNA here is from genome assembly GCF_000002235.5 of Strongylocentrotus purpuratus. NCBI lineage: Eukaryota > Metazoa > Echinodermata > Echinoidea > Camarodonta > Strongylocentrotidae > Strongylocentrotus > Strongylocentrotus purpuratus. The sequence goes on from NW_022145610.1 coordinate 33,813,061, forward strand.
TTTATTTTCTATAATTACCAGAAATCAAGTTTATCTTTATAAAATAATGCGTTGTTGCAGAGATAATCAATGGAGAATATTTGATAAAAATAGTCTGGCGTATTATAAAAGCTAGTGTAGCTAGGAATACTTGTTCAAAATAATTGTCTCCATAAATGTAAACTTAATTACGCAATCAATGCAATATTTTTTTAATAAGCACTACAAATTGCAATCTAGCTGATTGTGCTTATATTTCATGTGCTT